>NC_044032.1:630126169-630426169 GCF_901765095.1 Microcaecilia unicolor
GGCCGCGCAGGCTTCTGCTTCTGTGAGTCTGACGTCCTGCACGTACGTGCAGGACGTCAGACTCACAGAAACAGAAGCCTGCGCATCCTTCTACATGGAATGTTGCTAGTGGAATAGCAACATTCCATGTAGAATCTCCAATAGTAGCAACATTCCATGTAGAATCTCCAATGGTATCTATTTTACTGTCATAGTAATGCTTGAATGTTTTCACTTATATACACTGTCAGCTAGCACATTTGCTTATTTCCGATCTGAGGAAGAAGGGAAACCTTCGAAAGCTAATCAAGAAATGTATTAAGTTATGTCCAATAAAAAAGGTATCATCTTATTTTCTTTTCCATGTTTTATTTCTATTGCTAGCCTTGGAGTAAATTCGCCTTTCATGTGTGCCAACCTCCCTCATTTTTGTTTTTCATACCACTCCTAATGCACCCTCTTCAGCAACCCAGAAGTGTAAGATCGTTTTTTTTAACCAACAGGAGGGAGACATACACCAACCTCCTATATGGTTGTGTTAGACCTTACCTGCAAATCTCCACTTACCCCCATGACCCTTGCTTTTGTTCAAAAAATTATTTCGCAAGCTTTCTAGCTGTAATAACCTTTTCCTGAATTTCACTCGGTGTCCCTCCCTCCTTCCTTTCCAAGCTCCTCTTTTTTCCATATGCCAGGCATTACTCTCTTCTTTTTTTTAATTTTTTTATTTTATAATAACTTTATTAAATCATAACAATACACCACAGAAAATGCAACAGAACAGAACAAAACACACAATATGGTACAGAGTGCTGAGTTCTAACCCTAAAATGAGTCCTTATTGGATAGAAAAAGGTCTAAAGACTTCCATTTGCAGATAGCTGATTTGTGTCCAGACAGGGAGAGTACTGCAGATTGCTCATATTTTTTATAATGGCATTACTCTCTTCAACCCCCGTTGGTTCCCCTGTTACCTACTTTTCATGTTATTCTCCCTCTCCCCCCCCCCCCCCCCCGCTCCATTTTTTTTCTTTCTCCCTCAGGCCACAGCAGTGAAAGTGGCAGCAGGCCGGTCAGCCAGCGATAAACATGCAGAAATGAATTCTTGCTGCTTATCCCACCGGCAAAAAGGCCGATGTTCTAAGCAGAATTGCACGTAGGGTAGGAACCGCAGCTGAGGTTGCTGGGAGCGTCCACTCACCGTGTTCTAATGGCTCTGGTCTCTAATGGGATGGACTTAGCTGGGCCTGCAGCTACTCTTCCATCCTGCGACTCTATCTCTGGATTGAGAAGTGTCTTTCTCATGTTGCAGTTTATGGGAACTGGGTTCTCTGCCTGCTTGGCTACAGGTGTGATATAAAGCACAGCATTTTATGGGAGACCAATGAGAATCAGGAGTAACGGATAATGAGGTAATTACGCTTATTAGTGCTATTAGATCTTAACAAAACACTGGATTCTCTGTTGGCCCTTGTCTATTTAACGTAAAATACTTCCTGGTATATGTTTGATTAGTACTAGGTGCTTTGTTGTGAATTAATGTACCAGTCTGTCAGCAGCGTTCAAATTTGGCTGGCTCTACATGCAAAACAGGTTTGTGGTCTCAATGTAATGCCAACTGCCACATGTAGAGCACTAACTCAGTTTGATTGTCAATCTCTACTCTAGAGCACCACAGGGCATTAGTGGAGATGGATGTTAGACCTTGTGCACCAGTGTTTCCCAAGTTCTGTGTTGGAGTACCCCTTGACAATCAGGTTTTCAGGATATCCACAATCAGGTTTTCAGGATATCCACAATGAATATGCATGAAGAGATTTCCATTTAATGGAGGCAGGTATGCAAATCAAGTTCATGCCATATTCACTGTGGATATCCTGAAAACCTGACTGGCAATGGGGTACTCCAGGACTGAACTTGGGAAACACTGTTGTACACCACCCATAGCTGTGGATGTCCAAACAGGCTGATCCAGTCTTAGTTTTGCCCCATTGCATGTATGGTTTGTACTTTGAGAAGAAAGAAATACCTGTCGAGTACCTTGATGGCTTTTCGGGCATCAATATTGCAATTTACTCAATCCAGAGATGATCCAGGCACATCTGGAGTACTCCTAGCTGACCAGGCTTGAGGGGAAGGACTCCCTTGCCTTGAGGAGGAAGTATCATTGAGCCCTCCTGATCGTGCCCCTTCACAACGGCTACCTTGAGCTTGCCGATTTCTGATAAGGGGAATCTTTAGAGCAGATTAAACCGTGTAGAGGAAGCAGTGATTCCTACTAACATGAAGCTAGGCCCTGGTCTTGAGGGGCGAACAAGATGAGGTTCTCCCCCAGTCTGGGAAAGCCTTGGATGTACCGGTGATAATCCCTGCTTCGGATCAGCATGGCTCACAGGCCGTGCTTAGGCTGTTGAAGCTAACAGAGGAGGAGTGCCAGCTTTAACGGTGACACTGGAGACTGTATGGACAACAGTAACCTGATTTGAAGAATACTGTGAGTACTAAAATTGACCAAATTGAGTTTGAACTTAAGACTATATCTAGAAAAATTTTGGAAATGTGAGTCAACTCCAGGGAAGGTAAGTTGCTTGATTTGTTGAGATTGGGAAGAAAGTTGAAGAACTGCAAAAAGTTAAAATAAACTCTCTTGTATAGATTGTGTTACTATTCATTGGGAGCAAGAGCAATTTGAGAATAACTTGAGAAGAAATAATTTGAGACTTTTGAATTTCCCACGAGTTCCGCACTTATCAGCAAGGGAACTGTTGAAAAAAATATATATGTGTGACATTGAAGCTACCTGTAGAGGCATTTCCCCCAGTTGTTTGACTTTATTATCTACCCTATGAGAAGAGATGAAGAACGGATCAATGGAAGGGGAAGAGGTATGAGTAATATTGCCTGTTTCATCGGACGTTCTCACCATATCTGCAGTTTTAGAGAAATCTCCTAGATACAGTGGAAGAAAGAGCAACTCTGCTTATGTTTTTGTGCTTTTGAGGCAGATAAGAACCATATTTTGAATTTATACTTTAAACATCAGGCAACTGGAAGAAGGGATATGGTGATTTCCTGATGTAAGCAAGGAGATGACCACAGGAGCGTCGTCAACACTTCCTACACTTCCGTTCCAGAGTGCTACAAAATGGTGGCACTTTTTGTTCCTTAGGTTTCCAGTAAAATGTTTTGTTAAAATTAGTGGTGTTCAATATGTATTTTGATCCTAAACAATTGTCTGCCTTTCTAGATAATACATTTCATTGAAAATTGGTTGTCTACCTAGGTCTCCTAGTGCCTCTGTGACAAGCGTCAGGAATGGAATATGTGCAAGGTTGCTTTTATCCTTTTGTTTGTTTTTGTGCTTATCAAATCTCCTAGATATCTGTTGGGGTTGTTCTCCCCACCCCTAGGGGACAAAGAAAATGTTACTTTATGTTACATTGCATTTAAATTGAATTTCTATGTTCCTCAATTATTGATAACTTTCCTTTTCTGTAAATTGCTTGTATCTTATCTATATAAAAGGCACCACCAACGTTCTATGAAGCCTCCAGCCGGAAGTGTGAAGCGCCAGAGATATCCGGTTTCCCCATGAGTGAAGGAAAACAGCACAGCAGGAAATCTCTCTCTCTGTAACAGTGAAGGACTCAGAGGGGGGAGGGGAGAGAGATGCCCTCACTCTCTCTGTAACACAAACACAGAACAGCAGGAAACTTAACACTGAAGGACTGGACTCGGAGGGGGGGAGGGGACAGACAGCACAGGGGAAGGGAGAGAGGGCAGAGGGCAGGGACACACACACTCCCACATGCACACTCTGAAGAAAACCTTGCTAGCCCCGTTTCATTTGCATCAGAAACGGGCTTTTTTACTAGTTGTTATATAATTTCAACAAATATAAAGATTAAAAAAAGAAAAAAATTATAGGTATTAAGCATAATAATGTACGAATTGCCATCTTGCCCACTATCCTGTTTCCAATATTGGCCAAGCCAGGTCACAAGTACCTGGCAGAATTCCAAAAAGTAGCAAGATTGACCCCCCCCCCCCCCCCCCCCCACCCCCGGGTTAACAGTGGCTTTTCCTGAGTCTACCTTACAATTTTGGACTTTTCCTCCAGGAACTTATCCAAACCTTTTCTAAACATAGCTACATTAACTGCTTTTACCTGACCACAAGTCCCAGAGCTTAGCTATGAGTTGAGTGAAAAAACTTTTTTCTCCTATTTGTTTTAAAAATATTGCCATGTCACTTAATGGAGTGTCCCCTAGTCTTTGAAATTTTTTTTTTAAAGAGTAAACAATTGATTCATGTTTACCAGTTCCACTTAATTTAGGATTTTATAGACTCCCCTTCTGCAAGCTGAAGATCTATAACCTCTTTAACCTTTCCTCATATGAAAGGAGTTCGATCCCCTGAATCATTTTAGTTGTCTTTCTTTGTACCTTTTCTAATTCCACTATCAAATCTGCTTTTTGAGATGCGCCAACCAGAACTGCACACAATACTCAAGGTGAGGTTGCACCGTGGAGCAAAGCAAAGGCATCAGACTGTATAGTTGACCAGCCTAACCATATTTACCCAGAACCCTGGATAATACAAATTCAGATTTTCTTGGCATTGCTATTTTAATAGATTGCTTCATATTCCCCAATGGTGGCTGCTAATGTGAGACCACAGGAGTAATAGATTTGGGAGGTGCTACTTTCAAAGACGAACATAAGCGTTGCCATACTGGGACAGACCAAAAGTCCATCAAGCCCAGTATCCTGTTTCCAACAGTGGCCAATCCAGGTCACAAGTACCTGACAATATACCAAATGTAACTTAAGCGCTGACTTTTCAACGGTTTTTCTCCACTACAGCTGACAGTGTCCATAATGTTCACAAAATCCACAGCCTGGTCCTTCTGTTTACACTCAAATTCCCAGTGGGGCTTCATCTCATGACTCACCTCGCAGACCTCTTTTTTGGATCCCCACCCACAGTGTCAGAGCTGTACCATGATAGCCAGGTCCAGGCCTATCTGGAAGTGTTCCCAGAAAAACAGCAGCAGCCTGCATCCAGGCCCAAGGGCTGCATCATAGCATGGGGCAGGTGGCCATCTAAAAACCCAGGGGAATGAAGTCCTCTTTGTCCTGGAGATCAGAAGGCAAATCTTGATTTTCTGACTGGCTTAGCTTTTCTTGCTGGTGACAGAGCGGCGTGTGTCTGGTTCCCCTGTTGTGTTGTGACTCACCATATAGATAGAGGGCTAGAACATAAATATCCATCATGTTTCTCTTGGCTTGTGGACAGTAGGAAAAAGCAGCTTGTTGACTTGAGCTCAGCATCCAGACAGATCAGCTTATTAAGCGAGAGTTTCAGATCATTATTTTTAGCCAAGAGAAGCATTCAAAAGCATTTAATAGGAGGTAAAGGGAAGACAGGTACTTTTCTGCTGATTTTTAATTAGCCGAGCTGCCCTTTCTGCTTCCTGGGATATCAACAAATTAGACTAGAGTTTTCTGCTGTGCCCTTTACGGGAGATCAGTTTTTGGGTGGGTACTGCACGATTCATTTCAAACTTTTCTTAGATTAGCAGGAATACATTGGTTTCTAACAATAAAGATGATATTTTACTTATATAATGCTTTTGATTTGCACAACACCATATAAGATCACTTACAAGAGCACTTTGAGAAGCTTTGAGAAGTTATCGCTCCATGGTGCGACCGCACCTCGAATACTGTGTTCAATTCTGGTCGCAACGTCTCAAAAAAAAAAAACCCCTACGCCAAGCCCCCTCCCTACCCATCTTCAAATCTCTGCTTAAAGCTCACCTCTTCAATGCTGCTTTCGGCACCTAACCTTCTGTGAAATATAGTATGCCCTATTAGTCGGACTCTACACTTGTCTTTGATCGGTCACTTGTCTCTAGATTGTACACCTGTCTTTTAGATTGTAAGCTCCTTGAGCAGGGACTGTCCTTCTATGTTTTAATTGTACAGCGCTGCGTAACCCTGGTAGCGCTTTAGAAATGTTAAATAGTAATAGTAGTAGTAATAGTAGTAAAAAAGGTATAGTGGAATTAGAAAAGGTGCAGAGAAGGGTGACGAAAATGATAAAGGAGATGGGATGACTTCCCTATGAGGAAAGGCTAAAGCGGGCTAGGGCTCTTCAGCTTGGAGAAAAGGCAGCTGAGGGGAGATACTAGGACTAGGGGCATGCGATGAAGCTACAATGTAGTAAATTTAAGACGGAATCAGAGAACGTTTTCTTCACTCAACGTGTAATTAAACTCTGGAATTCGTTGCCAGAAAGTGTGGTAAAGGCGGTTAGCTTAGTGGAGTTTAAAAAAGGTTTGGACGGCTTCCTAAGGGAAATGTTCGTAGACCATTATTAAATGGACTTGGGGAAAATCCAGTATTTCTGGGATAAGCAGTATAAAATGTTTTGTACTTTTTGGGATCTTGCCAGGTATTTGTCACCTGGATTGACCACTGTTGGAAACAGGATGCTGGACTTGATGGACCTTTGGTCTTTCCCAGTATGGCAATACTTATGTACTTAAGGGGCCCTTTTACTAAGGCGTGTAGGTGCCTATGCGTGTCCAATGTGTGTCAAATTGGAACTACCACCCGGCTACCGCATGCCCAAGGCAGTAATTCCATTTTTGACACGCGTCCAAAACAGGCGGTAGAAAATATTTTCTACCGTGTGGCGCTTACCTGGCAGTAATCGGCAGTTTACGCGCACTGATGCTTACCACCTGATTAGCGCATGAGACCTTACCACTGAGTCAATGGGTGTCGGTAAAGTCTCAGGCCGAAAATGGACGCAAACTGGTTTTGTGTTTCAACACTTTTATTAAGATCAAACTAACACAGTGCAAGCAATTACACCATTTGCAAGAAACATGTACATGAGCTTAAAATTAGTTCACACCCTCCAATACAAATCAACAACTCAATGAGTTTTTTTGTAAGTTATTCCCCTCCCCCCTAATTCTCCTCCCCCCTTCCCCCCCCCCTGTAAATTGTCTACCCCCCAACCTAAGCGTTGCAACTGAACAGTCTCCAAATTAAGGTGCATTTGCATCCATAGTTGAACATTCCCGTGCCAAAAAAAAAAATAAGTTATAAACCATTTAACACTGAACTGCGCGCTGAATGTAAGGACCCCAGATCTCCAAAAATTGTGTCTTTGTCTTCTGAGAGGGTCCCGGTGCTCATGCAAGAGGAGATCATGAAATCTGTTCCTCCAATGCCAAAAATCAGGGGGAGCCACCTTCACCCACCCATTCATAATCACTTTTTCCCCCATTAAGCAGGCCTTATGGATCAACTGTCGCGAGCCACTCTGCTGGAAGGCAAAAAGCTCGTATTTATCAAATATTATCCCCAAAGGAGTATAGCTAATTCGAGACTTTACTAATCCTTCCAAATACTCTATTATCTTATGGCAATATTTTTGTGTAGCAGTGAACCCCCAGAGACAGTGATATAGTGTGCCTTCTTGCTGCTGACACTTGGGAGCAGAGCGGGTCAGGCACCCCTCCAGGCATGCTGAAAAATGGACCTGTGCGCGTCCAAAACACGCACCTACACGAGTGCAGGCCACATTTTGGTGCACCTTAGTAAAAGGGTCCCTAAGTGACCGGCTGCAAGTCCCACAGTGCGTGTGTAGCTAGGGGAATGGATGTGGGATGATTGAACGCAGAGTTACAGATCACTGTGTCGTACCGTGAGCCTGGGCAGTTTTCTTGAGTGCACTGTTTGTTGGTCATTTTGTTAGAATCTGAATTGAATTGATTTGGGATTTCTGTTTTTGGACATCCTGTGGAATGCCTTTAGGAAGGGCATAGAGGTGGGTCATTGCTTGAGAAGAGCTGGGTTTTGAGAGTATACCAAGACATAGAGATACAGAACATACAGAGGAGAGTCAGTGATGGGAAAATGGAAGCCTGGTATGAAGAATGATGGTGTCTCTAGAGAAATACTTGGGAGGGGGCATTGGGAGAACATAATTAGGTATGGGGAAGGGGGGCAAACCAAAACAATTCAATATTTCCATGTCATGCGTACTGTAGCTGGGTCGGCTATCCAGGACCCAGCCAGGCTCGACCCTGCTTAGCTGCCTGCTTAGCTGCCTCCTCCACACGACTGTTGCCTTCACTCCACAGCAGTCTGGCTCCTCTGAGCCTTGGCTCCAGGCCCTGCGAACTCCCGGGACTTCCTCCTCTCCGTTCCTTTCACAGAGGCACATTCAAAGCCCAATGTTTATAAGTAAGAGCTTTTATTTTCTTGCTTCAAATCAACAAAACACCCTTCACTCCAGGTTGTTTAGGCTAGCAGCCCAGAGCACAATTCAGGTTCAACACAGTCAAATTCAGATTCAAAAACAGTCCATATAACTTCAAACTCAGGTTCAAAAACAGTCCATATAACTTCACTTTAGCTCAGATTACTTCACTTAGGGAACAGTACATTATCAGAGGGAAAAACCCAATAGCTTGGTAGGTTGCAGCCCAGACCTTTTTAGTATGAAACAGTTTACACAGTCTTTCTTGCACCTTCTTACAGCACGGTTACACAGCTTTATTCCCACCTGGTTCAGGCTGGGGTTTCAATTGTGCCCAGCTCTCTTTCTCTCCCACAGGCTGCACCTGTTTCCTCTTTAGTAGAGATTTCCCCCAGTGCCTCAGCCTCTCTCCTCCGGTCTTCCACCAGTCCCTCCAAGGTACAGCTAGCCACCCTCTTACAGCAGCTTTTTGGGTTTGAGCCGGGCTCCAATCTCCATCTGTTCCTCCCCTAGTCCTTCAGTAACCTCCATTTTATCGTCCTCTCCAACTTCCCCCGCCCCCAAACTCTCCAGCTGGCCCTCATCACCTTCCTCCGAGACCATTTCCCAATCTTCTATCACCTCCCCTAACTCTTGCACAGCTGGGTGGGGAAGAGAAGGATTCTGGGACTGGTAGTTCCTCCTCTTCTTCCTTAACACGGCCAACCTCTCTGCCTCCGGTAGACCAGCTTTCTGAATGTGAGTGTTGTGTACATGAAATCTGCCCGTTGGGGTTCCCCGGCTGCCTGCACCCCCTTTCTTTGTGCCTTCCCGGATCCCCTTTCACCTGCACTCTCACAGTACCCACACAAAGCAAAACGGAAGAACTGGTTCCCCACCAAAACAGGTAGCAAGAAAAAGGGACTGCGTTTGATGTTTGTAAAGTACACACCGCTCTACAATAGTGATTGTCACATTTACTCACTCCGCATGTAATTGTGCTGTTTGGAGATATTTACCAGAATCCTGGACTCCTGACACAGGCATTGCTGAAACATGGTCCGTGTTGAGCCCTTGGACTGAGTAATGATATGTTGACTAAAGTGACCTGCTTTCATTGTAAGTTGAGTTTGGTTGATCTCTTGGACTCCGAAACATCAGCTTGGCTATAAGCACCTCCAGCTCACCAGTTTTTTGGGTTAACCCTACTCCTTTTTCTGTCTATGAAATACCGGCACAGCATGAACATCTGCCTAGCATACCTTTCTGTGCCGTTGTGCAGGACTACAAGAGATTTTGGAGAGTAGGACAACTTGTAAAGATGACGGGCAGAGAGCTTCAGACAGGAGCGATGGAGTGCAACAGCCAAGTAACCTAAACCCTACCCTCTTTAATATCTACAGCAAGAGTGGACAAACAGTTTTCCTGGTGCTACGTTAGTGGCTTTTGTTTACTCCAGGGCCCAAGAAGGCGATCCCCACTGTGTAGCCGCAGCCTGAGCAAATTACATTTATTTCACATCGAGCAGCAAGGATTCTGTCTAATAGTAATCCTCTGCCTCCTGTGCCTTTGCAGTCGCTTTTCTCTTTGCTTGGAACTGCATTGTGCTTCTGCGTAAACTATAGCCTGTAGGTCTTCTCCAGAAGCTTCGTAGAGAGACATACTAAAGAAAAAGCTTAGGCTCAGCTTTATTTATGCTCACAAGACCAAATTCTATATATGGACCCGACAAAAATGGCGCTAAGCAATAGTCTATAAACTGCGCCCCAAGTTGAGTACCGTTTATAGAATAGCGCATAGCGCCGGGATTTACACCAGCTGAAACCTGGTGTAAATCGGTGTGCCTAAGTTAGGTGTCCATGCCCCCTCCCATGGCCGTTCGCCCTTTTCAGATCCATGCGTCAGAATTTTACATGCACATCTTTACAGAATAGCGCCTAGCAATAGGCAAGCATACATTCTAATTATGGCCAATTAGCACCAATAATTGATTGCTAGCGCCTAATTATCGGCACTGATTGGCTTGTTACTCATGAAATTGTGCGTGCAAATTGGACATGCCCCCCCCCCCCCCATTTTTTGTGCACCGTTTTGAGCGCCGAATTCTTGACCCACTACAATCTGGTTTTCGCCCTCTCCACTCAACCGAAACTGCGCTTACTAAAGTCTCCAATGACCTATTACTGGCTAAATCCAGAGGTCAATATTCCATCCTCATTCTTCTTGATCTTTCCGCTGCTTTTGACACTGTCGATCACAGCATACTTCTCGATACCCTGTCCTCACTTGGATTCCAGGGCTCTGTCCTTTCCTGGTTCTCTTCCTACCTATCCCTCCGCACCTTTAGTGTTCACTCTGGTGGATCCTCTTCTACTTCTATCCCTCTGCCTGTCGGCGTACCTCAGGGTTCTGTTCTTGGCCCCCTCCTCTTTTCTATCTACACTTCTTCCCTTGGTTCATTAATCTCATCCCATGGCTTTTCCTACCATCTCTATGCTGATGACTCCCAAATCTACCTTTCTACCCCTGATATCTCACCTTGCATCCAAACCAAAGTTTCAGCGTGCTTGTCTGACAATGCTATCTGGATGTCTCAACGCCACCTGAAATTAAACATGACCAAAACCGAGCTTCTCATTTTTCCTCCCAAAACCACCTCCCCATTCCCCCCGTTTTCTATTTCTGTTGATGGCTCTCTCATTCTCCCTGTCTCCTCAGCTCGAAACCTTGGGGTCATCTTTGACTCTTCTCTCTCCTTCTCTGCTCATATCCAGCAGATTGCCAAGACCTGTCGTTTCTTTCTTTACAACATCCGTAAAATCCGCCCCTTTCTTTCCGAGCACTCTACCAAAACCCTCATCCACACCCTTGTCACCTCTCGTTTAGACTACTGCAATCTGCTTCTTGCTGGCCTCCCACTTAGTCACCTCTCCCCTCTCCAGTCGGTTCAAAACTCTGCTGCCCGTCTCATCTTCCGCCAGGGTCGCTTTACTCATACTACCCCTCTCCTCAAGACCCTTCACTGGCTCCCTATCCGTTTTCGCATCCTGTTCAAACTTCTTCTACTAATCTATAAATGTACTCACTCTGCTGCTCCCCAGTATCTCTCCACACTCGTTCTTCCCTACACCCCTTCCCGTGCACTCCGCTCCATGGATAAATCCTTCTTATCTGTTCCCTTCTCCACTACTGCCAACTCCAGACTTCGCGCCTTCTGTCTCACTGCACCCTACGCCTGGAATAAACTTCCTGAGCCCCTACGTCTTGCCCCATCCTTGGCCACCTCTAAATCTAGACTGAAAGCCACCTCTTTAACATTGCTTTTGACTCGTAACCACTTGTAACCACTCGCCTTCACCTACCCTCCTCTCTTCCTTCCCGTTCACATTAATTGATTTGATTTGCTTACTTTATTTTTTTTTTTTGTCTATTAGATTGTAAGCTCTTTGAGCAGGGACTGTCTTTCTTCTATGTTTGTGCAGCGCTGCGTACGCCTTGTAGCGCTATAGAAATGCTAAATAGTAGTAGTAGTAGTAGTAGAACATGGGGGTTAGTGCCTTCAGTATTACTGAAATTAACGAGACGTGGTGGCAAGTTACAGGAGATGTACAGAGTTATCCAGGGACTGTAAAACACCCCCCAAAACACAGAGAACAGCAGACGATTGCTTGTGTCACAGTTTATGCCTTCCCTTTCCAGGACTCTCAAAGCCAGGATGATCGTTCCGTTGGCGGTTTGCCCATTCTCGGTCCATCTGTATAGCTGGGTGGTCTTTCTTGGCAGCTTCTAACACTGTAGGCTCCGGCAGAACGCATATCATAAAACCACGTTAGCTTCCAGCGGGCAGGAGACTTTGCGAGTCTGTTGAAGAATAAGAAACATAGAAACAGATCCCCCCGATATCCAAAGTTGGTTAACTGGCCGGATACAGCCGCTGACCGGTTTAATAGCATATCAGCACCTAACCGCTAATATTCAGTGGCATTATCTCTGCTGAATATTGCCGGATAGCGCCTAGCGAATAACCGGCTATATCACACGACTTATCTGGATAGGTGCTGATATTCAGTGCATAAAGGATCAGATTAGTGGTCAAATAGGAATGCAAAAATTCCTGTCCTATCTTTAACCGCTGAAAAGTTAAGAAGTTAGCTCTGAATGTTAGCCTAGCTGGTTAACCTTTTAGTGGTATTCAATGCCGGTCGCCGGATACAGCCTGGCATTGAATATCTGAGTTTAACGCCGGCTGAATTTGGGACCCAGAGAAAATAAAGGCAGATAAAGACCATGTGGCCTATCCGGTCTGCCCATCCATATCATCTACTATCCCTTCTCCCTTAGAGATCCTATGTACTTGTTCCAAGGTTTCTGGAATTCAGATACAGTCCTTCATCTGCACCACGTCCACTGAGTTAACATGTCATCTACAGAAAAGCTGTCCTCTAAAGTTCAAAAAGGCCATTAAGACATAACTCTTCATCTCCGTCTTCAGAGAAGGTGCAGGGTGAGGCTGAGAGAGGCTGCAGGATTCGGTGTTAGCTATCCTTCTGTGTCCCTGTTCTCTTCATCTGCCAAGGATTGCAACTTTCTCCTTCGATGTGTCTGATGGTTGTTTTTTTGTTTTCACTCTAACAATATTGTCTGTCTCTACCCGTACCCTGTGTTCCTCTCAAGCTGCACTCCTCTGTATTCCTTTGGTTTTGAGAGTTGCATTTGATCCTACCTGTCAGAAGTTTGGGCAGTCCTCAGAGAGAGAGAGAGAGAAGACAACTGGGGTTCTGCTTATTCTTTGGTTGCTATAATGGGTAGTTGTTTGTTAAAAGAACATTTTTTTTGTAGGTTTGTGTAAGTTTTTAGAATGTAAACCACCTGGTTTTATGTTTGTAACTTTTGTTTTGGAATGTAAACCGCATGTATGAGTTCTTAAGTGTGATTTTGTGGTCTAGCAAATCTTTTAAAATATTAACAATAATAATGTACTGCGTCTACTTTCTTTTTGTTTAAATTGTAAACGCCAAGATGTACGTAGTACACAAAACGGTATAATAAATGTAACATAGAGGGGCATAATCGAACAGCGTTGGCCAAATAGATGGCCAGCCATCTATTTGGCTGGCGCCGCAAAGAGCAGTCCAGAACCGTATTATCGAAAAAGATGGCTGGTCATCTTTCGTTTCGATAATACGGTTGGGGCCGGCGAAATGTCAGAGATGGCCGGGTTTGAGATGGCCAGCATCGGTTTTCGCCGATAATGGAAACTAATGCTGGCGATCTCACACCCGGCCAAATCCAAGGCATTTGGTCGTGGGAGGAGCCAGCATTTGTAGTGCACTGGCCCCCCTCACATGCCAGAACACCAACCGGGCAGCCTAGGGGGCACTGCAGTGGACTTCAAAAATTGGTCCCAGGTGCATAGCTCCCTTACCTTGGGTGCTAAGCCCCCCAAATCCCCCCCCCAAAACCCACTCCCTATAACTCTACACCACTACCATAGCCCTAAAGGGTGAAGGGGGGCACCTACATGTGGGTACAGTGGGTTTTTGGGGGGGGGGGGGGTTGGAGGGCTCCCATTTACCACCACAAGTGTAACAGGTAGGGGGGATGGGCCTGGGTCCACCTGCCTGAAGTGCACTGCACCCACAAAACTCTGCTCCAGGGACCTGCATACTGCTGTCAGGGAGCTGGGTATGACATTTCAGGCTGGCATAGAGGCTGGCAAAAAATTGTTTTTTTTAATGTTTTTTTTTTGGTGGGAGGGGGTTGGTGACCACTGGGGGAGTAAGGGGTGGTGACCCCCGATTCCCTCCGGTGGTCATCTGGTCAATTGGGGCACTTTTTTTGAGGCTTGGTCGTAAAAATAAATGGACCAAGTGAAGCCGGCGAAATGCTCGTCAGAGCCGGTCATCTTTTTTCCATTATCGGCCGAAGCCGGCCATCTCATAACCACGCCCCCGTCCCGCCTTCCATACCCTTCTGAAATGCCCCCTTTAACTTTGGCCGGCTCTGCGACGGAAAGCAGTTGGAGCCGGTCAAAGTCGGCTTTCCATTATAGCGATTTGGCCGGCTTCAGGAGATGGCCGGCCATCTCCCGATTTGTGTCGGAAGATGGCCGGCGATCTCTTTCGAAAATAAGCTGGATAGTAACATAGTGGATGACGACAGATAAAGACTTGCAGGGTCCATCCAATCTGCCTAACAAGACAAACTCAGAGCATATGATATGATGCGATATAGCAGCTACATACGTGATCTTGATCAAGTATGTATATGATTTGTCATTGCCGTTTTCATGGCACAGACTGTAGAACGTCATATGTATAAATCCTGCGAACATCTTCCTTCCCAACCGTACAGTTTTTTTTTAACAGGTCTACTTCTGTTTTGGCCTTGGTTGTAACACTTTAAGCTTCCCGGATCAGTTTTTTTTTTTGTTTTGTTACATTTGTACCCCGCACTTTCCCACTCATGGCAGGCTCAATGCGGCTTACATGGGGCAATGGAGGGTTAAGTGACTTGCCCAGAGTCACAAGGAGCTGCCTGTGCCTGAAGTGGGAATCCAACTCAGTTCCTTAGGACCAAAGTCCACCACCCTAACCACTAGGCCACTCCTCCACTGTTGCTACTATTTGAGATTCCAATGACTATGAAGCAGAAATTGAGTTGCAAAAGAGGGAAAAGTCTCAACTGCTATGGCTATATTTGCACATGAATGTTCATTATATAGCACATAGAAAAAGTCATCATAGACTTGAAAACCCTCTGGTATATAATCAAAAAATATTTTTTTAAAAATTTTTTATATATCACTATATGTGTGAGTCTAATTCGACTTGAAAATCTGTGATCAAATCAAATTTATCAAAGAAATAACTGTGTCAAAAATATGTCCAAACAACATCACTTATCTTATCCAGAATCATGACCACATGATGTTCCTACAGAATTTTTATTAGAATTAGCGGGATTAGCGCTACAAAAAAATTTTTTTCTTTTTCAATATGAATTTTTTCAACAAACAGCTGGAGTAGCAATGGGGGCGTCTTTTGCCCCCTCGGTGGCCAATTTGTACATGGCACGGTTCGAGGAGAAACATCTCTCGAACCACAACTGGACTAATTCTATATTAGTATGGAAACGATTC
Source organism: Microcaecilia unicolor (assembly GCF_901765095.1). NCBI lineage: Eukaryota > Metazoa > Chordata > Amphibia > Gymnophiona > Siphonopidae > Microcaecilia > Microcaecilia unicolor. The sequence continues at coordinate 630,141,552 of NC_044032.1, forward strand.
ATTGACGATATTTTTCTCCTGTGGAGAGGGGATGAGGACACCTTAAATCAATTTGTCAGCTGGTTGAATCGATTGAATCCAGCTCTACAATTCACCAGTGAGAGTTCTACCTCCAATATTCATTTCTTGGATGTAGATATAAAATTAACAGCAGGTGTTTTTCAAACTTCGGTGTTTAAAAAATCCACGGATAAAAACACTATGTTGCAATACAACAGTTGTCATCCTAAAACTTTAAAGGACAGCTTACCTTTTTCACAGTTTTTGCGATACAAAAGAATCTGTTCGGATGACAGTCTTTTTAAACAACAGGCAAAAGGATTAGCCCATTCGTTACATCAAAGAGGCTATCCAGTGCATGTACTCAAGAAATCATATACAAGAGCTAAATTCAATAACAGATCTTTATTACTTTCCAACAACAACAGATCAGGCATTGAATACAAAAATCGCAAACACACTTTTGTTGTAAAATATCAGAAGGGTGGGGAAGAGGTGGCTAATTTAATCAGAAAAAATTGGGATATTATATTACAACATCCTTTATTCAACAATTCTGAATTACAGATAGCTTTTTCAAGAGAACGCAATTTAAGGGAACTTTTATGTCCAGCAGACATTGTGGTCAGAAAAAACATTGGTACTGGGTTTCACACTAAATGTGGATCTTGTTCATATTGCGACACTATGATTGAAAATGACAGTTTTTGCAATCCAACAGATGGTAAAATATACAAATTTAGACATTTCACCACGTGTAAAACTGATCAAGTGATCTATTTTCTCAAATGTCCGTGTGAAAAATTATATATTGGTAAGACAGACAGAAGTTTAAAAACGAGATTGAGTGAACACAAGTCTTGTATTAATTCTTTAAAAAGTGGAGCCCCTTTAGTGTCTCACTGCAAAGAATTCAAGCATAATTTTGAACACTTTCAATGCTCAGCGATAGATCACGTGGCGACACACATCAGAGGTGGAGATCGAAGCAAACTGCTACTTCAGGCAGAACAAAGATGGATCCACAGATTACAGACTTTGGAACCTATTGGTTTGAATTTAACTATACAATGGGGAGCATTTCTTTGAAACAGAATGGGTTGATACCATCAATGTTGATTCACGATCTTTATGTTACTGATGACATATTCTGACATTAGTTGTCAGTTACTGGCCCTTTAAATTCATTACCGATATGGCAGTCAATGATAGGACCATGTTATTTGTGCGTCATTTGACGCTCCAGTCATTGATTGGGTAAAGTTTTCTTTAAGTTCACATTGAAGTCAGGTGAGGACGCCAACAATTCTTTCCAGAAGACAACAATTCTTTCCAGAAGACATAAGTTTCGTGTGAATTGTATTGCAAATAGAGGTAAAACGACATGATGTTGCTCTTAAGGGATTATGATAACTTTGAACTCACTACTTGTTGTAATGGATTTGTTCTCATATCTTTTTCCTTTCTGATTCATCGACAGCGATCATGGTGCGGGGTTCAACTAAATAGCGGGTTCCCTGACGAAGATTTACGAAACGGGACCGTAGGAACCAATGCATTCATAAAACATTTTTTTGGATCCACCGCCTCATTAGAACGACGTTGTTTCATGATTCTGGATAAGATAAGTGATGTTGTTTGGACATATTTTTGACACAGTTATTTCTTTGATAAATTTGATTTGATCACAGATTTTCAAGTCGAATTAGACTCACACATATAGTGATATATAAAAATTTTAAAAAAATATTTTTTGATTATATACCAGAGGGTTTTTCAAGTCTATGATGACTTTTTCTATGTGCTATATAATGAACATTCATGTGCAAATATAGCCATAGCAGTTGAGACTTTTCCCTCTTTTGCAACTCAATTTCTGCTTCATAGTCATTGAGATCATCTAGTTTAGTCAGCAGAAAATCTGTTAGGCATTCTGACTATTTGAGATTCTACATGGAATGTTGCGATTCCAACATTCCATGTAGAAGTCGGCCCTTGCAGATCACCAATGTGGCCACGTAGGCTTCTGCTGTACGTGCAGGACGTCAGACTCACAGAAACAGAAGCCTGCGCAGCCTTCTACATGGAATGTTGCTAGTGGAATAGCAACATTCCATGTAGAATCTCCAATAGTAGCAACATTCCATGTAGAATCTCCAATAGTATCTATTTTATTTTTGTTACATTTGTACCCTGCGCTTTCCCACTCATGGCAGGCTCAATGCGGCTTACATGGGGCAATGGAGGGTTAAGTGACTTGCCCAGAGTCACAAGGAGCTGCCTGTGCCGGGAATCGAACTCAGTTCCTCAGTTCCCCAGGACCAAAGTCCACCACCCTAACCACTAGGCCACTCCTCAAGGTTGGCCCTAGAATTGAGAAACTGTGTTTTTTTGCATATTGCTCTGGTTTATAGCCCCTACTGACGTGTGCAGATAAGTCCCATCATACATTTCTGAGATATATATTACTCACACTGTCCACTGTTCTAGGAGAGAATAAAAAATTAAAGACATGTTAATGTAAGGACAAATGTTACATCACATATCACAGCAGAATTCTTCCATCAATACACTTAAAAATGGTATCAGGCGAGTTCCCACCCACCAGTTCCCACTTAAGGGGGACAATTCTCACCAAGGACTTCCCCTCCCCCGGCCATTTCCTACCCTCCTTAGCCTTTTTTTTTTAACCACCGGTAGCTTCTTTCTTGTATCAGGTTCTATAAGTCCTGGTGCTACTTTTTTTTGAACAAGGAGGTTAGATTAGCATACGGATGTACACAGAGGACATAGGCGGTTGGTGGCCCAACTGTTTGGGGAGGCTAAAGGGGGCGGGGTTAGGGGTGGGGCCAGGGGTGGAGCTTAAATCCATAATTGTCTGATAACACGCAGAAAAAAATAAATAAATAAAAACAAAAGTCACAATTAATACCTTTTATTAAATTTAGATATTAGATATGTATCATATGTCAAAGAATAAAGTGGTTGCTCAAATCATATACTAACCACAATCGCTCAACTGCAAAACACTATGCACAAACTTGTGCAAAAACACACTCAGAACCTTACTGTACCATAAATATTACATTGGGCAGACCCTAATACACCAATATACCACCCATACGGAAAATGCAGACTGTCAACAATATGAAACAAGGGATCATGTCATCACAATTCTCATGTACAGCCACAAAACATCATTTTAGGGTGGATGGTATTCACAATGAGCTCCTTTTATTAACAACCAGATAGAGTTTTCACATTTCAATTTTGGCACAGTATAAGTCATCAAAAACACATAGAACACAGATACATCCTCACCAAGTATAGAATAAGTAACCACAAACTAAAATAGAAATATATAGACAAAAATTAAACTGAACCCCCAAGAGGCCAGATTCCACATTCAATGCAACACCACAGAAACAGTGATGCATATCCCTAGTACTGTGCAAAATATAAAGATAGCAGACGTAAATTTGAAAAAACTGACAAATACCAATCACCACTTTTCAAATTAAAAAATAGAAATAAAACAAAACAGAGAAAATAAGATAATACCATTTTATTGGACTAATACTTTTTCAATTAGCATTCAGAGGCCAAAACCTCCTTCCTCAGGTCAGTACTGCTGTTACGGTCCTGTCCTGACCTAAGGATGGAGGTTTTGGTCTCTGAAAGTTGGTCAAAACTGTATTAAAACTGTATTAAAATTAGTCCAACAAAAAGATCACCTTATTTTCATTTCTATTTATCACCACAGCTACAATATTAAGCAAATAAATAAATCTTTTTTTCTACCTTTGTTGTCTCTGGTTTCTGCTTTCCTCGTCTTCTCTCCACTCTGTCCCTTTCATCCAGCGTCTATCTTTTCCCCTTTTCATATGGTGTCTGCCAGCTTTCTCTGCCCCTTCCATCCACTGCCTGCCTTTTCTTTCCCTTCTGCCTGTCTTCCTCTTTTCTTTTTACATATGCATTCCAGTATCTCCCCCCTCCATCTTTATTTCTCCTCTGTCTGTTCCCCATCCATATCCATCTTCTGCTTACCTCCTATTTGACTTTTTTCTCTCCATGTCCACTGTCATTCCCTCTGACTCACTATCTCTCTCCTATCCATAACCTCCCCTGCCCCCTCTGTGTCCCTGTCCCTATTTCACCCATATTCAGCATTTGCTCTCTGTGTTCCCATCCCTGTTACCCCCAAGTTCAGCATCTGTCCTTTGTCCCCTTCCCATGATGTTTCTCACCCTTCTTTCTCCCTCTCTTTGCACTCCCACCCCCTTTTCCCTTTGGTCTGGCTGGAAAGAATCGCTCTCCCTCCCCCTTCCCCCCATTAGTGCGGTATTGCACTCCCTCTCCTCACTCCACGCCCACTCCGCTACTGCATGCCTCCAAGCTTCCAGGTTCGCCAGCAGCATCTCAGCAATGTGAGTGCTGCCTTCTGCCTGCCCCGGAAGCCTCCTCTATACAACTTCCCGCGTAGGCAGGACGCTGAACAGAGAATGCCTCCGGGGCTGGCTGAAGGCAGCACTCACATTGCTGATGCTGCCGGAGGCTTCGAAATTTAAAAACTAGTAGAGTGGGGTGAGTGAGGAGGAGGGAGAGCGATGCCACACTAGTCGGGGGGGGGGGGGAGATGCTGGGACACACCATGCAGGACCGCACCAGTTGGGGGAGGGAGAAGACATCAATGGATGGCATCACCGGATCACCCCCCTAACGAGTTACACTCGGGGTGGACCGCCACGCCCTCGGTACGCTACTGCCCATAGGTCCCACCCCCCGCGTGCGCAGTGTTGATGGCGCCGATCAGCAGGAGGACTCAAACTCGATGCAGCCGCCCAGCCTGAAGACAAGTGAGAATCGTGCGGGGGAGGGAAACAGGAGAAACTGCGGGGCGCCGCTGCTGCTGATCCTGCTGTTAACTTTTGGCTGGGGAGGCTTAGCCTCCCCAAGCCACTTATACCGGGCGCCTATGACAGAGGACATATAATAACAGAATAACTTTTCATAAGTGGAGTAGTAATTTGTTATAAGTCGTAATCAGTGTGTCATTTTGAGTGGCTGAATTAGGTTGAAACCTAGTTTGGAGGGTGTGGGGGGCATTGCCCCCACCCCCCCCCCCCACCCCCACACACATGAACTGTATTTTGTATCTATTTATTTATGTGTTTACTTATTTATGAAATTTAGATCCCGGATTAAACATGAATTCGGTTGAAACGCAGTATTTTTGATCTGTGTGTGGTATTCACATTACACAAGACCAGCAGCAGGAGGGGTCCACTTCCTAATTTTGGAACCTATTAGTCACCGAAAAGTCTCCCTCCTGGGACTGAGTAACTTGCCAGTTCTGTAGGGCACATTAATAGGGTGCAGCGAAGGGCAACTAAAATGATAGCGGGGATGGGACGACTTCCCTATGAAGAAAGACTAAGGAGGCTAGGGCTATTCAGCTTGGAGAAGAGACGGCTGAGGGGAGACATGATAGAGGCATATAAAATAACTAGGAAAAAATGCCCGTTTCTGAGGGCAATGAAACGGGCGCTAGCAAGGGGCCCCCTCCCTCCGTCCCTCGGAGCTACTTGCCTTGTTAGTTCGCTGGGCGTTTTGGTTTCGGGCCTCGAGTGTCATAGCTCCGCCCTCGACGTCATGACGTTTTGACGCGAGGGCGGTGCAGACACTCCAGGGCACACCGGATATCTCGGGCGCCTCAACTTCCGTGGAGGCTTCAGAACGTTGGGGTTGCCTTTTATATAGAGAGATGAGTGGAGTGGAACAGGTGGATGTGAAGCGTCTGTTCACGCTTTCCAAAAATACTAGGACTAGGGGGCATGCGATGAAACTACAGTGTAGTAAATTTAAAACAAATTGGAGAAACTTTTTCTTCACCCAAAGTGTAATTAAACTCTGGAATTCGTTGACGGAGAAAGTGGTGAAGGCGGTTAGCTTGGCAGAGTTTAAAAAGGGGTTAGACGGTTTCCTAAAGGACAAGTCCATAAACCACTACTAAATGGACTTGGGAAAAATGCACAATTCCAGGAATAACATGTATAGAATGTTTGTACGTTTGGGAAGCTTGCCAGGTGCCCTTGGCCTGGATTGGCAGCTGTTGTGGACAGGATGCTGGGCTCGATGGACCCTTGCTCTTTTCCCAGTGTGGCATTACTTATGTTCTTATGTAGAATGGGAGGCGCAGAATCGTTCTTAGCTGTCATCTGCAACATTACTGTGAATGTCATCTTTATCCGTCAACTTTTTCATCTTTCAGAACACACTGCTGTACACCACCTTGGCTGAATTTCTTCATAAAGGCGGTTAATAAATCTCAGCGCATATATAGATACATTTCCTCGGAGGATTGTAGGGGGAGGGGTTGGGGGAAAAAGGTTGTGTGTATACAGAATTTTTTTTTTGTAGGCCGCAGCACATTTATAAAAGAAGCATATGAAATTTTAATGCCACGTCTATTCCGAGTCACTGAGGTCTGGAGAGCTTCCGTACAGTGTGACTCGAGAACCTTGCCTGTGTGTAGCTTAGGTTTGTTTATTTTATTTGATACCACCTTTTAAGAGAGCTGCAGAGTACAATATCTGGAGAATACAAAGTACCTGAGAAGTAAAATAATAATACAGGGTAGATTATATCAAGCAGCCACGAGACTAAACCACACAAATATTTAGCACCAGTGAAGAGGCTATGAATGAGCCCAGAACAGCACTGTAGAGCTTAGCGCTGAAAATTAAAGCGGAGTGGAGGAGTGGTTAGAGTGGTGGACTTTGGTCCTGGGGAACTAGGTTCAATTCCCACTGCAGGCACAGGCAGCTCCTTGTGACTCTGGGCAAAGTCACTTAACCCTCCATTGCCCCATGTAAGCCGCATTGAGCCTGCCATGAGTGGGAAAGCGCAGGGTACAAATGTAACAAAAATAAAATAGATTCTATTGGAGATTCTACATGGAATGTTGTTACTATTTGAGATTCTACATGGAATGTTGCTACTATTGGAGATTCTACATGGAATGTTGCTATTCCACTAGCAACATTCCATGTAGAAGGCTGCGCAGGCTTCTGTTTCTGTGAGTCTGACGTCCTGCATGTACGTGCAGGACGTCAGACTCACAGAAGCAGAAGCCTGCGCGGCCACATTGGTGATCTGCAAGGGCCGACTTCTACATGGAATGTTGCTAGTGGAATAGCAACATTCCATGTAGAATCTCAAATCTCAAATAGTAGCAACAGTGGAGGAGTGACCTAGTGGTTAGGGTGGTGGACTTTGGTCCTGAGGAACTGAGTTTGATTCCCACTTTAGGCACAGGCAGCTCCTTGTGACTGGGCAAGTCACTTAACCCTCCATTGCCCCATGTAAGCCGCATTGAGCCTGCCATGAGTGGGAAAGCGCAGGGTACAAATGTAACAAAAATAAAATAGATTCTATTGGAGATTCTACATGGAATGTTGCTACTATTGAGATTCTGTTGCTACTATTGGAGATTCTACATGGAATGTTGCTATTCCACTAGCAACATTCCATGTAGAAGGCTGCGCAGGCTTCTGTTTCTGTGAGTCTGACGTCCTGCACGTACGTGCAGGACGTCAGACTCACAGAAGCAGAAGCCTGCGCGGCCACATTGGTGATCTGCAAGGGCCGACTTCTACATGGAATGTTGCTAGTGGAATAGCAACATTCCATGTAGAATCTCAAATCTCAAATAGTAGCAACAGTGGAGGAGTGACCTAGTGGTTAGGGTGGTGGACTTTGGTCCTGAGGAGCTGAGTTTGATTCCCACTTCAGGCACAGGCAGCTCCTTGTGACTCTGGGCAAGTCATTTAACCCTCCATTGCCCCATGTAAGCCGCATTGAGCCTGCCATGAGTGGGAAAGCGCAGGGTACAAATGTAACAAAAATAAAATAGATTCTATTGGAGATTCTACATGGAATGTTGTTACTATTTGAGATTCTACATGGAATGTTGCTACTATTGGAGATTCTACATGGAATGTTGCTATGCCACTAGCAACATTCCATGTAGAAGGCTGCGCAGGCTTCTGTTTCTGTGAGTCTGACGTCCTGCACGTACGTACGTGCAGGACGTCAGACTCACAGAAGCAGAAGCCTGCGCGGCCACATTGGTGATCTGCAAGGGCCGACTTCTACATGGAATGTTGCTAGTGGAATAGCAACATTCCATGTAGAATCTCAAATCTCAAATAGTAGCAACAGTGGAGGAGTGACCTAGTGGTTAGGGTGGTGGACTTTGGTCCTGAGGAACTGAGTTTGATTCCCACTTCAGGCACAGGCAGCTCCTTGTGACTCTGGGCAAGTCACTTAACCCTCCATTGCCCCATGTAAGCCGCATTGAGCCTGCCATGAGTGGGAAAGCGCAGGGTACAAATGTAACAAAATAAAATAGATTCTATTGGAGATTCTACATGGAATGTTGTTACTATTTGAGATTCTACATGGAATGTTGCTAGTGGAATAGCAACATTCCATGTAGAATCTCAAATCTCAAATAGTAGCAACAGTGGAGGAGTGGCCTAGTGGTTAGGGTGGTGGACTTTGGTCCTGGGGAACTGAGGAACTGAGTTCAATTCCCACTTCAGGCACAGGCAGCTCCTTGTGACTCTGGGCAAGTCACTTAACCCTCCATTGCCCCATGTAAGCTGCATTGAGCCTGCCATGAGTGGGAAAGCGCAGGGTACAAATAAAAAAATAATAATAATAAAAAAGTGGATACTGGACCTCTCTGGCAGAACCCAAGGGTTAAAGTTACAAGTGGAATGCCTAAGTGAACAGCCAGGTCTTAGAATGGTGCTTCCACTTTTCACACGTTTGATGAGCTGAAAGGTTTTGTTTAAATTTATGTAATTGGTTTAGTATTGTTTTGATGAGTTTATCTATGATATTGGTGCACAGGAATGCCGCTGACACTCCCCGTTTGCTGCCTAGTGGTAACGGATACCAGCCTGAAGGGCTGGGGCGCACATTGCAAGGGGAAGCATGCCCAGGGTCTATGGACACCCGAGGAGTCGGAGTGGTCCATCAACCGCCTAGAGTTGAAAGCGGTGTTTCAGGCGCTTCTGGCCTTTCAAGTGACCCTGGAAGGATTGGCTGTCAGAGTGATGTCGGACAACACGACAACGGTGGCCTATATAAATCGACAAGGCGGAACAAGGTGCAGAGCACTAGCCGCGCAGGCCGAACAGATTTGCCACTGGTCCGAGCTGCATCTTCAGTGTCTGTCGGCAGCTCATATTGCAGGTCAGAGCAATGTGCAGGCCGATTATCTGAGCAGGCATCAGATCGATCCAGCAGAATGGAATCTGGCAGACGAAGTATTCCTGCAGATCTGTGCCAAATGGGGCAAGCCCGTGATGGATCTAATGGCGACAAGTGCCAATACCAAAGTCCCGTGCTTCTTCAGCAGACGGAGAGATCCTCGCTCGGCGGGGTTGGTTGTCTTGGCTCAACCCTGGCCTCCGGGTCTTCTTTATGTGTTTCCCCCATGGCCCTTGATAGGGCGCCTGCTCTTGCGGATTCGGCTGCACCCAGGAGAAGTGGTCCTCATCGCCCCGGATTGGCCAAGGAGACCTTGGTATGCAGACCTCCGACAGATGCTCCTGGAGGCTCCTCTGCCGTTACCGCTGATACCGAACCTGTTGACTCAGGGACCGGTAGCCATGGAGGACGCCGGCCGCTTTGGTCTTACGGCATGGCTATTGAGAGGGCGCAATTGAGGGATAAAGGTTATTCCAATAAAGTTATTTCCACTCTCCTGCAAGCCCGCAAGCGGTCCACTTCCGTGGCTTATGCCAGGATTTGGTGCCTGTTTGAGTCTTGGTGTGCTTCCAGAGCCATTGCTCCAATGCGGGCTCCTGTCTCGCAGATTCTGGACTTGTTGCAGGAAGGTGTACAAAAAGGCTTGGCCTATAATTCCCTGCGTGTGCAGGTGGCAGCGTTGGCCTCCCTTCGTGGTAAGGTGGAAGGCGTGTCTTTGGCTGCTCACCCAGATGTGGCACGGTTTCTTAGGGGGGTGCTTCGGCTCCGACCTCCAGTGCGAGCACCCTGTCCAGCTTGGAACCTGGGGCTAGTTTTGAAAACCCTGCAGGCATCTCCTTTTGAGCCGCTTCGGCGAGCATCGGAGAAAGATTTGACACTGAAGGCCGTTTTTCTGGTGGCCATTACCTCGGTGAGACGGGTGTCAGAGCTCCAGGCGCTGTCCTGTAGAGACCCAGTTCTGCAATTTTCAGAGTCCGGAGTCACGGTTCGGACCGTGCCTTCCTTTATGCCTAAGGTGGTTTCAGCCTTTCACCTAAACCAGCCTATTTTCTTGCCCTCTTTTTCAGAGGAAGAGTTTCCAGAATCTTTTGGGCAGCTGCACCTTTTGGATGTGCGCAGGACTCTGCTGCAGTATCTGCGAGTTACTACCTCTTTCAGGACTTCTGATCATCTGTTTGTTTTGCTATCCGGTTCTCGCAGAGGGTCTCCAGCGTCTAAAGCCACTATTGCCCGCTGGCTCAAAGAAACTATCTTTTCAGCTTATCTGCTGGCCGGCAGTGTTCCGCCTGTAGCCTTTAAGGCACATTCTACTAGAGCGATATCTTCCTCTTGGGCTGAAACTGGAGCACTCTCTCTTCAAGAGATATGCAGTGCAGCAACATGGGCTTCTAAGCTCTCCTTTGCCCGACATTACAGGCTGGATGTGGCTGCCAGGAGGGATGCGCGTTTTGGTGCACAAGTGCTAGCGCGTGGTGTGGCTTGTTCCCACCCTATCTAGGGATTGCTTTGTTACATCCCATAAGTAATGGCTTCATCTGCTTGATGACAAGGAAGAGAAAATTAGGTTCTTACCTTGGTAATTTTCTTTCCTTTAGTCATAGCAGATGAAGCCATGAGCCCTCCCTGTATGATTGTCTGTATGCTGTGAATCTGTTTTTTCAGGTTCTGTTCTAATTTCCTGAAGTTCCTTCCTTGGGAGAAAGTTGGAAAACAATCTTCAGGATTCATGTTCAGTTTAAATTTAGGAGGATGTGTTCATTCCCTCCAGCATGTTTTTTTTGGAGGATGTGTTGATTCTCTCCAGGAGGCGCGTGTGTTCCCCTCCAGTTCTATAAATAGGAGGATGAGTTCATTCCCTGCAGTGTGTTGGGAGGATGTGTTCATTCCCTCCAGGAGGCGCGTGTGTTCCCCTCCACTTATACAATAAGGAGGATGAGTTTATTCCCTCCAGGAGGATGTGCATTCCCTCCTTTATGAGTTCATGCCCTTGTGATGGGCCATCGTTCGCTGTGAGGAAAGCTCTTGTGATTCCCATTGCGGTTTGCCATACTGCTTTGGAAGCTTCAAATACTGAAGAGGCAGTGGAGCTAGCTGGCCAAGAGGGCACTGTGAAAGTTTGAGTGCTCTCTATCTCCCCTGCTGGTTGATGGACATAACCCATACGTAATGGCTTCATCTGCTATGACTAAAGGAAAGAAAATTACCAAGGTAAGAACCTAATTTTCCCTTAGCTTAGCGGGGTTTAAAAAAGGTTTGGATAGCTTCCTGAAAGAAAAATCCATAAGCCATTATTAAAATGGACTTGGGAAAATCCACTGCTTATTTCTGGGATAAACAGCATAAAATATATTGTACTCTTTTGGGATCTTGCCAGGTACTTGTGACCTGAATTGGGCACTGTTGGAAACAGGATACTGGGCTTGTTGGACCTTCGGTCTGTCCCAGTATGGCAACACTTATATAATTATGTACTTATGTACATATTTTCCTCACCCTTGTTCTCCCCATGCCCCTTCCTTTTATTATCCAGTCTTTCACTAACTCTATCCTCTCCCGTCTTTCCCCATCTTTCCAGTGTCACCTTCTCTTTCTCTCTGCATCCTTCCATCCAGCGTCTCCTCTCTTTCTGTCTCCCCACCCTTGCACTTATCTACCCATTCCTTCTATCCAGTATCTCTCTCTCGCTCTACCCTTTTCCATTCAGTGTGTCCCCTCTTTCTCTCCCCATCCTTCCAGTGTCTCCCCCTTTCTCTCTGCATCATTCCATCTTGCGTCTCTCTGTCTTCTCTCCCTACCCTTCCATCCAGCATCTTCCCTCTTTTTCTCCCCATCCTTCCATCCAACCTCTACACTCTCTCCTGATCCTTCCATCCAGTGTCTCTCTCTCTGTCTACCCTTTTCCATTCATTATGTCCCCTCTCTTTCCCAATCCTTCCAGTGTCTCTCCTGTTTCTCCCCTACCCTTCCATCCAGCGTCTTCCCTCTTTCTGCTCCCATCCTTCCAGCGTCTTCTCTTTCATCCAGCATCTCCCCTCTTTCTCTCTCCATCCATTCAGCCAGGGTGTTCCCTTTTCTCCCCATCCTTCTGTCCAGCAGCTTCTCTGTCTCCAGCCCTGTTCCATGTCCCCTCTCTCTCGCCCCATCTTTCCACTCATCTCTCTCTGTACCCCTCTTTCATCCAGCGTCTCCACTCTTGTATCATTTTCCTCCCCTCTGCACTTTCCATTCAGCACCTCTTTCCTCCCTCTCCATGTCTCCTCTTCCCCCGTCCCCTTCCACCCGGTATCTATTTCCTGGCCACTGCTGCTTCTCCCAATGAGCAGCAGTGGCTGTGACAAAACAACAAAAAAGCGAGTGCGAGGCTGCAGCAGCCTTCAGGCATGTGCTGTTGCCTCTGCTGGTCCTCTGCCCCCGCTGACGTCAACGTCCCTTTCTGGGAGCAAAGGACCAACAGCACATGTCTGAAGGCTGCTGTGGCCCCGTGCTTGCTTTTCTTGTTGTTTTGCCGCTGCTCATCAGGAGAAGCAGCAGCAGTGGTGGTGGCAGTGTGGGAAAAATGTGAAAGACAATCCCCTGACCCAGCATTATGTCTCAGCGGGAGATGTTCCCTTTTTGGCGGGAGTGCGGGAGATGACCGGCCAAAGCAGGAGTCTCCTGCTCAATGCGTGACACTTGGCAGGCCCGAAGGTATAATACTGGAAAGATGTAAACGGAGTATGCTTTGCAAATGGAAAAAAGCAGCCAAAAATGTTTGCTTTTCTTTGGAGGCAGAGGAAAAGCCATATGGGTAAATTCCCTGAGCTGAAAACTGCTGTCAGTGGCAGAACATAAGAACTGACATACTGAGTGGAGGAGTGGCCTAGTGGTTAACGTGGTGGACTTTGGTCCTGGGGAACTGGGTTCGATTCCCACTGCAGGCACAGGCAGCTCCTTGTGACCCTGGGCAAGTCACCTAACCCTCCATTGCCCCGGGTACAAATAAGTACCTGTATATAATATGTAAGCCACATTGAACCTGTTATGAGTGGGAAAGCGCGGAGTACAAATGTAACAAAATTAAAAAAAAAAAAAAACAAGGATCTATCTAGACCAGCACCTTGCTTCCAACAGAGGCCAGTCCAGGTCACAAGTACCTGACAAGAGTCCCAAAAAGTAGCAAGATTCCATGTTACCTAAATAACCAGTAGCTTTCCTCAGGTAAAGTATGCATATAGGTCTAAGTACAGGGCAAAGGGATGGGGCAAGGCGACAGGATGCAGGAGGTTGTGCTCAGATTTCTTCCTACTGGTAGGACCACTTGGCTTTTCTTCTCTTAGACTTGCCTCTTATGAAGGCAGTGATTAGTCAGTGCTTGGACCTCACCCTATGCTTGGAATAAACTTCCTGAGCCCTTGCGCCAAGCCCCCTCCCTACCCATCTTCAAATTCTTGCTCAAAGCCCACCTCTTCAATGTTGCCTTCGGCACCTAACCTTTATACCTATTCAGGAAATCTAGACTGCCCCTATTTGACTGACTGTACATTTGTCCTTTAGATTGTAAGCTCCTTGAGCAGGGACTGTCCTTCTATGTTAAACTGTACAGCGCTGCGTAACCCTGGTAGCGCTTTAGAAATTTTAAGTAGTAGTAGTAGAAGGCAGTGGCGTTCCTAGGGGCGCCCCCCCCCCCCCGTGCAGCATGACCCCACCCCGGCGAAAGGACACCCCCCCACCCCGGCAAAAGAACCCCCTTACCCCTGGGTGCACGCTGCTGGGGGGTGCCGCGCGCCGGTCAGCGTCGTTCGTTTCCATGCTCCCTCTGCCCCGGAACAGGTTACTTCCTGTTCTGGGGCAGAGGGAGCATGGAAACGAACGACGCTGACCGGCGCGCAGCACCCCCCCCCAGCGGCGTGCACCCGAGGCAGACCGCCCCCCCCCCCCCCCCCCCCCCTTGGTACGCCACTGGTAGAAGGTGCTCAAAGAGTATGAGAGTGACAGAGCTTCAAATGAGAAGGGGCTTGAAGAGTGCCTTCAACTGACTGGGACACACTCCTCATGAGACTTGGCGTCCTTGCATCTGCCTAGGGTGCCAAGTACCCTGTCATCCTAGCTGTGACTGTAGGTAAGACTGGTTTGGACCAGGAAAACAGTTTTCAGGTTACAGTCAGTTGCAACCCCCCCCCCCCCCCCCCCCCCCCACCTCGGTCCTTTAACAGAAAGTTAACCATTTTTCAGTGGATCAGTTCCCTAATTGGGTAGCGCTGTAAGAAATCAGGCAGGTGTCTCTTTAACAATCTATATAGGGAAAATCAAGAATGGGATGAGAGGGTGGACCTCCCAGACTGACAGTGATTTCTCCTTCCTGAAAGCAAACCATTCTATAGTAAGACGTGAATGCACTTTAAATTACACCAATCCATCAGAAAAAAAAAAAAGTGCCTGGTAAGCAGGTATAGGCTGTTCTGGAATCAAGAGGAAGAGATGAACGGTACTCTGTAGATAGCTGCATGAGGTCTACACGCAGGCCTGCCTTCCTGTAAATCTCAGTTATCATGGAAACCGGCGCTGCGTTAGACGTAAGCCTTTCCCCAGTGGCCTGTGTGACATAAACAAAACCTAGCAGGGAGAGGCTGCAGGGACCAAAGGTCATTTACAGCTACACTGAGCAACTGGGATGACATTAACAAGTAAAACAAGTCTATTTCTATTGAAACAAAGCTGCACTTCCTTGCAAATTTACAACTTATCCCCTGCTCTGCTGTTTCGTTCTGTGACAATCAAAGGAGGCCAGGGAGAAAACATAGTCCAGGTGAAAAAAGGGGGTCCACAGCTTCCACAAAAGAAGCAAGCACAAAACGAAGGGGATGAAAGCAAAACAAATTCCAAATGACCAAACAAAATAGCTTGTCTCCTTTGTCCCTCGGAGAGACTGTTCATTATGGCAGGCAGTGTATTGTGCTCCAGAATTCTTATGGGTTTTACACTCTCTGTGATGCTGTTTTATCAGAACCAAATTGATCCCTGAGGAAGGCTTGTTGCCGAAACATGGCCCATGTAGGGTCTTTTGGGTCAGTTGACTCTTTGCAAATAAACTTTTTGGACGCTCTTACTCCTTGTTTGCTTTGGTCATTAGGAATTTGTTTTGCTTTCACCCCTTCATTTTGTGCTTGCAGGGAGAAAACATTGCATACACTGGGTGTCGTCGTCGATAATACACTGAAACCTTCTGCTCAGTGTGCTGCTGCGGCTAGGAAAGCGAATAGAATGTTGGGTATTATTAGGAAAGGTATGGAAAACAGGTGTGAGAATGTTATAATGCCGTTGTATCGCTCCATGATGCGACCGCACCTTGAGTATTGTGTTCAATTCTGGTCGCCGCATCTCAAGAAAGATATAGTAGAATTGGAAAAGGTGCAGCGAAGGGCGACTAAAATGATAGCGGGGATGGGATAACTTCCCTATGAAGAAAGACTAAGGAGGCTAGGGATTTTCAGCTTGGAGAAGAGACAGCTGAGGGGAGACATGATAGAGGGTTATAAAATAATGAGTGGAGTGGAACAGGTGGATGTGAAGCGTCTGTTCACGCTTTCCAAAAATACTAGGACTAGGGGCATGCGATGAAACTACAGTGTAGTAAATTTAAAACAAATTGGAGAAAATGTTTCTTCACCAACGCATAATTAAACTCTGGAATTCGTTGCCGGAGAACGTGGTGAAGGCGGTTAGCTTAGCAGAGTTTAAAAAGGGGTTAGACGGTTTCCTAAAGGACAAGTCCATAAACCACTACTAAATGGACTTGGGAAAAATCCACAATTCCAGGAATAACATGTATAGAATGTTTGTACATTTGGGAAGCTTGCTGGGTGCCCTTGGCCTGGACTGGCTGCTGTCATGGACAGGATGCTGGGCTCGATGGACCCTTGGTCTTTTCCCAGTGTGGCATTACTTATGTACTTATGTACAAATTTCCATGTAAACAGAGAACGTGATGGCAGAAAAGGACCCCAAGGCCATCTAGTGTGCTCAGTTATTTATTTATTTATTAGGATTTATTTACCGGCTTTTTGAAGGAATTCACTCAAGGCGGTGTACAGTAAAAATAGATCAAACATGAGCAGGAGGCAATTAGTGCAGTAAAAATATTCGAACAACAATACTGTATAAACCTTCCCCCATCAGAAATTTGCAGCCAGCTATGAGAAGTGTAAATGTTTTCATGTGTCCCTTACAGAATATATGACTGATTTCCCACTTTTTCTATACTTACTGTGAACCATCTCATCTGTAATCCACTTTCCTGGCTGCAACTATCAATCTCTCATCCTTTGCTGTCAGTTCACCTCTCTGTAACCATTGAGGTGGTAAGGTTTGATTGATGTACGATGGCTGTTTAAACCTGGGTGACTCCTTGCCCTTACCTCAGCTGTTAGGTTTCAAAACCCACAACACAGGTTACAAGTTTAAAATTATAGCTAAAGCCAGTTTAGGAAAGA
The DNA here is from genome assembly GCF_901765095.1 of Microcaecilia unicolor. NCBI lineage: Eukaryota > Metazoa > Chordata > Amphibia > Gymnophiona > Siphonopidae > Microcaecilia > Microcaecilia unicolor. The sequence continues at coordinate 630,158,303 of NC_044032.1, forward strand.
CTGTCGTGAAACCGCAAACTCAGCAGCTTTGCTGGACAAGTCTGTATCCCTCCCTCTTTCAGCTGAACTGAAACTTATTAGTACATTTCTGAATACAGATTTATTATTTGGCATGATAAGATAATTGGCAAGGAACACACTTTTCCCTTTCTGAGACGCTATCTGTTCCATCAGTAGGGACAGTCCAAAAGAAGAAGGAAGTCCAATCCTCACGAATATGCAACTGCAACAAAGAGACGAAGTGAGGAAACACAAAACGAGGGTTCCAAATCATAGTACCCAAAGTCTTTATTGTGTGTCACATCAAAAAGCCTATTGAGGGAAGACTGGACATGGCCGTGTTTTGGCACAATTGCCTGCGTCTGGAGTCGATATCCCTTATACTAATTTTTAATGTAATTTTTTGTCCATTTTTATTGTAATTTTTTAATGCTATATATGTGTTAATTAATTTTCCAGTTCTTAAAAGGGTACTGTGATTTGGAATCCTCGATTTATGTTCCCTCACTCCGTCTTTTTGTTGCCATCACTAGGGACACAATAGTATTCTAGCCCACACTCTTTCTTCTTTGGCTAAGCTACACACAATTTGCTTAGTTTCCTTAATGCCTAAGTTTCAAGCCTTTGGTTCAACAGATAATTATCCTCAGCCAAATATTCACAACTCAAACCCTTCAAGGCTACTGTTTTCAGCTTCAGAAGAACTTAACAATCCTTCTTCATTATATGACTGACACAGACTTTCCAGTTTTCCCTTATTCCCTACCAGACCCCAACTCTCCACTTCTCTCGGGCCCTGTTTTCCCAGCTTGTCTCCAGGTTCCTTACAACACATTCAGGTGGTAAGGTTCCACGCAGAACGCCCTTTTCAGAATACTAGCTTAGCCCGAGTCTTTTCGGCACCTAACTGGGCATCATTTACTGAATTCTCCCCTAAATGTATTATTAGTCCAATAAAAAAAAGCGGTATCACGTTATTCTCCTTTCTTTTGTTTTATATCTGTTTATTACCCAAGCTGTAAAGGACTTAAATACAAATTAACTTACGCATCCAGTTTCTCCTACATAAGCACGCAACTGTGGAATGCACTACCAAAAGCCTTGAAATCTACCTATGACCACCTAAACTTCCAGAAATCACTAAAAACTAACCTGTTTAAAAAAGGCATACCCTACCAATCCAGCTTAAATGCCTGACCTCTGCAACACAACAAATCTAAATTGCGTAACGGGCATAACTCAACTCTTTGCTCACGATTCCCTAACGTGGCTGTGCCACATGAACTTTATCCTATCATAACATCACATTGTATTTGTTCATACCGGAGTCTGCAAACACCTGTCTGGTACTATGTAAGCCACATTGAGCCTGCAAATAGGTGGGAAAATGTGGGATACAAATGTAACAAATAAATAAAATAAAATGGACTAACATAACATCCATACCACATAAGTGCTGCCATACAGAGACAGACCAAAGGAGGATCACGTGACGCCATGACCAGGAGCGGTTGCTGAAACCTCCGCTCCGGCCAGCTTACCCACTTAACCCTCAAAATCAAGGGAAACGCCCCAGTAAAGAACCGCCAGACACCTTAACCCGCAAGAAGAAGGGAAGGTAATTAAATCGACGCTACTCACGGGAAAATCCATGGCGGCGAAAAGTGTCCGCCGAGACAAAGAAAAGACGCGGGCCGGCGAGGAAAAAATGGCGGCGCCGGCGAGCCCGGCTGCGACGGCCTTGAGCTCCGTGTGGGTAGCGGAGGTGGCGGCGGAGGTGACGGCCGCCATGGAGCCTCTGCTGGATCGACGACTGGGGCCCATCGACAGCAAAATAACGTTGGTCCAGGAAAACTTGGGACAGCTTACTAAAGAACTAGCGGAGTATCAGCAACGTCATGGAGCTCTCGAAGACAGAGTGCACAAAATGGAGGAGGAAAATATTAAGCTTAAAACCATGGTGGAAAGCTATGAAGGAAAGCTAGAAGACCTCGAGAACAGATCAAGGAGGAATAACTTAAGATTGGTGGGTCTGCCTGAGGCTTTGGAGACTGTAAACCTGCGGGTATTTTTGGAAAAATGGCTGCCAGAACAACTACAACTCCCAGAAGCCCTGGGAATTCTCCAGATAGAGAGAGCTCATCGAGTGGGGCCCAAGCCTGTGGAAGCTACACGCCCGAGAGTGGTGATCTGCCGCATCTTAAACTTTGCGCACAAAGAGGCAATACTGCAAGCTTTAAGGAAAGATCAGGAGCTGCAATATGGGAACAAAAAGATCTTATGCTTCCAGGATTACTCGGCGGCGGTGGCGATGCAGAGAAGGAAGTTCTCGCCTATATGCACTAAACTTTTTGAAAAGAAAATTCGTTTTGCACTGCAATATCTAGCTAAATTAAGAGTCACCTACCAAGCGGTCACACAGGTCTACACAACGACTGAACAAGCACAAGCTTTTTTGAACTCTGTGGAACACTGCTGATAGAGAGGTTAAATTGAAGCTCAGAGGAGATCTGATGGAAGATGAGATCGAGGGGCACATGGATAAAATATGTTGGATTACAAAAAGTTAATTAGAGTTGGAGGATGTTCAGACCCAATTTGATGGGCGGAGATGATGGATCGATGAGATTGTGGCCACAGGAGGCAGCCTGGGAGAACATACTAGGCAACTAGAATTCCTTGGGCACGCGCTGCAGAATGGCTTGAGCAGAAGTCTGGGATTATTGCATAGAATACTACAGAGCATCGAAGCACAATCACTGTACCGAAGAATTGAAGCGATTTTTGCCAAAGCGGCCTGGATTAATACCAGAAGGACACTACAGGAGGCTGACCTGGGGATATTCTCGTAGAGGGCTGCGGAGGATTCTCCCTACAGATCAGAGAGACAGCCTGAGAACTCTGGAATAAGGTTTTGTGTAGTTTGTTAAATGTTGTTTTTTTCTTTTTTTCTGGACAAACTGGAAAAGTTACATAATCATAAATTAGAGTTATACTGAGGAGAGGAAGTCGAGGGGAAACATTTTGTGTTAGATGGTATACGAGAGGGAGGGGGGTAGGAGGTGTTAAACGTGATGGTCTCTTTTAGAGGCCTGGGTTTAGAAGAAGGGAAGTTGGGGTTTAAGGGGATAGTTGGGGCTCCAAAAGGGGAAGAGGGGGGAATTGGGGGATGGGGGGGGATTGAGACCTGGAAGAGACGGCGACTGGGGCTTGAGAATAAACTAAAATGGCTAAGGATAGAGCATGAGGAGGGGTGGAGGCTGGGACATCCCTCTTCTATGAATAAATGGTATACATCTTGTGATCAGATTTTTTACGGGACCTGGGTCCACTAAAAATAGTTACATGGAACGTGGGAGGGATCTCGTCCCCAATTAAACGCTCAAAAATTTTGCAACATTTACAAAGACATAAAGTAGATATAGCCTTCCTCCAAGAAACCCATCTATCGGCTGGGGAACATGCTAAATTGCGAACCTGGTGGGTGGGGGATTGTGTATCGGCAGCGGCACAAGGAAAGAAAGGGGGGGTTGCCATCCTGTTTCGAAAAGGAATAGTGGATAAGGTGGAAGTGAACTTCACAGACCCAGGGGGTAGATTTCTGCTGTGTGAGGCCCATGTGCAGCGCCAAATTATATTGTTTGGCAATGTATATGCTCCGAACCAATATGATCGGAAGTTCTATAAGATGATCACTTCACGACTGTTAATGAGCAAATCTTTGCCCATAATAACAGGGGGAGACTTTAATATGGTGATGGACCCCTCGATTGACAGTACTGGGGCTAGGAGGAATGAGCTCAGACAGGAGTCGCGGGGGCTGCCTAATCTTTGCCGACAGGTGGGGCTAGTGGATGTCTGGAGGACTCTCAACCCACAGGGGAGAGACTACACACATCTCTCGAGGGCGCACGGCACACAGGCTAGAATTGATTATCTGTTGATTTCAGAACCGATGTTCAATTCAGTGATGGCATCTGCAATAGGAGCAGATGTGATATCGGATCATGCTTGGGTGGAAATGAGCTGGACGCCTCGGGAAGAGAGGGGAGGGGCACAGAGATGGGTATTCCCCACAGAGCTATATCGAGATCAAGATTTCAGGGCCTCCATACACCAGAGTTGGCGGGATTATAAAACGCACAATGCAATGCATGTTGAAGACCCGGTTCTGTACTGGGAGGCGGCTAAGGCAGTACTTCGAGGGGACATCATTAGCTATATGGCTCACAAACGTAAAGCTCGGAATAGAGAGATACTGAGGGTGAGTCAACTAGTATGCCAGGCTCGGAGAAGATATGGGCAACGGGCCTCCACTGAGAATAGACAACATTTGATGCTCTTGCAGACTAAATTAAATGAAATACTTCATCATAAAGCAGTTAAATCGCAAATTTACTATAAATACCAATTATATAAGCATGGGAACAAGTGTGGTCGTTTGATGGCGCGCCTGATTGCAACCAAACAGGGGAAAACCAGGATTTTGACTATGAAGAAGAGGCAAGGAGAGCGAGTCCACACGGACAAGGAAATTAGCGAGGGTTTCTACCAATATTACAAAAAATTATATGAGGCCCCGCCAGATGATGGTCTGACGGGAGACTCCTATTTAGATCAGATGGGTTTACCAACGCTATCCCCCCAGGAGGCACAACAACTGAATACTCCTATTACACCAGACGAGGTGTTCCTGGCGATTAATCAAAGTGTACTGCTTAAGGCGCCGGGAGTAGACGGCTACCGGGCGGAGTTTTACAAGATCATGGGAGAAGAGATCACTGAGCCCTTAGCTGCAATGTTTAATATATTAATAGAGCAGGAAAGGATGCCTCCGAATTTAAATATAGCCTGTATTATAGTACTCCCCAAGAAAGGGAAGGATCCGGAACTAGTTGAATCATACAGGCCCATTTCGCTGTTAAATTACGAAGTGAAATTGATGGCTAAGATCTTAGCGAACAGATTAGCGAGAATTTTGCCGAACCTTATACACGACTCCCAGGTGGGGTTTGTGAGGGGACGGAAAGTCACTAAGAATGTTTGTAAGGTGCTGGCCTCATTAGAAGCCAGACGTCGAGGGAAGGAAAATTCTTTGTTAATCAGCTTTGACGCTGAAAAAGCTTTTGATAAAGTAAAATGGAATTTCCTATATGCTGTTCTTCAGAAATATGGCTTCACGGATCGATTTCTATCAGGGATCAAAGCATTGTATTCAGCGCCAAGGGCTAGAATATCGGTAAATGGGATTGAGACACAAGATTTTGAAATAGGCCGGGGAACACGCCAAGGTTGCCCTCTGTCACCGTTATTGTTTGTGCTATCACTGGACCCCTTATTGAGAGAAATTGAGGAACAGAAAGCGGTGGCAGGGGTAAAGATAGGAAGCGAGGTCTTTAAGGTAGCGGCTTTCGCAGATGACATCTTGGTCCATTTAACAGACCCACAAGAATCTCTGAACGCTCTATTAGAGATATTCTCCGAATACGGAGACTATGCGGGCCTCAGTTTGAACTTAGAAAAATCAGAGGCCTTGGCCTCCTCAGAGGACGTGTGGAGGCGGTGGAGAGGCGAGTTCCCTCTGAGAAAAGCACAAAACTCCTTTAGGTATCTCGGAATCTTGATGCCTATGGATCTCTCGCGGTTGTATGATCTGAATATTACTTGGCTGTTAGAGGAGACCCAGCAGGTGCTACTAGGATGGATGGATTTGCCGTTATCAGTGTTAGGGAGAGTAAACATGATTAAAATGGTGTTGTTCCCCAAATGGCTTTATGTGATGCAGACCATCCCAATTTGGCTCCGACGGAAAGACCTAAAAAGTTTTTACAAGCTTGCATTAAAGTTCTGCTGGAGAGGCAAGAAGCCGCGGGTTCGCTTCTCACGATTAGTGGGGAGTTGGAGTCGAGGAGGAATGGGCATGCCAAATTTAGAATTATACAATAAAGCATGTCATTTGAGATATCTGGGAGATTGGTGTTTAGACACGCAACAATATACTCCTACGGCGTTGGAGGCGGCGCTTTGGGAACCGCACCATCTTTTTTCGCTTTTACACCACAAAACACGAGATTTACCGGAGGGATTCAGTGGAGGTGTGTTGTTGCGATCTCTCCGGGAGGTGTGGGGAGTGCTTACTCGCCAACTGGGGGGGGACCCAACAGTAACAGATTTGATAACCATACGTGGGAACAGTGCATTTTTACCAGGATTGTCAAGCCGACATTTTGTTGAATGGGCTAGACGGGGAGTTTCTAAATTGGAACACCTGGTGGGCGAAGATGGGCAGCCTCTTACCGATGAGGAGTTATTGGGAAAGGTAGGCGACTCCTGGGGGAATAGATTTGCAATATGTCAGGTGCGACATTACCTCACTTCTTTACCGACAGATCCCTTGAGAACTCAGATGGGGGAAAGGATACGAGAATTTTTTCACTCCTTTGGTGAGGGAGGAATCACAATATCCTCGCTTTATAAAACAATTTCAGGATGGCTGCCCCCCAGGGACTATAGACAGCTAAGGAGTGCTTGGGAAAAGGAATTGGGAGTTGCAGTGACCTCCTGGGACATCACTAAATCAATAGCACGAATACCCCTGTTAGTATCGGATGCTCGTTTGAGAGAATGTGCTTATCGCTGCATCCATAGGGGATATGTAACTACAGCTCAATTAGCACATATGGGAGGAAATCGAAGCCCGGACTGTCTTAAATGTGGAAGACATCCTGGCACAATGCTGCACATGTTTTGGAGCTGCCCAATTTTAAAAAGGTTCTGGGCTCGAGTTCGAGGATTTTGGGAGGAGCGGTTAGGGCAGCGGATTTTGGGGACAGTTGAGCAACTGATTTTAGACATCCCGGGGTCCTTTAGAGGGCAGAATCGTTTTGAAACATTGATGCTCCGTAAGATGAGCCTCTTGGCCAGGAAATGTATTTTACAATACTGGACGGTCAAAGATCCTCCGGCTTACTGGCACTGGAGAAATCAGCTACATCAGCTGGTATCGTGGGAGGCGGGGGAATCTAGGCTCTCGCAGAAAAAGAGAGTTACATTTCTGGCTATTTGGGGCCCTTATTTGCAAAGTCTAAGCCCTAGAGGCCGTAGTTTGCTTTTAAATACAAGGTGAACTCTACGGGCTGAACTGAATGGTTATCCAGGTCTGGGGTAAAATGGGGGGGGAAGGGAGGGAATGGGAGAGGGCGGGGGGAGGACTGGTATGATTGATGGGATAATAATGTTGGCAAAAATTTATAAATGCTGTATGCTAGTTAGCAATTGTTGTATATATAGACTGAAACAGAGCTGGCATGACAATGTTGGTGCTGATACAATGTCAATAAAAAACGTTTGAAATTATGCAGAGGGGAAGGAGGAAGGGTTAGGGGGGGATGGGAGAAACTGTTAAAAAGTTTTGATGATGGACTTTATCATTGTATTTCTATTTTGAAAGTTTGACGGTGGCATTTGTGTTTATGCCAGATATTGGATGTAGTTATTTTGTTTCATCAATAAAAATGTTTAAATACAGAGACAGACCAAAGGTCCATCAAGCCCAGTATCCTGTTTCCAACAGTGGCCAATCCAGGTCACGAGTACCTGACAAGATCCGAAAACAGCATTTTATGCTGCTTATCCTAGAAATAAGCAGTGGATTTTACCCAAATTCATTTTAATAATGGTCTATGGACTTTTCTTTTAGGAAGCTATACAAACCCTTTTTTAAACCCTGCTAGACTAACTGCTTTTACCACATTCTCTGGCAAAGAATTCCAGAGTTTAATTACATATTGAATGAAGAAATATTTTCTTCAATTTGTTTAAAATTTACTACTTTTTTAGCTTCATTGCGTTCCCCCTAGTTCTAGTATTTTTGGAAAGAGTAAACACACGATTCACGTCTACCCATTCCACTCCACTCAGTATTTTATATACCTCTATCATATCTCCCCTCAGTCATCTTTTCTCCAAGCTGAAGAGCCCAAGCCATTTCAGCCTTTCCTCATAGGGAAGTCATCCCATCCCCTTCTTTACTCGTTAGGATGCTTCTCTGAGAACAGTCTGTTTCTTGTTCATTTTTATACCTTGGAATGTCTCTATAATATCCCCCTTGTGTACTCCTTAAGTGTTATCTTATTCTCTGTCCTGATCATTCTATCTGAAGTGAGATAGTCAGTATTGATACAGGCCGTCATGGGGAGAGCATTCTACTGTGGAAACAGCAGACAAGCTTTGAGCTAAATGTTGTAAAAATTCAGAGAAAAGTGCATTTGTTTCACAGACAAATTTAAGTCACCTTTCAGGTGTGTGTGTGTTAATTTTCAGTGTGTTTGCACCAGCATTGAACGTTTTTGACTTTGCATAGCCCTCGAGTCTTGTGAAACGCTTCCAATGGCTTTACGAGTTTTTCAGAGGTGGTCCGTTTTCTGTCTTGCGCTTCCTGCTTTTCCCCCACACAATTTCCCCCGGATTCTATATATGAAGCCTAGATTTCGCACGGAGATACGCGCGTATCTTAACTGGCGTAACAAGATAACCAGCATTTTTAACAGCACTAAACAAGCAGTAATGTGCATTAATTGGCAATTATCATAATTTATGCGTGGAAATTTCACTAGGCGTATTCTATAAAGAACTGCTCCTAAATTGCAAAACGTGCAGTTGAAAATAAATGCGTGTAGCTTAAAAGGGCCGTGTTTATGGGTGTTTCGTGGGCATTCCACAATTTCCACACATAGTTGCAGAATATGGGTCAGTGCGCCTAAATCTACCCATAGGGATTTACACCAGGTTTTGATTAGCGTAAATGGGTTCGCATAGATTTAGACACTACGGTATCAACTAAGCGTATTCTATACGTCGCTCCTAAATCTTATAGAATATATTTAATTCTGCGTGAATTTTTTAGGCACTATATATAGAATTTGGCCCTTTATGTATCATACACATCGGGCTGGATTCAGTAAATAGTACTCAAAATTAGGTGCCAAAAAAAAATCGGAACTGAACAGTATTAGTACATAAGTATTGCCATACTGGGACACATCAAAGGCCCATCAAGCCCAGAATCCGGATTTTCCCCAAGTCCATTTTATTTATTTATTTTATTTATCTGTTACATTTGTATCCCACATTTTCCCACATATTTGTAGGCTCAATGTGGCTTACATAGTACTGGAGAGGCCTTTGCAGGCTCCGGTGTGAACAAACACAGTGTGATGTTGTGGCAAGATCAAGTTCATGTGGCACAGCCACATTAGGGAATCGGAGAACGGAAGAGTTGTGTTATGTCCATTACGTGCTTTAGTTTGGTTGTGTTGCAGAGATTTGGCATTTAAGTTGGATCGGTAGGGTATACCTTTTTAAACAGGTTGGTTTTTAGTGATTTCCAGAAGTTTAGTGGTTGTACGTCGTTTTCAAGGTTTTTGGTAATGCGTTTCACAATTGTGTGCTTATGTAGGAAAAGCTGGATTCGTAAGTCGATTTGTATTTAAGACCTTTACAGCTTGGGTAGTGCAGATTTAGATGTGATCGTGTTGATTCTGATGTGTTTCTAGTTGGTAGGTCAGTCAAGTCTATGGACTTTTCCTTTAGGAAGCCATCCAAACCTTTTTTTAAACCCCACTAAGATAACTGCCTTTATCACATTCTCTGGCAACGAATTCCAGAGTTTAGTTACACGTTTAGTGAAGAAACTTTTTCTCCAACATTTTGCCACCAAAATCCGAGCAGCTGTATATACATGAGATAAGAACTGGTGAAATTCCTTTTCTCAGTAAATGTTTAAATATCTTTGCCCGTTGTGATGGTTCATAGGTAGATGATAGCATCGATTCTCACTTTTTTTTGATAGGGGAATAGAGGTTGATATCTGTGTAATAGAGCCTGATATATTCTAGAGATCTCTCCTCTGCCAGTACCTGATACCTGCGCACATTTTAAGGGAGCAACCCTGACCTGCCCATGCCCCTCCCATGGACACACCCCCTTTACAGATCAGCACGGAAATACTTAGGCGCTGTTCTATGAATGGGCTTGTGTGTGTTTTTGCGCGGATTTGCTGTTTATGCCCCGTTTTGGCACCTCACATCAACTTCGTCAGTCCCAATGGTTATTTTTTCTCCATCACTTTACTTAACGCAATTTATATATATATCTCACAATTTTCATAATCAGTTCTAACTCTTGCCTCAGTAGTGCCAGATTGTCCAACAATAACTATTGGCAATTCAGACGGCACTCAGTTCTTCATTGGCTTTATTTTTCTACATTAGTATTTTTAATGCACTTATCTTAGGCATTCTCGGACCGGGGGCTCAAAGCTGTCTGACATGCATGTTTTGCCACTGGGCTGTGTCAAGGACTTCCCCCTTATACTACTACTACTACTTAACATTTCTAGAGCGCTACTAGGGTTACGCAGCGCTGTACAATTTAACAAAGAAGGACAGTCCCTGCTCGAAGGAGCTTACAATCTAAAGGACGGGCAGTCAAGATTTCCTGAATAGAGGTATAGTGGTTAGGTGTCGAAGGCGACATTGAAGAGGTGGGCTTTGAGCAAGGATTTGAAGATGGGCAGGGAGGGGGCCTGGCGTATGGGCTCAGGGAGTTTGTTCCAGGCGTGGGGTGAGGCGAGGCAGAATGAGCGGAGCCTGGAGTTGGCGGTGGTGGAGAAGGGTACTGAAAGGAGGGATTTGTCTTGACAGCGGAGGTTACGGGTAGGAACGTAAGGGGAGATGAGGGTAGAGAGGTAAGGAGGGGCTGCAGATTGAGTGCATTTGTAGGTTAGTAGGAGAAGCTTGAACTGTATGCGATACCTGATCGGAAGCCAGTGAAGTGACTTGAGGAGAGGGGTGATATGAGTATATCGGTCGAGGCGGAAGATAAGACGTGCAGCAGAGTTCTGAACGGACTGAAGGGGGGGGGATAGATGGCTAAGTGGGAGGCCAGTGAGGAGTAGGTTGCAGTAGTCAAGGCGAGAGGTAATGAGAGAGTGGATGAGAGTTTGGGTGGTGTGCTCAGAGAGGAAAGGGCAAATTTTGCTGATGTTATAGAGGAAGAAGCGACAGGTCTTGGCTATCTGCTGGATATGCGCAGAGAAGGAGAGGGAGGAGTCGAAGATAACTCCGAGGTTGCGGGCAGATGAGACGGGGAGGATGAGGGTATTATCAACTGAGATAGAGAGTGGAGGGAGAGGAGAAGTGGGTTTGGGTGGGAAGACAATAAGCTCGGTCTTGGCCATTTTCAGTTTCAGGTGGCGGTTGGACATCCAGGCAGCAATGTCGGATAAGCAGGCCGATACTTTGTCTTGGGTTTCCGCAGCTCGACTGATTCACTCAAGGAACTACACCTTGCATACATTATTATTATTAACATTTGTATAGCGCTACCAGACGCACAAAGTGCTGAACACCTGACACAGAGAGACAGTCCCTGCTCGATAGAGCTTACAATCTAAAAATACAGACAGACAAGACAATTAAGGGCTAGGAAAGTACTGGGTGAGAAGGAACAAGGATAGGGGAAATGAGTAGTGGTTAGGAGCCAAAAGCAGTGGTGAAAAGGTGGGTTTTCAGCATAGATTTGAAAACAGGCAGAGATGGAGCTAGGCGTACAGGCTCAGGAAGTCCATTTCAGGCATAAGGCGCCGCGAGGGAACGCATTAGAAGGCAAGTAGGGCCTAACTTTTGCAACCATATATAGAATTCCCCCGGCACTGTACGTTCTTTTTTTTTTTCCTTACAAAGATACAAACACCTCTTTTTCACATGCAGAAACATTCCCGTGCATATTTTCCTTTACACGGAGACATTTTTTTTCCCTCAGAAATACACACACACACACACTGGACTTTTTCTCACACATTGTTACAGTAACACACATTTTTTTTCTCACATTCACACGTGCTCATACATACGTAACTATTTTCACGTACACAAGACTGTTATGCTCTTACACAGATGCACATGCTTTCTTGCACAAGTAGCCACCCAGACACGCACACTTTTACACAGCTGCTCATCTCTTTTTCATTCACTTCCTCTCATGCTGCTGCTGCTGCAGGCAAACAGACCCAGTAATACCACCTGCTTCCTACCTTATTTCACCCTCAAAGGAAAGGACTTTTATATGTGAAAGTAGCAACAGTGCCACTGTACCTGTGAATGCTTTCTTCTTAAATAGTTCAAATATTGCGGGAGGTGGTGGAGATGAAATCGGTAACGGAATTCAAACATGCGTGGGATATACATAAAGGAATCCTGTGCAGAAGGAATGGATCCTCAGAAGCTTAGCCGAAATTGGGTGGCGAAGCCGGTGGGGGGAAGAGGGGTTGGTGGTTGGGAGGCGAGGATAGTGGAGAGTAGACTTATACGGTCTGTGCCAGAGCCGGTGGTGGGAGGCGGGGCTGGTGGTTGGGAGGCGGGGAATAGTGCTGGGCAGACTTATATGGTCTGTGCCAGAGCCGGTGGTGGGAGGCGGGGCTGGTGGTTGGGAGGCGGGGAATAGTGCTGGGCAGACTTATACGGTCTGTGCCGATCCGGTGGTGGGAGGCGGGACTGGTGGTTGGGAGGCGGGGAATAGTGCTGGGCAGACTTATACGGTCTGTGCCGATCCGGTGGTGGGAGGCGGGACTGGTGGTTGGGAGGCGGGGAATAGTGCTGGGCAGACTTATACGGTCTGTGCCCTGAAAAAGACAGGTACAAATCAAGGTAAGGTATACACATGAGTTCATCTTGTTGGGCAGACTGGATGGACCGTTCAGGTCTTTTTCCGCCGTCATCTACTATGTTACTATGTAGTTGCTAAACACTTAAAACTGGTTGTTTGAAGAAATGCAGAATTCCCTGTTTTGCGCCATGTTTAGAAGCTTCCCATGGGCCACTTAGGAGCCAGACTCAGGGCTGTGCTGTCCACTGTAAATGGAGACCTGGAAACCAGGCCTCAGGATTGTGAATTCAGTGATTGGGGCCTTCTGGTTAGTGCAGTGGGCTGAAAGCCGGGGAACTGTGTCCAGTTCCCACTGCAGCTCCTTGTGATACAGGTTTCCCCAACCTCACTCTGAAACGGTGTCCCTTCTCCAGGCCCTGTGGGCCAACAGAGCACTCAAAGGTAGGGTTACCATATTTTGCCCCCCTAAAAGGAGGACACATGCCCCGTCCCACCACACACCCTACTGCCCCTTTCACGCCCTCACTCCGCCCCTGTCACATTTTCCCCTCCCCTCTGTCACACACCCCGTCACCCCCCACCTTACTACTGCCCTGGTGTTCTAGTGACCTCTTCAGGGCAGGAAAGAGCCCCCTCTTTCCTGCCCGGAGCGCTGCCCTGCATGCATCCTTCCTGTTGGTGATCTCGGCGCCGATTCAAAATGGCCACTGAGAGTTGACGTCTCATGAGGTCACTTCAACTCTTGGCGGCCATTTTGAATCGGCACTGAGATCACCAACAGGAAGGATGCATGCAGGGCAGCGCTACGGACAGGAAATAGGGGGGCTCTTTCCTGCCCCGAAGGCGGAAGAGGTCACTAGACCACCAGGGCAGTAGTAACTAAGGGGAGGGGAGGCTAGCAATCTGCCCGTTTGTCTGGATTTCTGGACAAACGGGCAGGCTGGCGGGTGGGCCATCCTATAGGACGGCCCGCCCACCAGGCTGCCTGTTTGTCCAGAAATCCAGACAAACGGGCAGATTGGCAAAACCCGCCCAGTTGCCCGGACACGTCCTCAAAAAGAGGTAACCCTATTCAGAGGTGCTTGCTCTGTCCACTGGCCTGTGCACCTTGCTGTCTTTTACTAAATTATGCATGCTTGATCCTGATCGGTCTTTACCATTTTCGAGACAGGTCTGCCTGGTACTGACTTTACGTCCCAACTACTGAAGTTGCTGTCTAAGCACCGCTGTTACCCATCCTAACACATCAACAGCCATGAGGTTATTTGAGTTTTGATACCATCCCCTTTCTATTTAGGGATCTTCTGTATCTACCGCAAGCATTTTTGAAGTCCTTCATTGGTTTTGTCTCTACCATCTCCATCAGGAGGGTATTCCAGACATCCACTACCCTCTCTGTGGAAAAAGATTTCCTGGTGTTACTCCTAAGTCTACCACCCTGCAAGCTCAATTTTTGTCCTCTAGTTTTACTGGCATAGGAAAATCACCAGTTTCACAGGCAGCCAGAATAGGCCAAGGACAGGCAGAGCAGCACCAGCAGAAAGACAAGCTCCCGCAATCCTGCAAGTTCTTTGACACTGCTGGGCAGGTAGGAGAAGGGGGCTGATGCTGGGAAATCTTCCCCCCATTCCCCGTTCTGACACCCTGAAAAGTACCTTTACCAGGACCCCTGGTTCCTATAGTTCTGCCGCTGGAAAGGCCACAGAACCTGACTCTATCCTTGGGACAAGGATAGGGACATAATTGGATGAGCTGGTCAGTGCATACATTTTTTTTTTGTTACATTTGTACCCCGCACTTTCCCACTCATGGCCGGCTCAATGCGGCTTACATGGGGCAATGGAGGGTTAAGTGACTTGCCCAGAGTCACAAGGAGCTGCCTGTGCCTGAAGTGGGAATCAAACTCAGTTCCTCAGGACCAAAGTCCACCACCCTAACCACTAGGCCACTCCTCCACTGTTGCTACTATTTGAGATTCTACATGGAATGTTGCTATTCCAACATTCCATGTAGAAGTCGGCCCTTGCAGATCACCAATGTGGCCGCGCAGGCTTCTGCTTCTGTGAGTCTGACGTCCTGCACGTACGTGCAGGACGTCAGACTCACAGAAACAGAAGCCTGCACAGCCTTCTACATGGAATGTTGCTAGTGGAATAGCAACATTCCATGTAGAATCTCCAATAGTAGCAACATTCCATGTAGAATCTCCAATAGTATCTATTTTATTTTTGTTACATTTGTACCCTGCGCTTTCCCACTCATGGCCGGCTCAATGCGGCTTACATGGGGCAATGGAGGGTTAAGTGACTTGCCCAGAGTCACAAGGAGCTGCCTGTGCCTGAAGTGGGAATCGAACTCATTTCCTCAGTTCCCCAGGACCAAAGTCCACCACCCTAACCACTAGGCTACTCCTCCACCCTTCTGCACCCCCGTGCAAGTGGTCGGTGAGAGGAAGAACAGCATCTATCCCCTGGGCTGCATCTTCCTCCTCTGCCGCTTCCGGGACCCAAGGCACTGCTGCTTTTCTCTTCTTCCTGCTTGTCCCTTCAGCGTGGAGGAGGAATTTGTAAATTTACACCCCAGGGAATTATGTGACAAAAAGATCGTAAAGTAGGCAAAAGCAATTACTATTATTTCTATACAATGTGCTCTTCTAGGCAAAGTATAGAGTAGCTTCAACATCCAACTTAAACCATCTCCAAGTAGAAGCTTTATCAGTAGACACTGAATTCTTAAGCAAATCCAATTTACAGTTCAGTTGCATAGAAGAGACTTGTTGCCTTCTGCACATAGAGTCTGTATCTAGTCACCCCAGAGGCAAAGAGGTGGCCAGAACCAAAACTATAACACTCAATGGAGAATAAGGGGGAGTAACTCAGGGAAAATAAATGGGGAACGACTTGGGAAGATGGTGAAAACTCTTGATGGAATTACTGTAGATTAAGGCGGGATCAGCCCTAGAACAGCTACTGATCACAAAGCATGCTAGCAAGTCTGGGCTCTCTCACACAGCCCCTGCAGGGGTAGAGATGGAGGGCTGGTCCTAGCTCAGATCTAACAGCCAATAGGGAAAGCTCACAAGGAGTCATGCACAGATATTTTAATACATTGCAATAATGTAATCAGGTTTCTATTGTTCCAAATATTTTGACAGCAAACGTCCAGGCTACTTACACTCTTTTCGTCTTTCACAAGTGCACACAAAAATGTATGTTTTATTTCAGTGTGAAATTTGGACATGGTTCTGGGTTCTTCTTTTCTTTCCCTCACTCCCTTGAACACATTGGAATGGAGGCTGTAGGCTAGACATAGCACGTGGGCCAGATATGAAGCTCTATCTGCATTTTCTGGGCCGTGGATACAGTGGTTTCTGTTGTGAAAAAAATTATATTGCGATGGATATACAGAACATATCTGAAGCCACGCTCGGGAAAGGTCCTGGCACAAATCTAACTGCACACAGGGAAAATCTGTAAATTCTGGGAATAACCTAGGTCAGCTTTCTGTGTTTCAGTGAGGGGTGGAGGATCTCAGACAGGCACTTCAGTTATGGTACTTTAATCAGGGTTAATCCATACTGCAGTAGCCCCATTTCATTCTGTGGTATGTTAGAAATCCAGAGCTGAGAGGCCTGGGGAGTGCCAAGTGCCTTAGAAAGCATCTGGGGGACTGTGGGTGGTCCGTACAGGATTGCTACCCTGTGGTGATGGATGTGTGTTAGAGGCCAGTTGGTTCTGCATTGTTGGTGCTAAACATGGTTTCCCTTATGTTTTGTCATTTCTGGAGAAGCTTTAACATTTTTATTTGGAGGCTACCTTTCCCCATTTCCTGGATGCTAATCTTGACCAATTATCCTAAGACAGGGGAATGAGGGATTTTATATTTACTACAACTAAGGATGAAGTACGATTCATATTTAGGAACATGGCAGATGATGGCAAAGAAAGACTACTTTGGGAGGACACACGTGTGCGGTACAGTTCCATATGTAGCCCAGAACCAACTCCCTTGTCCCCCGTCCCCCCAACCCTTTTTCTACTGCTGTCCTCCACCATCTGCCTACATACACCAAAGCCTACATATCATGCACTCCTGGGCAGATGCCTTTCAATTAAAACTCAACGCAGAAAAAACCCAATGCCTAATACTCACCTCTCAACACAACACGAACAAATTCACCACCATCAAAACACCAAAACTAAATCTACCAATCTCGGAAACCCTGAAAATTCTTGGAGTTACCATTGATCGGCACCTAACACTTGAGAATCACGCGAGAAACACAACCAAAAAGATGTTCCACTCAATGTGGAAATTAAAAAGAGTAAGACCATTCTTCCCAAGAACCGTCTTCCGTAGTCTGGTACAATCTTTAGTACTCAGTCATCTAGACTATTGCAACGCACTCTACGCTGGCTGCAAGGAACAAATACTCAAAAAACTCCAAACAGCCCAGAACACGGCGACCAGACTCATATTTGGAAAATCAAAATACGAAAGTGCAAAACCCCTATGAGAGAAGCTACACTGGCTCCCACTCAAAGAACGTATCACGTTCAAAATATGTACCCTAGTACACAAAATCATCCATGGCAATGCCCCAGCCCACATATCAGACTTGATAGACCTACCACCCAGGAATGCTAAAAAATCATCTCGCACATTCCTTAATCTTCATTTCCCTAGCTGCAAAGGTCTAAAATACAAATTAATGCACACATCAACCTTTTCCTATATGAACACGCAATTCTGGAACGCATTGCCACACAACCTAAAAGCGACCTATGAACTGACCAACTTCCGTAAACTACTAAAGACCCATCTCTTCGACAAGATATACCACAAAGATCAAATCATGTGAAACTCTTATATATTTCCAGAAATGTTAATAATACCTTCTATTACATTACTATCATGTATTCCATTACCATGCAATCCAACATCCTTCTGTAACACCAAATGCCTATTCTCTTTTCATTTCCATTATCCATGATGTTTCGTAAGCCACATTGCGCCTGCAAAGAGGTGGGAAAATGTGGGATACAAGTGCGATAAATAAATAAATCTGTCCCATGCTTGCCCAAAACCTGCCATAGCTATGCTATGACTTTCACTCACTTGGCCGCTAAACCATTTCAGTCTCTGTCATCTTCCCGTACGATTCTTACAAGAACAATACTTGAAATAAACACTCAAAACACTGTTACCCTCTCCTATGCCTTATTAAGAAGCTTATTAATGGCTGCTAGTTTGTGAGGCTGTTGTAAAAATCGCAGCCTCCCGTTCACTCTGAAGTTTTTTTTTTTCCTACAGGTTCCACCCAGGACCTTTTTGAAAGTTTGATGCCGAACCGCCACTCTCCTGAAATTTTCCCCAGTACTTCATTAGAAACATAGAAACATGATGGCAGATAAAGGCTAAATGGCTCAGCCAGGCTGCCCATCCTCCGTAACCACTAACTCTTCCTTTTCCTAAGGGATCCCCATGTGCTTGTCCCACGCTTTCTTAAATTCTGACACAGTCCTCGTCTCCACGACCTCCGCCGGGAGGCCGTTCCACCACCCTTTCTGTCAACGAATACTTTCTTAGATTCCTCCTAAGCCTATTTCCTCTTAACTTCATTGGATGCCCCCTCGTTTCAGTTTTCCTTCATTTGAAAAAGGCTCACTTCTTGCACATTAATGCCCCTGAGATATTTAAACGTCTCGATCATATCTCCCTTCTCCCTCCTTTCTTCCAGCGTACGCATGTTGAGGTTCATACGCCTACTTTCGCTTGTCTCCGGGTCTCCTGTGGGTCCTGTCCCCCCCTTGCTTTTTTGAGTGTAGTTCGCTTTTTCAATTTGCTTTGTTTTGGGCCAGAGAGGAGGCCAAGGGTTATGTGAGGCAGCTCTGAGGGGATAGAGGAAAGAGAAGGTGGGGGGGGGGGGTTGTGGAAAGGCAGAGAGTAGCCCTGGAAAGATGAGCAGTGCTTTATCCAAGTGCTATAAAATTAGAGAGCTGAAGAGGCTTTTCTCTCCCAGCACAGCTCCCCGCCAGCCACAGGAATGTGTGTCTAGGAAGAGAGAGACGACTGAACAAACTGGATGGAACAAGTTCAGGGCAGTGCAGAGAGGGGGGGGGGGGGAGAGAGAGGAGAGCTGAGAATAAAAGGAGCATTAAAACAGTTTTCTTTCCTGGGCAGATGCTTCTGGAGAGCCTGCTCTACTACTACTACTACTATTTAGCTTTTGTATAGCGCTACAAAGCATACGCAGTGCTGCACAAACATAGAAGAAAGACAGTCCCTGCTCAAAGAGCTTACAATCTAATAGACAAAAAATAAATAAAGTAAGCAAATCAAATCAATTAATGTGAACGGGAAGGAAGAGAGGAGGGTAGGTGGAGGCGAGTGGTTACAAGTGGTTACGAGTCAAAAGCAATGTTAAAGAGGTGGGCTTTCAGTCTAGATTTAAAGGTGGCCAAGGATGGGACAAGACGTAGGGGCTCAGGAAGTTTATTCCAGGCGTAGGGTGCAGCGAGACAGAAGGCACGAAGTCTGGAGTTGGCAGTAGTGGAGAAGGGAACAGATAAGAAGGATTTATCCAGGGAACGGAGTGCACAGGAAGGGGTGTAGGGAAGGACGAGTGTGGAGAGATACTGGGGAGCAGCAGAGTGAGTACATTTATAGGCAGTGTTGTTTTTCTAGCAAAAAAGGTGCCGGTACTCAAATGCTAGGCCACCCTTCAGGAGTGGGGTAATCACTGAGGGACCCACCCCATAATAGCCAGGCCACCTGCAACTAGTCACAGAATCTATGACAAGGCAGAATTGGCGTGTAGAGCCTGAACTCTTTCATTAAAACTTGGGGTCCATGGGTCAATTTTAGCAGACAATGGAAAAGGTGCCGGTACTCAGTACCCCCAAGTACCCCCTCAAAAAAAGCACTGTTTATAGGTTAGTAGAAGAAGTTTGAACAGGATGCGAAAACGGATAGGGAGCCAGTGAAGGGTCTTGAGGAGAGGGGTAGTATGAGTAAAGCGACCCTGGCGGAAGATGAGACGGGCAGCAGAGTTTTGAACCGACTGGAGAGGGGAGAGGTGACTAAGTGGGAGGCCAGCAAGAAGCAGATTGCAGTAGTCTAAACGAGAGGTGACAAGGGTGTGGATGAGGGTTTTGGTAGAGTGCTCGGAAAGAAAGGGGCGGATTTTACAGATGTTGTAAAGAAAGAAATGACAGGTCTTGACGGTCTGCTGGATATGAGCAGAGAAGGAGAGAGAAGAGTCAAAGATGACCCCAAGGTTTCGAGCTGAGGAGACAGGGAGAATGAGAGAGCCATCAACAGAAATAGAAAACGGGGGGAGCGGGGAGGTGGGTTTGGGGGGGAAAATGAGAAGCTCGGTTTTGGTCATATTTAATTTCAGGTGGCGTTGAGACATCCAGGCAGCAATGTCAGACAAGCACGCTGAAACTTTGGTTTGGATGCAAGGTGAGATATCAGGGGTAGAAAGGTAGATTTGGGAGTCATCAGCATAGAGATGGTAGGAAAAGCCATGGGATGAGATTAATGAACCAAGGGAAGAAGTGTAGATAGTGTATAATGCACTATCATCTGATACCAAAAGCTTGGCAGCAGCCACAGAGGAGCGGTGGGACAGGCTCAAGCATGAGGACCGTGCCCCTCTTTGAAACTGAGCTGGGGGAGGCACAGAGGAGGCATTGTGTCCCCTCCCCCCTCAACCATTGGTGTCTCTGTAAGGCCTGGGCTGAGACCCACCAGCTGATGCCTCATCTCTTCAGGGCCCTGTACTGGGCTTGAAGCCATTGCTTTCATTTTGAGAGAGAATCACAGAGCTAGGCACGATTGCCAAAGTGCATCCCACACCCCAGCTCCCTCCGGTGATATAAAAAACAATTTGTTGCTCAAGACTCTGGAGTTTGCTGTAAGAGATAGATTGTGTGGCTGGAGGGCTGGAACAAGCGGAATGCTGCCCGCCAGCCAAAGATCCTGGGGCTACCTGGGTTTATCCTCATGTGCTGTGGGATCTTTCCATGCAGGAGCCAGAGCCCAAGGAAGTGCTTGAGAAGAGACAGACATCAGTGGTTCCCAAACCTGTCCTGGGGACTCCCCAGCCCCTCAGGTTTTCAGGAAATCCATATTGAATATTCATGAGAGAGATTTACATGTACTGTACCAGGGGCGTAGCTAGGTGGGGCCACGGGGGCATGGGCCCCCACAGATTTAGCCCTGGCCCCCCTGCTTTCACCCCCCCCCCCCCCCCACCGCCGACCCTCCCCCGCACATTCAACCCTGCCGCTGCCAACCCTCCCCTGCTGGGTACCTTTGCTGGTGGGGGTCTCTGACTCGGAGACCGGCGCTGAAGGGGACTTCGGTTGGCGGGGGTTGGGGACCCCTTCCAGCAAAAGTACCTGGCGGTGGCGGGGGAGGGTTGGTGGCGGCAGGGGGGGGTCGAAAGGGATGGGGAGGGCACCAGGGGGAGGGTCAAAAGTGGCGGGGGGTCAGCGGCGCCAGGGGGGGCTAAAATGTGCTCACTTCGGGCTCTAGAACCCCCTCCCGCCAAAGTCTGGCTACGCCCCTGACATGTACTGCCTTCATTGCATGCAGATCTCTCTCATGTTCATTGTTCATATCCCGAAACCCTGACTGGCTGGGGAGCCCCCAGGACAAGTTGGGAACCACTGCTGTGGTATATTGTCTGAATAAATACTCTGAGGCAGGGCCTAAACAAGGATATTAGCCATCCTAGTGTACACAAACTAATTGGGTTTCTGCCAGGTACTTGTGACCTGGACTGGCCACTGTCGGAAGCAGGATACTGGACTAGATGAACCGTTGGTCTGACCCAGAATGGCCACTCTTATGTTCAGCCTTGCGCTCCCTCACAGTTAACTTTTAGACCCTTTGCACCCCCTCCAAGAGTTTGATAATTAAACTTAGGAATTATGATCATCTCAACACCACCCTTCCCCCCCCCCAAAAAAAAAAATCCTATAAAAATGCATATTTATTTATTTGTTGCATTTGTATCCCACATTTTCCCACCTATTTGCAGGCTCAATGTGGCTTACAATGTTCTGCCCTGGCTATTGCCACGGCTGAGTAGAGATACAATTAATAATAACCCAAGAATATGAGTAACATACGCCTAGCCCCATGTCTACTCATTTTCAAATCTATGCTGAAAACCCACCTTTTCACCACTGCTTTTGGCTCCTAACCACTACTCAATTCCCCTATCCTTGTTCCTTCTCACCCAGTACTTTCCTCGCCCTTAATTGTCTTGTCTGTCTGTATTATTTTTAGATTGTAAGCTCTATTGATCAGGGACCGTCTCTCTGTGTCAGGTGTTCAGCGCTGTGTGCGTCTGGTAGCGCTATACAAATAATAAAACATTGAGTATAACGAGATCGATTGATAATGAAATAACAATTTAGACATGATAAATACGAAACTTTGTTTTGTAAATGTATCAAGGAGGGCGAGAGCAATTTACAAGGGTGAATCAGGATCTAGTTGGGAACCCTAATGTGTGCGTAAGTGTAAGTGGGGGGGGGGGGGGGGGGGCTTCAGTAGTGGTATATAGTGCAGAGTGCCAAGTTACCCAGTTCTAGGAGGGACTTTTTATTTTGGCCAGTTCTGGATTTCTGACAGCTCCATCTTGTTGCGTTCTGCTGCCGGGAGCGCTGATTCCAGCGTGTCCAATTAGGAACTAAAATTGCCACCGTGCTTTGGGATAAGTTCAAAGCCAGGACTGGCTAAAAAAATAAAATAAATGTCCCTCCTGAACTGGATGACTTGGCAGCGATCAGTGTTCCTCATCTTCCAGCTGAGCTGATGCTGCAGATGTTCTTGATAAATAGGACCTGCAAGCAGTGGCGTACCAAGAGGGGGGGCGATGGGGCGGTCCGCCCCGGGTGCACGCCACTGGGGGGGGGGTGCCGCGCGCCTGTCGGCTCTTCGTTTTCATGCTCCCTTTGCCCCGGAACAGGTTACTTCCTGTTCCGGGGCAGAGGGAGCATGAAAACAAAGAGTCGGCAGGCGCGCGGCACCCCCACCCAGCGGCGTGCACCCGGGAGGGGTTCTTTCGCCGGGGGATCGGGTTCTTTCGCCGTCGCGCTGTTCCGGGGGGCGCTGCACCCGGGGGCGGGGTGCATCGGCGATCCGCCCCGGGTGTCAACCCCCCTAGGAACGCCACTGCCTGCAAGTGGGCGTTTTTCCAAGGCATTTGAGCTATTTATTTATTGCATTTGTATCCCACCTTTTCCCACCTATTTGTAGGCTCAAAGTGGCTTACAGAGTGTGGTTATGACATAATCATTTCGTGATAACAGGTACAATTCTTATAGTTTGAATGTTGGTAAGAGAAGATAGGCCTAGTCATTTCATGATAACAGTACAGTTATTACTGTCGGTGGCGTTCCTAGGGGGCTGACACCCGGGGCGGATGGCCGATGCGCCCCGCCCCCGGGTGCAGCGCCCCCCCGGATGCAGTGCGACCCCCCCGCCGAAAGGACACCCCCCCGCGAAAGAACCCCCCCCCCCCCCCCGGGTGCACGCCGCTTGGGGGGGGGGGGGGGGGGTGCCGCGCGTGCCTGTCCTCCGTTCATTCAATGCTTCTTCTCTGCCCCGGCACAGGAAGTAACCTGTTCCTGTTCCGGGGCAGAGAAGAAGCATGGAACGAACAGAGGCCAGGCGCGCGCGGCACCCCCCCCCCCCCCCCCCAGCGGCGTGCACCCGGGACGGACCGCACCCACCGCCACCCCCTAGGAACACCACTGATTACTGTTTAAAGATTAGGTAAGGGAGGATAGACGGAAAGTGTTTGGTAAGTTAGAGGTGAGCTGCGGTAACTGTGTGATTTGTTTTTTGTAGGCTATGCATTTTCCTTGTAGGCCTTTTGGAAGAGATGAGTTTTCAGGGATTTGTGGAAGTTAGTTAATTCGTCTATAGCTTTCAGGTCTCTAGGTAGAGCATTCCACAGCTCCGTGCTCAAGTAGGAGAAGGTGGTGGCGTGTGTCAGCTATGGCTTAAAAAACCATTTCAGCAACATCAGCAATCTTGTTAAGGGCCGAACTGGATCACGGGTGTGCTGCCCTCAGCTCCTTCATGACAACTGCTACTACTACTACTACTTAACATTTCTAGAGCGCTACTAGGGTTACGCAGCGTTGTACAGTTTAACAATGAAGGACAGTCCCTGCTCAAAGGAGCTTACAATCTAAAGGACGAAATGTCAAGTTGGGGCAGTCTAGATTTCCTGACTAGAGGTATAATGGTTAGGTGCTGAAGGCAACCTTGAAGAAGTGGGCTTTGAGCAAGGATTTGAAGATGGGCAGGGAGGGGGCCTGGCGTATGGGCTCAGGGAATTTATTCCAAGCATGCGGTGAGGCGAGGCAGAAAGGGTGGAGCCTGGAGTTGGCGGTGGTGGAGAAGGGTACTGAAAGGAGGGATTTGTCTTGAGAGCGGAGGTTATGGGTAGGAACGTAAGGGGAGATGAAGGTAGAGAGGTAAGGAGGGGCTGCAGATCGAGTGCATTTGTAGGTTAGTAGGAGAAGCATGAACTGTATGCGGTACCTGATTGGAAGCCAGTGAAGTGACTTGAGGAGAGGGGTGATATGAGTATATCAGTCGAGGCGGAAGATAAGACGTGCAGCAGAGTTCTGAACGGACTGAAGGGGGGGGGGGATAGATGGCTAAGTGGGAGGCCAGTGAGGAGTAGGTTGCAGTAGTCAAGGCGAGAGGTAATGAGAGAGTGGACGAGGGTTCGGGTGGTGTGCTCAGAGAGGAAAGGGCGGATTTTGCTAATGTTATAGAGGAAGAAGCGGCAGGTCTTGGCTATCTGCACAGAGAAGGAGAGGGAGGAGTCGAAGATGACTCTGTCCCTCCCAAGCAAGGCACTCTTCTCTGGCAGGGAAGACTAGGCCCGTAACACCACGTCTTCTGTGCTGTTCAAAATTGGCTGCAGATTTAAAATCTTCCCCCACAGACAAACCTTTCCAGAGGTAAATGTTCTTTCTGACTTTCTCAATGAGTTCAAAGTTCTGCTGTAATTACAGAAAGACTTTGATCAGATAGACTGGTGAATTAAAGATCCCCAGCTTCTCTTTGTATCCGAATTCAAGAAAGTGCGGGGCAGGCATGTGGGAATCTCTTTGAGAGAGGAAGAGAATGGTGGATGATATATATTGGGCAGACTGGATGGGCCATGTTTTCTCTGTTTCTGCAATTTCCTGCTGGCACATTTCAAAAGGATTAGGGGGTGCCAAACTGTAACATATGCAGACACTCTGAGGCCAGCTAACAGTCTCAACTACTTCCTTTATTGTAATTCATAGTTCTTGAAGATGGACACCCAGTGGCTTGTGATAAGAATTATACGCAAGAGGTTGAAAAAAAATATCTGTCTCTCTGGAGGGGGGGGGGGGGGGGGGGGGGTGGCAAAATAACTCACCGAAAATTTTAACAAAACAAAACCAAAATTGGTATGGAGGAAAAACTGGTGAGAAGACACATTGAGTTAAAGTACATAAGTAATGCCACACTGGGAAAAGACCAAGGGTCCATCGAGCCCAGCATCCTGTCCACGACAGCAGCCAATCCAGGCCAAGGGCACCTGGCAAGCTTCCCAAACGTACAAACATTCTATACAGGTTATTCCTGGAATTGTGGATTTTTCCCAAGTCCATTTAGTAGTGGTTGCTGGACTTGTCCTTTAGGAAACTGTCTAACCCCGTTTTAATAAGTACATAAGTAGAAGTGGGCTAGTAGTAAATTTAAAACGAATCGGAGGAAATGTTTCTTCACTCAACATGTAATTAAACTCTGGAATTCGTTGCCAGAGAATGTGGTAAAGGTGGTTAGCTTAGCAGAGTTTAAAAGAGGTTTGGACGGCTTCCTAGAGGAAAAGTCCATAGACTATTATTAAATTGTACTTGGGGAAACTCCACTATTTCTGGGATAAACAGTATAAAATGTTTAGTACATTTTTTGGGATCTTGCCAGGTACTTGTGACCTGGATTGGCCACTGTTGGAAACAGGATGCTGGGCTTGATGGACCTTTTGTCTGTCCCAGTATGGCAATACTTATGTACTTATGTAGATTGAACTGGGGCTTCCAGAGAACGAAAGGCCTCCTATTTACTTCCCCCCCCCCCCCCCCCCGAGATTGGGCGGCAGAGCCTGTGGTGGGAGGCGGGGCTAGTGCTGGGCAGACTTCTACGGTCAATGCCCTGAAAATGGCAGCTACAAATCAAGGTCAGGTATACACATAAAGTAGCACATATGAGTTTATCTTGTTGGGCAGACTGGATGGACCGTGCAGGTCTTTCTCTGCCGTCATCTACTATGTTACTATGCCAGTATTCCAACTAAATGCTGTTCTGTAACTATGCCCATGTCGTTTTCAAGAGAGGCGTCTGGGCAGAGCATGGCCGGAGCACACAGCACGTGTAACTTACAGAATACTGTAAATCTGCGGATATCACTGGAATGGAGGAGTGGCCTAATGGTTAGTGCAGCAGACTTTGATCCCAGCATCCTGGGTTCAGTTCCCACTGCAGCTCCTTGGGACCCTGGGCAAGTCACTTAATCCTCCAGTGCCTCAGGTACAAAAACCAAGATTGTGAGCCTTCTAAGCACAGAGATAGTACCTGCTTATAATTGGATTGTAAGCCACATTGAACCTGAACTCTGTTTGGGATAATGTGGGATACAAATGTCATAATAAAATAAATAAATAAATCACTTGTCTAGCATAGACATAAGTATGAAAAAGCTTCAGTGCATGGCTAGAAGCTCTTTCTCAGTTTTGTCATAGTTTTGCTCTACCTTTGTCAATGCTTGGGATGCATATACAAGAGGTTTTCCATTTTGCAAAAGGCATGCCCTGAGACCTTGCTGGCTAGCATCGCATCACACCACAAGATCAGTGCTGATGTCATAGAATGGGGCCTCCCTCAATAATTGTTTCAGCTCATCTATCATTGTGCCGTGTCTCTCAGGTCATCCAATTAACTCGTTTTCCTGCTTGAGCAGTTCTGTAGTGGGTGAACCTATTTCAGAGAATCCAGGTTCAAACTTTGCCAGATATGTCGCCATCCCAAGTACTCTTGAGACCCCCATGTTGATCTGTGGGTGCAGGTGTATTGTCCTTCAAGGGATCCAGCTGTAGTCCTTTCACTCACAGCACATGTCCCATAAATTCTACAGACTTGCAGTTGAGATGCAGCCTGCTTGATGGTATCTCCACAGCCATAGGCCAGCAGGTTGTCTGCAACAGGCCAGACAGTGTATCGTGAAGGCACCTCTGAAATTCTCCCAGTGCCACAGATATTCCAAAGGGAAGTCTGTACCAGTGGCATAGCCAAGGGTGGGCCCAGGTGGGCCCAGGCCCATCCACTTTGGGCTCAGGCCCATCCCTATGATGTGGCTGGCAGGCATTCTTCCCAAGCCCCACCAGCCGAAAACTCCCAACAACTGTCCCTCCTGCTTACCTTGTAAATAGATCTTCATCTGCAGCAACTGATACATACATGCTGTAGGGCCAACATGAGCAGTGTGTATTAGTTGCTGCTCGCTGCCAATGAAAATCTATTTAACAGGTATGTGAGGGGGGGGGATGTTTGAGAGACCATATGGTATGCAGGCCAGAGAGGGAGAGACCAAATCACTTGTGGGACAATCGGAGTTCTGCCCACCCATCTTGGGCCCAGGCCCACCCAAAATTGGGTGTCTGGCTACGCCCCTGGTCTGTACCACCTATTCCGAAACAGAGTCTTGAACATAATCAATTTCCCGTTCTGTTAATCTAGGACCACATGCCAGAACCCGCTCTTTATTTATTTACTTACTTATTTATTTGGATTTTTCTCACACCTTTTTCAGTAGTAGCTCAAGGTGAGTTACATTCAGGTACGCTGGGTATGTCTCTGTCCCTGGAG
The DNA here is from genome assembly GCF_901765095.1 of Microcaecilia unicolor. NCBI lineage: Eukaryota > Metazoa > Chordata > Amphibia > Gymnophiona > Siphonopidae > Microcaecilia > Microcaecilia unicolor. The sequence goes on from NC_044032.1 coordinate 630,185,909, forward strand.
GGCTCACAATCTAATTTTTTACCTGAGGCAACGGAGGGTTAAGTGACTTGCCCAAGATCACATGGAACAGCAGCAGGATTTGAACCGACCACATCTGGATTGCAAGACCGGTGCTCTAACCACTAGGCTACTCCTTCAGGGCAGGAAAAAAAACCTTAGCGTTGAATAAATCTGGGAGAATATCCTCCAGGATTGGCAAGATGTAATGATTTTGACGGAGAACTCAGTTGAGTGGTTTTAGGACTATACATGTTCTGATCTTCCTACATAAGTAATGCCATACTGGTGCACTTAGGGAGTAGAAATCCAAGGGAGGCGTATGTGTTAGGTGGGGAGAGCCTGATAGACACGGACGGGGAGAGGGATCTTGGGGTGATAGTATCTGAGGACCTGAAGGCGATGAAACAGTGCGACAAGGCGGTGGCCGTAGCGAGAAGGTTGCTAGGCTGTATAGAGAGAGGTGTGACCAGCAGAAAAAAGGAGGTTTTAATGCCCCTGTATAAGACGTTGGTGAGGCCCCACCTGGAGTATTGTGTTCAGTTTTGGAGGCCGTACCTTGCGAAGGATGTTAAAAAAATGGAAGCAGTACAAAGAAAAGCTACGAGGATGGTATGGGAGTTGCGTTCCAAGACGTATGAAGAGAGACTTGCTGACCTGAACATGTATACTCTGGAGGAAAGGAGGAACAGGGGTGATATGATACAGACGTTCAAATATTTGAAAGGTATTAATCCGCAAACAAATCTTTTCCGGAGATGGGAAGGCGGTAGAACGAGAGGACATGAAATGAGATTGAAGGGGGGCAGACTCAGGAAAGATGTCAGGAAGTATTTCTTCACGGAGAGGGTGGTGAACGCTTGGAATGCCCTCCCGCGGGAGGTGGTGGAGATGAAAACGGTAACGGAATTCAAGCATGCGTGGGACAGGCATAAAGGAATCCTGTGCAGAAGGAATGGATCCACAGAAGCTTAGCTGAAATTGGGTGGCGGGGGGAAGAGGGGTTGGTGGTTGAGAGGCTAAGATGGGGGAGGGCAGACTTTTATACGGGGTCTGTGCCGGAGCCGGTGATGGGAGGCGGGACTGGTGGTTGGGAGGCGGGAAATACTGCTGCACAGACTTATACGGTCTGTGCCCTGAAAAAGACAGGTACAAATCAAGGTAAGGTATACACATATGAGTTTATCGTGGGCAGACTAGATGGACCGTGCAGGTCTTTTTCTGCCGTCATCTACTATGTATGTTACTATCAAGCCCAGCATCCTGTTCCCGACAGCAGCCAATCCAGGTCAAGGGCACCTGGCTGCTTCCCAAACGTAAAAACATTCTATACATGTTATTCCCGAGATTGTGGATTTTTCCCAAGTCCATTTAGTAGTGGTTTTCTGATCACCAGCAGTGCTGATGTTCATTCAGATGAATCCCATGATCCTCTTTTTTGTGAACCTGCTTTAACTTTGTCCGTGATAGCAGTTGGCAGACACCGCAAAGACGTCTGGACTGGTTGGACAGTGGGATCTACTTCTCAGTGCAGCTGCCCATCCAATCTACCATACCCAATGAAGAGATCTGGAAACTGGTCACATACCCGACAGCTTGTCCACTAAGCCCCTAATTTTATAAAAGTCGCCAAAAATTGCATGCACACCCAATTTGCACGCACAATTTAATTGAATAACAAGCCAATTAGTGTCAATAATTGACCTTTTAACAAGCTATTATTGGCACTAATTGGATTCAGTTAAGATGTACCTGCGTAAATCACACACCTAAAATTTATATGTGTCCAGGGAAAGGGGACGAGGCAATGGGAGGGTCATGGGCATTTCGTGGCAGACCATGGGTGTGGATTTTGTTTATGTGCACAGTTGGGGCACCGTGTGCATATTTTGGCATGGATATGTGCACCAAATTTTTGTTGGTGCAAATGGACGTGCCTACATGACCCTATTCCATAAACAGCACTTAACTTTAGGCTAGACTTACAGAATAGCGCTTAAGTTTTGTGCCATTTATAGAATTCACCCTTTGTTTTAGCAGTGCTGAGAGCGAACACATGGTTGGTGTTTAGACCGAGAAGCTGCAGTCGCTGACAGGCTTCAGCACCCAGCAGGGTCTGTCTGTGTCATCTCATGATGTAGAAATCTACTCTGCACCTCTGGTTGTCTCTAGGATTAATCACATTGGTTGTCATCATTACCGTTGTGTCAAGCATTAGACATTAGCTTCAGGAGATTGAAAACATGTCCTGATCAAGAGTTTCTCTGGCCATCTCTTCAGACAAGAGATTTATTGTGGCCTCTGTATCCAACTATAACCTCACCAGCATGTCTCCAGCCTGCAAGCATGCATATAACTTTCTCAGGGTTTTTGTTTATATGTCTTCTGAAGGCTAAAATGCTTTCTCTATCGTCATTGTCATCAGACAGGGAGTGTACATTAAGCTGGCTTCTGCACGTACTGCCAAAGTGATTCTTTTTCATGCAGAGTTTTCCATACGCAGGACATGCATCCTTCTTGAATTCATGGCTGCCTATATAGCAGTAGCATATGTCCTTCTGGGCAGCTTCTAGTCCCAGTTTGCATGCAGCCGCCTCTGCTCTGACTTGGATTGGACAGTACTACTACTATTTAGCATTTCTATAGCGCTACAAGGCGTACGCAGCGCTGCACAAACATAGAAGAAAGACAGTCCCTGCTCAAAGAGCTATGTAATAAAAGTGAGCCAAGTATAGGACAATCAAGCCATTGTGACATCACTGATGAGGTTGGCTCTTATTGGTGGACTGAGGCATTATGACATCACAATATTAGCTCTGGTTACAAGAGACTACTACTACTACTTATCACTTCTATAGCGCTACAAGGCATACGCAGCGCTGCACAAACATAGAAGAAAGACAGTCCCTGCTCAAAGAGCTTACAATCTAATAGACAAAAAATAAATAAAGTAAGCAAATCAAATCAATTAATGTGAACGGGAAGGAAAAGAGGAGGGTAGGTGGAGGCGAGTGGTTACAAGTGGTTACAAGATCACCAATGTGGCCGCGCAGGCTTCTGCTTCTGTGAGTCTGACGTCCTGCACGTACGTGCAGGACGTCAGACTCACAGAAACAGAAGCCTGCGCAGCCTTCTACATGGAATGTTGCTAGTGGAATAGCAACATTCCATGTAGAATCTCCAATAGTAGCAACATTCTATGTAGAATCTCCAATAGTAGCAACATTCTACTACTACTACTACTACTACTATTTAGCATTTCTATAGCGCTACAAGGCATACGCAGCGCTGCACAAACATAGAAGAAAGACAGTCCCTGCTCAAAGAGCTTACAATCTAATAGACAAAAAATAAATAAAGTAAGCAAATCAAATCAATTAATGTGAACGGGAAGGAAGAGAGGAGGGTAGGTGGAGGCGAGTGGTTACAAGTGGTTACGAGTCAAAAGCAATGTTAAAGAGGTGGGCTTTCAGTCTAGATTTAAAGGTGGCCAAGGATGGGGCAAGACGTAGGGGCTCAGGAAGTTTATTCCAGGCATAGGGTGCAGCGAGACAGAAGGCGCGAAGTCTGGAGTTGGCAGTAGTGGAGAAGGGAACCGAAAAGAAGGATTTATCCATGGAGCGGAGTGCATGGGAAGGGGTGTAGGGAAGGACGAGTGTGGAGAGATACTGGGGAGCAGCAGAGTGAGTACATTTATAGGTTAGTAGAAGAGACAGCTGCTGCTCTTTTTCCTCAATGATCGTGTGCTTAGAGGCAACCCTGTTCGTATGGCATCATTCAGGGTTAGCCTTTTTTGTCTGGAAAAGCTTTCACCGTGTAGCATCATCCCTGATGCCAATAACAATTCTGTCACTTATAACTGAGCCCTTTAAATCTCTGTGTTCGCTAACTTGATTAGACACAAATTCAGCTAGATATGCGTCAAAAGATTCACCGGTTTCCTGCAGCCTTTTATGCAGCGCACACCTTTCGTAAGTCACGTTTATTTTCTCCAGTGCAATAAGTTTTGAAAGTGTCCAGGATTTTGTTCACATCAGTTTTGGCTGCTTGCTCTTAAAGGTCGGGTCACACACAGCTCATATGCTTCCATGCTAATGCATGCCAGGAGAATGGCAGAGCGTTTTTGGTTTTTTTTTTATCGGCTGTTCCTTCAGGTCAGTTGTGATTTTATAAATAGACCACTGACGTTTTGAAACACTTAAAATTTGTAGCACAATCCCCTGCCAAACTCGGTGGTAGTGGAAACGGAATCGATGTGTGACTTTCCATAGCTAATTTTTTACTTGTGATATTTCTAAATACAAATGATGGTAAAAGTGTGTAGAAAACATAAAAATGAATGCAAAATAGGGAAGAAAAGACCTCATAAAGACCAAGACCACCAATATAGGAGCACATACACTTTCTTTATGGTTACCACACAATGTGATCGGTCAAAAAGTAATCACTGGTCTACAGAAAACCTCCCTCAAAAAAGATTGGATAGATCCAATATCCTCAAAACTTTGAATTACTCTTTATGGTATTTCCTGACTAAGAAAACATTTTTTGTGTTTAAAGTAAAAAAGCACTTAACTCACAGGCAGATTATCAAAAGCAAACGCCGGCGCTAGAGGCTGTTAGCGCCATACTAGTGCCAGCGTTTGCTACTGCCCCATGATCAGAGCCCTCGAGCTTGTGGAACAACGCGCTCGAGGGTTCTTAGCGCAAGTAGCATGCAAATGCATGCTAATCAGCGCTTAACGCATTCATCCCCAATGATCAGCGTCCAGCGTGCCAAAGATTGGGTCGCTGGCCGCGACAAAACCTACGCCAGCTCCGAGCTGGCGTTAGGGTTTGCAGATCATTGGGGAGGAATGGTGAGCCCTGTCCAACATGCACTTGCATGCTGGCAGGCCCCCCATTCCCCCCTACAGCAAATCTGCCAGAGAGGGCAGTTGAGGACGTCCAAAATTTGGACGTTTCTGTGACGGGGCAGTTGAGGACGTCCAAATTTTGGACGTTTCTGCAATGGGCAGTTAAGGACGTCCAAAATTGGATGTTTCTATGAGAAAGACGGCCATTTTGGATTGCAGAAACATCCAAAATTTGGACATCCTCAACTGCCCTGTCACAGAAATGTTCAAATTTTGGACGTCCTCAACTGCCCCGTTGCTATACCTCCGACACCCCCTTGAAATTTGGCCGTCCCTGCAACAGGGCAGTTGAGGACGTCCATCTTCCGATTTAAAGATGGGCGTCCTTCTCTTTTCATTGGTCTCCAGCCCAGACCTGTCAAACAAGTGCGGGAGGATTGATCTGAGCGCATGCTCAGGCACAATCCTCCCGCACTTCTACCCCATGAGCAGAGATAATTGCGCTGCTTAAATTTGCATGCATTATCTCTGATCATAGGTCTAATAGCGCCCCGCGCTGTTCCAACGCTATTTTAGAGCGCTGTTTGGAACAGTGCGGGGCTTTTGATCATCTGCCTGTTAGGGCGCACAGTTGAATCCCATCGAAATCTGTGTATGATGGCTGTTCCACCGGTTCAACTTTCTTTAAAAAGCCGGATCAGCAGACTTTTCAATTCACATAGGCAAAGGTTCCAATGAGGACCCGTTTTCGCAAAGGCTTCATCCGGAGACCTTGCCCATAATTTGAACTGTGCGAGTCTTCGCTAATTGGATCCTTTTTTGTTGTTGTTGTAATTTACTTGTGATGCCTTGTAACCTATTCAAACACTTTCAGGTCAGCTGAACAGTCTCTTCGTGCTTTATTATAACTTACAGCAACAACTGAAAGTGATGAATCAGGGGCATCCTCCGCTTCCTAGAGGGATTATAGAAACCTACACAACAGCCAACATGACCCGTCACACAAACACAATACAAACTTCCCCTCCCTGAAGGAGTTTACTCAGTACTGGGGGTGCTCAGCTCCTGTGGCTCATGGTGTCTCTGTTGTCCTGGACCGTGCCTGCAGTGAGGCCCTGGGGAGGCTTGAATCATAAGTACATAAGTAATGCCATACTGGGAAAAGACCAAGGGTCCATCGAGCCCAGCATCCTGTCCACGATAGCGGCCAATCCAGGCCAAGGGCACCTGGCAAGCTTCCCAAACGTACAAACATTCTATACATGTTATTCCTGGAATTTTGGATTTTTCCAAGTCCGTTTAGTAGCGGTTTATGGACTTGTCCTTTAGGAAACCGTCCAACCCCTTTTTAAACTCTGCTAAGCTAACCGCCTTCACCACTTTCTCCGGCAACGAATTCCAGAGTTTAATTACACGTTGGGTGAAGAAAATTTTTCTCCGATTTGTTTTAAATTTACTACACTGTAGTTTCATCGCATGCCCTCTAGTCCTAGTATTTTTGGAAAGCGTGAACAGAAGCTTCACATCCACCTGTTCCACTCCACTCATTATTTTATATATCTCTATCATGTCTCCCCTCAGCCGTCTCTTCTCCAAGCTGTATAGCCCTAGCCTCCTTAGTCTTTCTTCATAGGGAAGTCGTCCCATCCCCGCTATCATTTTAGTCGCCCTTCGCTGCACCTTTTCCAATTCTACTATATCTTTCTTGAGATGCGGCGACCAGAATTGAACACAATACTCAAGGTGCGGTCGCACCATGGAGCGATACAACGGCATTATAACATCCTCACACCTGTTTTCCATACCTTTCCTAATAATACCCAACATTCTATTCGCTTTCTTAGCCGCATGTGTTCCCCAGCCAGAAGAGCTGCCCCTTTCTGCCTGTGCACGTAGAAATATTTAAAGGTGCAATGGGCTCCACCACTTTGGACCTGTTTTTTCCATGCTGTGTAAGTCTAGTGTAGCAGTTGACTAATCCAGTCCTGAAGACTCCCCCCCCCCCCCCCACCACCAACAGGTCGGTCTTTCAAAGTAATTAAAATATTGCAGATTAATCTGGCTCATGAATATTTATGGTGATGATCTTTAAAACGAAACCTGTTGGAGAGGTGGGAAGGAGAAAGGGTTTGAGGAGTAGATTTGCAAATCAGTGGCCCAGCCACTAGCTGTATACTTTCTAATGCCTTGTTGTACCTTTCTTCGTAAATACAGGTTTTAGTCTGTTGGTAGAAGGTGACCTTGAACCTGTCTCTGGCTGTCTTGCACAGAGAGCTGTGATGCTGGCTGTGAACTCTTGCAGTACAGAGGGGATCTCTATCAGTGAAAGGAAGTGTGCAGCTCTTGGTTGGTTAGCTTTTTAACAAGATTCAGCTGTAGGCTTTTTTTTTTTTTTTGCAAAGGAAAGAAATCCTTCCAGTGTAGTGTACAGCTGCTGGTCTGGTGCCTCTGGTAATTTGATGACTGAGCAGGTCCCCCAGGACAGAAAAAAAAAAACATGCTTATTCTCTCCCACTGACAATTGGGAATGCGTGTGAGGTTAGCGCTAAAGTTTCCCTTTTTATCAGCTCCGTGTTTAGAAGCCGCATTTTAAATAAAGATGACATGGTGCCCTTGTTGAAAGGAGGCTGTACCGTCATTGCCCCCCCCCCCCCCCCAGCTCATCATGACAAACTGAGGCGTGGCCTGCAGTGTGATCCTGGGACATGATTGGCTGCACCAGTTAATGTGGCTTTATAGAAAGCCACACTGTGGCTTGTTCATACACGGAGAAAGTGTTATTGCTGTATAGTACCAATAATGGTCGCAGCACAGAGTCATAACTAGGCACTTCAGCACCCAGGGCAGGCATGCTCATTTGCACCCCTACTTTGATTTCCACTCCTTTCACCCCGATCTCCCACTCCATTTTCCATATCTTCCTGGCTTTTTATCAGCTACCAGTCCACACTTACATTTCAGCCATTCTTTAGCCCCTAAAAGGGAATTCTAGACACCCTTCCCCGATATTCAAAAGCATTTAACAGTCCAGGATCAGCACATGGCCAGTTAAATGCCCCATAACCAGCTGAAAAATTTGTGGTTAGCAGCTAGCCGGTTATATCATGTGATAAAACCGGCTATCCACTGATTTTCAGCACGAGTTTAGTGGCCATATTTGGCTGCTTGAATAATAGGCTTAGCTTTGGCTGGGTCAAACTTAATCAGCCAACGCTGCCAAAAATCAACTGGATTTCAATGCTGGTTCCTGGAAATGGCCCGGCATTGAATATACCAGGCTCAGCGCCAACAGCGGGAATTAGCCGGTCTAACTCTTGCGGTCTGAATATTGGGCCCCCCTGTGGCTAGGTGAACCTCGTGCATGTAAGTGCTGAAAAAATTAGCTTAAGTGCTATGCCCCCAGATTCTATAAAGGTCACCCAAAATTGGGTGCGAATCCTAGATTGACACCCAAAATAATTAATTAATGGGCTCCAATGATTTAATTATTGGAGCCAACAAGCACTTAATTGGTACTAATTATGATTTTGACACCAGTCTGGCTACGCGCCATTCTGTTACAATGGGCGCCTAAATTGGATCGCACGCAACTCAAAAGAGGATGTGGTCGTGGGAGGGGCATGGGCAGGTCAGGGGTGTTCACAAAAGATAAGCACGGAGATCCATTGCCCAATTTGCATGCCAGGATTTACACCAGGATACGTCCTTGTGCCCAACGTTGAGCGCCGAATTGAGTGTTCAAGGTTATTCTATAAAGAGTTTTCATCCTGAAGCATCCTTTATAGAATAATGTTGAGCGCCAAATATTTGGTGCCTTTTGTACAATCTGGCCCATGGTGTGCAAATGTGAATATGGGTTGAGCATGGTGGGTCTCCTAATATTGCCTATCGCTTACAGAATACTTGCCGCATTTCCATGCAATTCAAACATGCGTGGGATAAACACAAAGGAATCCTGTTTAGAAGGAATGGTTCCATGGAATCTTAGTGGAGATTGGGTGGCAATGCCGGTAATTGGAAACAAAACGGGAGCTCGGCAGACTTCTATGGTCTACGCCCTGATCATGACTAAATAGATAGGGATGGGCTGGAGTGTAAATTTTAAGGGGCTTCGACATTAGCTTCAGAACTTAGTACAAGAACAGTACTGGGCAGACTTCTATGGTCTGTGCCCTGAGAAAGGCAAAGACAAATCAAACTCGGGTATACAAAAGTATCACATACCATGTAAAATGAGTTTATCTTGTTGGGCAGACTGGATGGACCATACTGCTCTTTATCTGCTGTCATTTACTATGTTACTATCCAGCTTATTTTCGAAAGAGAAAGACGCCCATATTTCGACCCAAATCGGGAGATGGGCGCCTTTCTCCCGTGGGTGCCAAATCGGTATAATCGAAAGCCGATTTTGGGTGCCTCCAACTGCAGTCTGTTGCGGGAATGGACAAAGTTGACGGGGGCGTGTCAGAGGCATGGTCAAGGCAGGACTGGGGCGTGTTTATCGGCTGAGGAGAGATGGGCGCGCTCGGCTGATAATGGAAAAAAGAAGGGCGGCAGAAGCGAGAATTTGGGCCGCTTTTTTTGGACCCTTTTTTTTCACGAACAAGTCCCCAAAAAGTGCCCCAACTGCCCAGATGACCACCGGAGGGAATCGGGGATCACCTCCCCTGACTCCCCCAGTGGTCACTAACCCTCTCCCACCAAAAAAAAAGAACTTTAAAAACTTTTTTTTGCCAGCCTGTATGCCAGCCTCAAATGTCATACCCAGCTCCCTGACAGCAGTATGCAGGTCCCTGGAGCAGTTGTTAGTGGGTGCAGTGCACTTCAGGCAGGTGGACCCAGGCCCACCCCCCCTACCTGTTACACTTGTGGTGGTAAATGGGAGCCCTCCAACCCCCCCCCCCCCAAACCCACTGTACCCACATGTAGGTGCCCCCCTTCACCCATAAGTGCTATGGTACTGGTGTAGAGTTGTGGGAAGTGGGTTTTGGGAGGGAATTTGGGGGGCTCAGCACCCAAGGGAAAGGAGCTATGGACTTGGGAGGTATTTTACTGTTTTTTTTTTACTGTTTACAAGTGCCCCCTAGGTTGCCCGCTTGGTGTCCTGGCATGTGAGGGAGACCACTGCACTACGAATCCTGGCCCCTCCCACGACCAAATGCCTTGGATGTGTTCGTTTTTGAGCTGGGCGCCTTCGGTTTCCATTATCGCTGAAAACCGATACCGCCCATCTCAAATCCGCCCAAATCCGATGCATTTGCCCGCCGCCGACCGTATTATCGAAACAAAAGATGGACGCCCATCTTTTTCGAAAATACGGTCTGTCCCGCCCCTTCGCGTACCCGTCCTCAGAGATAGTCGCCCATGGAGATGGGCGTTCGCGTTCGATTATGCCCCTCCATGTTACATGCCAGCAGCTGTGCCAGCTCTATGGCTGGTGTAAATAAATGTTAGGTGCACCAGTACTGGGGTTATGCAGTATTCTTTTTTTTTTTTGTAATATTTTAATAAATTTTTAAAGATACAACAAACATTTTAAAATCAAAAGCAAGAAAACACGTACTATAAAACAACACAATGAAACAGTGGCGTAGCTACGTGGGGCCTGAGGGGGCTGGGGCCCCCGCAGATTCACCCCAGGACCCCCCTCCCGGCGAACCTGCCCCCGCCGCCGCCTACCTTTACTTTTGCTGGCGGGGGATCCCACTCCCCGCCAGCCGACGTCTTCTCAGTCCTTCCTGCTCTTCAATTTGTTTGCTGACGTGCAGGACGTCAGACTCAGAGAACAGTCTCTGAGTCTGACGTCCTGCACGTACAACGTGCAGGACGTCAGCAAACAAATTGAAGAGCAGAAAGCGACTAAGAAGAAGATGTCGGCTGGCGGGGAGTGGGATCCCCCGCCAGCAAAAGTAAAGGTAGGCTGCAGCGGCGGCGGATTCGCTGTGGGAGGGGGGGGCGGCAATGTCGGCGGTGAGGGGGCGGCACCGGGGGGAGGGCTAAAATGTGCCCCCTCCCCCCAGGCTCTGGACCCCTCTCCCACGGAAGGCTGGCTACGCCCCTGCAATGAAATAAACAAAGGTGAGTTCAAAAAGAACAATACCATAAGGCTAAGCAGTAGAAGAGAGAAAAAGGGTCTAAAGTTTTCCATTTCTGAAGACCAGTTTTAGGACCAGGCAAAGAATATGCAGCAGACTGTTCATATTTTTTTGTATAGTAAAATCCAGTTCCTCCAAAGGAAAACATTGACTTGAGAGTTATCTTTCCAATGTGATATTATTAATTTCAATGCAACAAATACTAAGAAATCAAACAATAATTTATCATCTTCTGAGAGAAGAAATGGAATGCAAATGGACTTCCGGATTATATACTTGGGTAAAAAAGATTCTTGAAACCCAAAAATCTTTTTTAATTTATCCCAGACATCTGACCAAAATAAGTCTAGATTAGGACATTCTAATAAAAGATGTACAAGAGTTCCAGTATTTTTTTTTTTTTTTTGCAAGACCAACATAGATCACAATTAGAGGACCCCAGTGGCTACCAAGGTGGGGGCGGTCCGCCCCGGGTTCACGCCGCGGGGGGGTGCCGTGGCGCGCGCCTGTCACCCTGTCCCCGAGTTCGCATGTGTTCAGTGAACACATGCGAACTCGGGGGCGACAGGCGTGCGCCGCAGCACCCCCCCCCCCCAGCGGCGTGCACCCGGGGGGGTGTCATTTCGCCGGGGTGGGGGGTGGAAGTGTCATTTTGCTGGGGGGGGGTGGGGTCGCGCTGCACCCTGGGGGAGGCGGGTGCATCGGCGATCCGCCCCGGGTGTCAGCCAGCGTCGGAACGCCACTGGAGGACCCAGACAATTTACTCTTTCTAGGCGTCCAAAGGGCCCTGTGATACATAAAGAAAAGAGATTATGCAGTATTCTATAATGGAATCCATTGTACATACGTACATAAGAATTGCCATACTGAGACAGACCGAAGGCCCATCAAGCCCAGCATCTTGTTTCCAACAGTGGCCAGTCCAGGTTACAAGTACCTGGCAAGATCCCAAAACAGTACATTTTATGCTGCTTATCCTAGAAATAAGGGGCAGCACCAGTATCTGGACACACAGATACGTGTTGGACAAAACACCCCTGTTGTGATGAAATGTTAAGCGCAGCCGTGATATTACGTATACCGTCTAACAAGTGATCCAATATATGGGAACTGAGATATGAACTAAAAAAGTCATTAAAATACAAAAAAAAGAAAAAGTCTAAAACATAGGTAGGTTGGGGGTGAGTCAGTGATTATAATTGTCACGGAATAGGGGTCCACCTTCATTGGTGGTATGAACTAACGCCCCGGTGACCTTATGAGACTTTCCCTTGACAATCATTGAGAACTGTGCATCAGGTATACCCAATTGGAAGCTAAGGCGTAGCCAGACCTTGCCAGGAGGGGGTGCCAGAGCCCGAGGTGGGGGGCACTGTTAAGCCGCCTCCCCCCTCCGGCGACCCCCCCCTCCCCCCCGCTCAATCGTGCCGACACTCTTAAACCCCCCCCCTCCCACTACCAACCCTCCCCCGCCGTCGCCACCCGCCCCATGAAGTACCTTGTTTGCTGGCGGGGATCCCCAAACCCCGCCAGCCAAGGAAGTTCGTCTGAAGGATCAGCTGGTTTTGACGCCTTTACGTCCTGCATGGGGCTACATGCACGGTGCAGGACGTAAGGCGTCAAAACCAGCTGATCCTTCAGACGAACTTTCTTGAATGAAGGCGCCGGAGTCTACTAACTCCGGCGCTGAAGAACACTCTTGGCTGGCGGGGGTTTGGGGATCCCCGCCAGCAAACAAGGTAAATCATGCGGTGGCGTGGCGGGCGGCGATGGCGGGGGAGGGTTGGTGGCGGGAGGGGGGTCGTCAGCAGGGGGCCAGGGGCGAATCTGCGGGGGCCCAGGCCCCCTTAGGCCCCACGTAGCTACGCCACTGATTGGAAGTCTCAGACACTCTCGCTTTAAGTTCTACTATTTTGTGTTTTGCATATCCTAGAAATAAGCAGTGGATTTTCCCTAAGTCCATTTTAATAATGGTCTTTGGACTTTTCCTTTAGGAAACCAATACAATAGGCATTTCCCGTGCGGCATCAGGATGTCTAGTTATAGAATTGTTGCCTTTGTGTCCTGGGAAACTACCCCTCTCGTCTAGCTGTACTTGTGGCCCTGGTGCAAGCCCTACAGGATATATAAAAATGCATCGATCCTGGGATCTGGTGAATAATCAAAGCAGGAAATATAGACAAGATAACTGAGCTTGCTGGCGCCCACACCCTCAAGAGCTTATAATCAGTATGGGGAGACATTTTTAGGGGTGAAGGGATTTAGATTTATTTATTTGCTGCACTTGTATCCCACATGTTCCCACCCATTTGCAGGCTCAATGTGGCTTACAAAATGTTACAGCGACATTCACAAAATGAAAATGAAGGAGGAAAAACCTATCTGATTCCCACTCAAATTCACCCATTTCCTTAAGGTGCTCATTTCTGTCAATTCCCTGCTTAAACTGGAAAAAATCCCAGCAAGGTTTGTTCAAGTCAAGTAAGGCCTCTCAACAGAATCCTTGCTCAAAGCCCACCTCTTCAATGTCGCTTTCAGCACCTAACTATTGTACCTCTATCCAAGAAATCTAGACTGCTTCAATCTTGATTGACTGCACTTTTTGTCCTTTAGATTGTAAGCTCCTTTGAGCAGGGACTGTCCTTCTTTGTTAATTGTACAGCGCTGCGCAACCCTGGTAGCGCTTTAGAAATGTTAAATAGTAGTAGTAGTATGATGCAAGGTCAAACAAGCTAATCAGTTTTGCTTTTCTGAGTGTAGCACACCCCCTCTGCCAGGACTTTTTGCTTTACACCATCAGATATACCTAGGGGGAACAGATTTTGAGAGGGAGATTTTAGCACGTGCCCTCCCCCCACCAGCCCCACCTACTCTGCCTTTTAGCTCCATCCCCTGGTCTGCTTCAGCCCTAGAGTCATTCCAGAAAGTACTGTATTTATTTCAGTGACAACAGGGACGGATAAGAACTACAGACAACCATTTACTACTGCTACTACTATTTAGCATTTCTATAGTGCTACAAGGCATACGCAGCGCTGCACAAACATAGAAGAAAGACAGTCCCTGCTCAAAGAGCTTACAATCTAATAGACAAAAAATAAATAAAGTAAGCAAATCAAATCAATTAATGTGGACGGGAAGGAAGAGAGGAGGGTAGGTGGAGGCGAGTGGTTACAAGTGGTTATGAGTCAAAAGCAATGTTAGGAGTGGAGGAGTGGCCTAGCGGTTAGGGTGGTGGACTTTGGTCCTGGGGAACTGAGAAACTGAGTTTGATTCCCACTTCAGGCACAGGCAGCTCCTTGTGACTCTGGGCAAGTCACTTAACCCTCCATTGCCCCATGTAAGCCGCACTGAGCCTGCCATGAGTGGGAAAGCGCAGGGTACAAATGTAACAAAAATAAAATAGATACTATTGGAGATTCTACATGGAATGTTGCTAGTCCACTAGCAACATTCCATGTAGAAGGCTGCGCAGGCTTCTGTTTCTGTGAGTCTGACGTCCTGCACGTACGTGACGGCCACATTGGTGATCTGTAAGGGCCGACTTCTACATGGAATGTTGCTAGTGGAATAGCAACATTCCATGTAGAATCTCAAATAGTAGCAACAGTGGAGGAGTGGCCTAGTGGTTAGGGTGGTGGACTTTGGTCCTGGGTAACTGGGTTCAATTCCCACTTTGGGCACAGGCAGCTCCTTGTGACTCTGGGCAAGTCACTTAACCCTCCATTGTCCCATGTAAGCCGCACTGAGCCTGCCATGAGTGGGAAAACGCAGGGTACAAATGTAATAAAAAAAATAAATAAATAAAGAGGTGGGCTTTCAGTCTAGATTTAAAGGTGGCCAAGGATGGGGCAAGACGTAGGGGCTCGTTTCCCCAATTCTTCCTGTCACTTCCTCTTCTTTCAAGTTAGCTTCCCTTTCAGTCACTTTCCTTATCTTAGGATACAGTGTAAATATTGTACCATGTTCTAGAGCACCAGTGTAGATTCTATTGGAAAACTAGAACAAGCTACATATCCCCAGGATTGGCCCAGCCACTAGGTGATCACCTAGGGCGGCAGAATTTGGGGTGCGGCATCATGACTCTGGCACATGTGATAGCCTTCCTCCGCTTCCATTCTCACTGCTAGCCCTACCATTGCAGCTGCCCCCTACCTCCTACCTGGCTGACCAGAAGGTTAAAGAATCATTGAGCATTGCCCGGGCCTTGGAAGTGGGCTGAAACACCATTTTGTCCCACCCCTTCCAAGGCAGACTTCCTGTCAGAGGGAGCGGGACCAAGTAGCAATTCACCATGGATTTGTGCTTCTAGGGCCTATGCAGTGCCAATGCTTCTTTAATCTTCATGTTGGTCCAGGAGGGATGGAGGTGGGGGTGGCAGCCACAGGCCTGGCAGTGAGAACAGAAGGGGGGGATGTTGGATGCGAGGTGGTGGTAGGGAAGGGGATATGAGAAGTTGGCCAACTGTGTTTGGGGAGGGGGTGGCTTTAGAAGGAAAGAGAAGATGCTTGACTATAGAGGTGGGGGGAGTGCCCAGCACAGCTGAAAGTTTGCCTAGAGCAGGGGTGTTCAACCTCGCCAGGTCGGGTTTTCAGGATTACCCCAATGAATATGCATGAGATCTATTTATATACAATGGAGGCAGTTCATGCAAATAGATCTCATGCATATTAATTGGAGAAATCCTGAAAACACGACTGGATTGCGGCCCTCAACGGCCGAGGTTGGACAACCCTGGCCTAGGGCATCTGAAACCTTTGGGCCAGCACAGTAGACCTCTAAACAGGAGCTACACACATAGCAGAATCCTTCACCTCAGTCACACGTGCAGAACACGGACAGACTCTCATCCAATACAGAAAAAGAGACCATAGATTAGAAAGAAACAGGAAGACAAAACTGAAATGGAAACCATAAACAGTACAGAAATGCATTTCCTTCTGTACCCTACAAAATACAAAAATAAAAATGATGCATTTTTGCCTAAACTGATGCATTCCAGTCCCTAAAAACTTTTTGGTTTCTACTTTGGTTGTCTTGGCATTTTATTTTTCTAAGTGGGTTGGTTTCAGTCTCACTTTTCCACTTTCTTTGTATGATTTTTCTCCTTTATTCAGCATCTCTCTTCCATTTCTTCTCTGTCCTCCTGTCTTCCCATTATCCCCACCTTTCTCTTTTCTTTCTTTTGTTTTTCACTCACTCCCTAATCCTCCATTTCCATCTTCTGTGCTCACCCACTCCCAAGCCCTCATCTACCTTTCTCTGATTCTTGGAGATTTCTCTCACCAGCCTCAGCTCCTTCCTTGTGACTCAATACTTCCTGACATCTAGGCCATTTCTTCTTCTTCTACCCAGCTTCCCATGCCTCCTCCTCAACTTCTCTCCCAGTTCCATTTCCATAGTCTGTGTGTCTTTCATAATCCTATCTTTTAACACTGCTTCCTAGGCTCCCTGATCTTTCACACCATCTCTCCATGCCCCCTCAGGACACACTTCCCCCTTCTAACCCACTCCCTTCCTCCTTCTCTTTCTAGAGGCTCTTCTCCCCTTATCCGTTTCTCATACCCACTACAGGCTTGTCCCCCCTCTCTCTCTCTAGAGATGTTTGTTTTCCTCTGTTTACCCTCTCCCTCTCTTCCTTACACTCTCCCCTAATTTTAGAGACTTCCTTCCCCCAACTAGAGACTACCCACCCATTCGCTTGATGCTTTTTCCCCCAATCATACCTTTCCCCACTCGCTTTTTCCCCATCCTCTCTCCCACTCAGTGCTCTTTCCCCCCATTCTCTTGCCTGCCTTTCCAGTGCTTTTTCCTTCCTATTCTTATCCCCACCCACCTGATTCTTTTTCTCCCCATTCTCACCCCTTCTCACCCACCCACTCCCTTACTCCGTAACTAGCCTGCAAGAGATACCTTTCTCCCTCCAGAGAGTTTCTCCCTTCTCAAATGCCTATTCTTCACGTTGTTGCCTCATCCCCAGTCAGCAGCAAGAGGTGGGTGAATAAGATGTCATCTGCTGCTTCTGTAGTACCTGAGTGGGATTCTCAGCCTCATTTTCAGGAGTGCAGGAGATAACCTATGAAAGCTTGAGCTTCCTACTGAACGTGGAAGGTTTGCATTTTTCTCATTCTTTCAAGGTGTGTTAACATTCAGGTACTGTAGATAGAGGTTTCCTGTCCCTGGAGGGTTTACATTAGAGAGTTGCACGGGTACAGCAATTTCACCCATCCCCAATGGAATCTAACTCATACCCACCCGTATCCAGTAAGATCCATTCCATCCCCACCCATCCACACAATTAATCTCCTCCATCCCCACCTGTACATGTAGGAGTCGACACTATTTACTTGCTTGCAGCCCTCTGTTTCCTTCCAACCCCATCAGCCTCCCATGTTTTTTTGGATGGTATTCACTATTCAACCAATGAGTGTTCCAAGCCTCAGTCTGGTGTTCCATCTGCCTCTCTGGGCATTGCAAGCCTCATTCTGGTGCTCCAACTGCCTCTCTGTGTACGATCCAAGCCTCATTCTGGTGCTCCAATCGCCTCTTTCAGTGCATTCCAAGCCTCATTCTGGAGTCAACATAGATTTTGACTACACTCCTGCAGGAATCCCATGGCAACTTCTTCCATCCCCGCAGGAATCCCACTGTTACTTTTTCCATCCCTTTGGGAATCCCATGAAACTTCTTCCATACCTGCGAGTTCCATGGGATTTTCACAATCCCCATTCCCATGCAGCTCTCTAGTTTACAATCTTAAGTTTGTACCTGAGGCAATGGAGAGTTAAGTGACTTGCCCAAAATACAAGAAGGAATAGTGAGATTTAAACCTGGCTTCCCTGGTTGGCAGCCTGATGCTCTAATCCAGTAGTGGGCAACCACAATCCTTGAGAGCTATAACCCAGTTGGGTTTTCCACAATGAATATGCATGAGATTGATTTGCATATACTGCTTCCATTGTATGCAAAGATCTCATATATATTCATTGTAGAAAACTCGATGCTGCCCTCTTGGGGGATGCTGTGGAGACTACATTCACAGTCCCTGGGGGGAGAAAGAAGGGAGAGGGTCTCGGCCATTGCTGAGCTATGACATCCAGTGGCTAGACTCAGGATTCATGTAGCTTGGTTCTGGAGGGTGCTCCCAAACAGCGGCTGTGATGGCTCTGCTGAGTTGTGAAGGGATTTAAGAACAGAGGAAAAATCTGGGCAGTTGCCAATAAAGGTACATGATTCTGTAATTCAGCAGAGGCTAGTTAAACACTCAGAAGATCAAGAGGAAACTGCAAAGATTATTGTAGCTCTGATTGCCCTAAGAAAGCGGTTCTATTTGAGAACTATATGAACTGATCCCTGGTGGTGGGACCCATAATGAAAATGTAGTTCCCTCTTGGAAAATGAACTAAGAAACAAATTCATTTTATAAAAAAAAATCATGAAAATGTGCTTGCAGACCAAACCATGAACAATAAAATAAAAATGCATCTCCACTGTGTTCCATTTTTTTCTTCGTATATCGCAATTCCCTCTTTTTCTGAGGGAGCACTGAGAGTAGAGTAATAGAGTGCAAATTTATTGCTTTTTGTCTGTTTTATTGTCCACCAGGGAAAATAACGGTTGATTGTTTACCATTTCTGGAATTTTTATCCTCTTTGTCAATTGATTTTCCGAAAGTATGCGTTCTGGGTGATTTCAATGTCCCTGGGGATGTACCTGTTGATGAGTTATAACAACAACGAGTTTGGTGTATGATGTTAGAGAAATTTTTGTTTAAACAAGTAGTGAAGAGGTCAACACATAGTGCTGGTCATATGTTAGATTTTGTCTTTGTGTCACCAAATTTATTTCAGTCCTTGATTGCTTCACCAATTGGTCTGATCATTCATTAGTTGTTTGATTTTTTTTGTTAAATTATAGGAATGAGAATGACTTAAAAATGTTGTCTATTAGACCTAAATTTGAGTTGCAAGACCTGAAAAATTGCCTTTCTAAAGAAATTATCTACTGTTGATATGAGTCAAGATTGTATGGTTCATTATTGGGTCAATTCTTTGACAGAGTCATTAGATTCTGTGGCTCCAATATGAGTGGTTAAAACAAAAAGTCCATCTGATTCTTGTCACTGGCATACACCAGCTTTAAAGCAAGTTAAGAGAGAATTAAGATCATCAGAGCGAGTCTGGAGGAAAACCAAAAGACAACGATGACTTTGAGTCATATATGATTAAACTGGTTAGGTATAGAGGGTTTTGTGAAGAAGTAAGAAGTGCTTATTTTAAAGACAAGATTAAAACATCTTTGATTAGACTAAGAGAGCTGTTTTGTACTGTACATTTTCTGGTTAATGGGGAGAAGGATGATTTGGCTCAAAATTTAGGTCCCAATATATATGCAGAATGGCTGCATCGGAAGCTTTATGTTAATACACCTTCGTTGGAATTGTTAAATCAGACTTGTTATTATCATTGGAAGAGCAAGTTGATACTGTTTGGAGTAGTTTCTCTGTAGTGGATGAAAAAGTGATAGAGGGTATTGTGAAGGTTAGATCCATGCTCGTCTGCATTGTTTAGATCAATTCGTGATGTGATTGTGCCTTTTTTTAAAAGAATTTGGTAAATAAATCTTTGCAAGAAGGGTCTTTAGTGGACTCTCTTAAACAGGAGACTGTTAAACAGTTGTTGAAAAAGCCATCGCTTGATTCAGCAGTGTTAAATGATTTTAGACCAATATCTGTCTTATCATTTTTAGCTAAGGTTGTTGAGAAGGCAGTGTGTTACTTCAACTGATTGATTTTGTGGAATCTGTTGGATGATTGTCAATATGGCTTTAGGTCAGATCACAGTGTAGAATTTTATTGTTGTCTATGCTTGATGAGCTAAGAATTGGTATGGACCAGAATTTATGTTTTTGTGTTGTTACGCTAGGTATTGCATCTGCTTTTGACACCATTGACCATCGGTTTTTACTTCATACATTATCTGATTTTGGTATTCGTGGACGTCATGGTTTAACTCTTATTTGCAGGGTAGATCGTTTCATGTCAAAGTACAGGAAACTGTTTCTGAACGTTTTTCTATTACACGAGGTGTACCACAGGGATCTGCTCTTTCGGCAGTTTTATTTAATTTGTTTTTGGTCTCTCTAGGTAAAGTGTTTCAGGATTTGCAAGTTTCTTGCTCCAGACTCCGGAATTGGGTGGCGGAGCAGGTGGGGGGAAGAGGGGTTGGTGGTTGGGAGGCGAGGATAGTGGAGGGCAGACTTATACGGTCTGTGCCAGAGCCGGTGATGGGAGGCGGGACTGGTGGTTGGGAGGCGGGAAGTACTGTTGGGCAGACTTGTACGGTCTGTGCCTTGAAAAAGGCAGATACAAATCAAGGTAAGGTTTACACATATGTTGTCTTGTTGGGCAGACTGGATGGACCGTGCAGGTCTTTTTCTGCCGTCATCTACTATGTTACTATGACTCTGGCTGTTATAGCTCATAGCCCTGCCACTTGACCAAGCTGCAACTTATATAAACCAATTGAAACAGCAGCAAGTCCCCCAAAGTCTGCTCTCTGAAAGATTCAAGAGCTCATGGTTTAGCAGCTATGGCTGTACTGCTAGTCTGTAAACCCTTGCACCTTTAAGAGGACAGACTTGTTGCAGATTTTTAATATCAGTAAGGTGGGGTGGGGGGGCTTGATGCCTAATACCCCCATAGGGTAATTTGCTTCTTGCCTACCTGCCCATGAACTACTTACTACTACTACTTAACATTTCTATAGCGCTGCTAGGGTTACGCAGCGCTGTACAATTTAACATAAAAGGACAGGCCCTGCTCAAAGAGCTTACAATCTAAAGGACAAGTGAGTAGACGATACGATGGGGGCAGTCAATTTGGGGCAGTCCGGATATCCTGAAGGTAAGAGTTAGGTGCCGAAGGCAGCATTGAAGAGGTGGGCTTTAAGCAGAGACTTGAAGATGGGCAGGGAGGGGGCTTGACTTAGGGGCTCAGGAAGGTTGTTCCAGGCATAAGGTGAGGCGAGGCAGAATGGGCGGAGCCTGGAGTTGGCAGTGGTGGAGAAGGGTACTGAGAGGAAGGATTTGTCCTGTGAATGGAGGTTTCGGGTGGGAACATAAGGGGAGATGAGGGTAGAGAGGTAGTGAGGGGCAGCAGATTGAGTACATTTGTAGGTAAGAAGGAGGAGCTTGAACTGAATGCGGTAACGGATTGGAAGCCAGTGAAGTGACCTGAGAAGAGGGGTGATATGAGTATATCGATTCTGGCGGAATATAAGACGTGCAGCAGAGTTCTGAACAGATTGAAGGGGGGATAGATGGCTAAGTGGGAGTCCGGTGAGGAGTAAATTGCAGTAGTCAAGTTGGGAGGTAATGAGAGTGTGGACCAGAGTTCGGGTGGTGTGTTCCGAGAGGAAAGGGCAAATTTTGCTGATGTTGAAGAGGAAGAAGCGACAGGTCTTGGCTATCTGCTGGATGTGTGCCGAGAAGGAGAGGGAGGAGTCGAAGATGACTCTGAGGTTGTGGGCAGATGAGACGGGGAGGATGAGGGCAGTTCTGAAGAGAGGCAGTTCCCATTGCTGCTTCACTGCTCCTTAGGCTCAGGCAGCCTCAGCCCTACAGGGATCCCCACTAATTCACTATGCAAGCTTATAGTTCCCTGCAAAACAAAAGAAGGGAAACTCCGACTGACAGTGATGGATCTCTTGGCCTATCCATTACATCGCTTGACACAGGTTGAACTAGGAGAAGAGATTTCTGAAAGGACAATTTTGATCCCTGCTACATATAAGACATATAAACACGCTATACAAAATTAAGAGGTCCTTTTACTAAGGTGCGCTGAAAAATGGCCTGCGGGTTTTGGGCGCTCGCAGATCCATTTTTCAGTGCGCCTGTAAAAAAAAATGCCTTTTTAAAATTTTTGCCGAAAGTGGACGTGCGGCAAAATCAAAATTGGCGCGCGTCCATTTTGGGTCTGAGACCTTACCACCAGCCATTGACTTAGCGGTAAGGTCCTACATGTTAACTGCGCGTTAATGACCTACATGTGTAGAATGCCACTTGATTGCACGTAGCTGACGCGTGTCAGAAAATAAAAACTATTTTGTGGACGCGTGTCAAAAATGAAATTACAAAACAGCAAAGATGACAAACATAAAAAAAATTAAAAATATATATTAAAAACGTCAAAGTTTAAGGTTAAGCATAAAATATGTATTTAAAAAATAAATACATCAAAATCAAAAATTCCATAAAAAAGATGACACTTTGGATGTAAAAATGAAGAATCAACTTTACTAGCCAAACTGTAGCAGGGAGAAAGGGACTCGACACAGCTGTGTTTTGGCCGTACTGGCCTGCGTCAGGAGTCTTCTCTGCTGTATGTTGATTATTAATTCTATCCAAATGTAAAAACAATATGTGTGTCTTACCAATAAACTGAAACTGTAGCACTCAATTGTACTCAAAACGAAGTTGAGCGGATCAAGACCGTTTACTAATTTCGTAGCCGCCCTCTGGACCAAAACAGGATGGAGTCGGTCCAGAGGGCGGCTACGAAATTAGTAAGCGGTCTTGAATACAAAAATTATAGGGACAGGCTTATGAACCTCAACATGTATACGCTGGAAGAGAGGAGGGAGAGAGGAGACATGATAGAAACGTTTAAATATCTCAAAGGCATTTATGTACAGGAAGAGAGCCTTTTCCAAATGAAGGAGAGCTCTGGAACATACCTCCAATTCCTAACACCACCACCTTTGGTACCAAGTTAATAACATAAGAATATCTGTACTTGGTCAGACCAACAGTCCATCTAGCCCAGTGTCCTGCTTCCAACAGTGGCCAGAAACCCAATTAATAGCAACATTCCGGAATCCCAAATAGTAGCAACATTCCATGCTACCAATCCCAGGGCAAGCAGTGGCTTCCCCCTTGTCCATCTCAATAGTAGACTATGGACTTTTCCTCCAGGAACTTGTCCAAACCTTTTTTTAAACCCAGATACACTGGCAGTGAGTTCCAGAACTTAACTATTCATTGAATGAAAAAAAAAATTCCTCCTATGTATTTTTAAAGTATTACTATGTAACTTCACTGAGTGTCCCCTTGTCATTGTACTTTCTGAAAGAGTGAAAAATCGATTCACTTCTACCCATTTAACATCACTCAGGATTTTTGCCATTATACACGATTAGATGTTCACACTTATAAAACTGTCCTTCACATTTGTACCAGAGGCAATAAAGGGTTAAGGGGCCCTTGTACTAAAGGGTTGGCGCGTGGCAACATGCTTCCCATCCCCAGCGCACACCGTTTCTGGCGCTGCAGGAATTGTTTTTGATTTTTGTAGCTCCGGAATTTAACTGACAGTAATCGCTGCCCTACTGTCCCACCGAAATGGTTCACTTACCGCATGGCCCATTTCTTTTCATTAAAAATGGACAGCCTGTTACCGGTTGTGGTAAAAGGGGGGCCTCAGCGCACATCAAAAACACGCGCTGATGCTAGCTCAGACCCCCTTTTACCGCAGCTTAGTAAAAGGGCCCCTAAGTGACTTGCCAGAGGTCAAAAGGATCTGCAGTAGGATTTGAACCCTGACTTATTCCCTACTTCTCAGTCCCTATTTCTCAGTCCCCTCAGCTGCCTTGGAGAAAAGGGGGCATGCGATGAAGCTACAATGTAGTAAATTTAAAATGAACCGGAGAAAATTTTTCTTCACTCAACGTGTAATTAAACTCTGGAATTCGTTGCCAGAGAATGTGGTAAAGGCGGTTAGCTTAGTGGAGTTTAAAAAAGGTTTGGACGGCTTCCTAAAGGAAAAGTCCATAGACCGTTATTAAATGAACTTGGGGATAGGGTTACCATATGTCCGGATTTCCCCGGCCATATCCTCTTTTTGAGGATGTGTCCAGGGCGTCCGGCGGGTTTTGCCCGCCCGCCTGTTTGTCCGGATTTCTGGACAAGCAGGCAGGCGGGCAGGCGAGCGGCGCCTTGGGTCTCCCCTCCCCTTACTTACTATCTGCCCTGGTGGTCTAGTGACCTCTTCAGGGCAGGAAAGAGCCCCCTCTTTCCTGCCTGGAGTGCTGCCTTGCCCCCTCTTTCCTGCCCGGAGCGCTGCCTTGCCCTGCATCCTTCTCAGTCTCGGCTCGGGATTCAAAATGGCCACCGAGAGTTGAAGCGGCCTCGCGAGACTTCAACTCTCGGCAGCCATTTTGAATCCCGAGCCGAGACCGAGAAGGATGCAGGGCAAGGCAGCGCTCTGGGCAGGAAAGAGGGGGCTCTTTCCTGCCCTAAAGAGGTCACCAGACCACCAGGGCAGTAGATAGTAAGTAAGAGGAGGGGAGGGGAATATGTGACAAGGGGGAGGGGAGGTGACGGGGCAGGGGAGGGGAATATGTGACCTGGGGGGAGGGGAATATGTGACAGGGGGCGGGGTGAGAGCGAGAAAGGGCGGGGTGAGGATCCGAAAGGGACGTGGTGTGGGTGGGGCAGGGGGCATGGTGTGGGCGGAGCAGGGGCATGGGGCGTGACATGTGTCCTCTTTTTCAGAGGACAAAATATGGTAACCGTACTTGGGGAAAATCCACTATTTCTGGGATAAGCAGTATAAAATGTTTTGTACATTTTGGGGATCTTGCCAGGTATTTGTGACCTGGATTGGCCACTGTTGGAAACAGGATGCTGGGCTCGATTGACCTTTGGCCTTTCCCAGTATGGCAACACTTATGTACTGCTACTCCACTCTACTGCTAGAAAGATATAAAGCAAACAATAAAGATGGTAATAAAATATAGTGCTTCCACCTCCCCCCTCCCCCATCTGAGGTTTTGTAAAGAGCTATCGCTGCCTTGGGCTCTAATTGTGTGTGTTGTGGAAGGCAGTAGCAACATGAATAAATGAAAGATCAACACATTTTCTGTCTCCAAAATTTTGGGTATCGTTGTTGTAATAAGCAGTCTGGCTCAGGTGGAGAGAGCCGTTTGTTTACCAGTCACCTCGCTGACGCGGCAGGTTGTTTCTCATCAGTAAGCAGCATGTTGAACGGCAGCACCTTTACTTTTTGCTCTGTCTCTCTTGCTGCTTCCTTTGAGCAGCGAACACGAAGAAGAGCAAATAGGCAAAGACAAACGCTCAGGGCTTTGCGTCTAAGAGCCATCTTAGTCTTGGAGACAGAAGCCCCACAGCTTACAAATTAGTATCACAAGCTACAGAGATTCCAACTGAAGCCACCCAAACTCTTTACTTTGGCCTCTGGAGGGTGAGTGTCTTTAAAAAAGAAATCCAAACCAATTGAAGTTATATTGCTGTCAATCATAGTACACTCGTACTCAGCCAGTGGCCCTGCTCCTAGAGGAAAATTCACTTTGCAATTCGCCTCGACTCCAGGCGGGGCTGCCTCAACCTTTAGGCCTACTAGGTGGGTTGCCTGAAATAGTAGTTTCTCAGGAGAGGCAAACAGCAGCTGCAGTTAAAGCAAAACAAGACTCTGGCTCTAGGATGTCGGTGATAAGTTGCTTCCAATGCCACTGTCATGGTGCTCGCAGTGTGTGTAGGGTTGCCAACTTTTTAACAGAGAAAAACCCCACACCTGCCCTGCACCATGCGTCTTCCTTGCCCTGTCCCACTCTCCGCCCCGTCCCTTGCTACAGCTACTGTTTCTCACACCCCTTTTAAGCATTGCCTTCCCCATGCCCCTCTCTCATTCACACCCGTTTCCATCAATGCCTGTCTGCCTAGCATCTTTTCTGTATGTCCCTGGCCCTCCTTTGCTTCCCTTCCTCCCCTACACCTCACATTTATTTGCACTTGTCTTCATTTTTTTTTACACTAACATAACATAGTAACATAGTAGATGACGGCAGAAAAAGACGTGCATGGTCCATCCAGTCTGCCCAACAAGATAAACTCATATGTGCTACTTTTTGTGTATACCTTACCTTGATTTGTATCTGTCATTTTCAGGGCACAGACCATATAAGTCTGCCCAGCACTATCCCTGCCTCCCAACCACCGGCTCTGGCACAGACCGTATAAGTCTGCCCAGCAATATCCTCGCCTCCCAACCACCAGCCCCGCCTCCCACCACCGGCTCTGCTACCTAATCTCAGCTAAGCTTCTGAGGAACAGGATTCCTTTATGTTTATCCCACGCATGTTTGAATTCCATTACCGTTTTCCTCTCCACCCCCTCCCGTGGGAGAGCATTCCAAGCATCCACCACTCTCTCCGTGAAAAAATACTTCCTTTTCCTTTTTCCTATTCCATTTCCCCAGTCCCCTCCCCTTCAATGTCCAACTTGCCTTTGGTTTGGCGCTTCAGTAAAGCAATTGCCAAGCCCGAGGTGTGGTCACTCACGCACGGTGGCAGTGTTGTAAGACTGTGGTTGTGGCCGGTCTGGCCTTCGGTAATGATAGACAAATGCCTCTGCTGGTGCAGCCCACCTCTGCGGAAACCGGAAGTTACGTCAAGAGTCCGGCCGCAGCCTCAGCACCAGAGGTAGCCTTGACTGTCGGTCATTGTCGGAGTCTGAAAGAGGATGGAGGAACTTGGAAGCAGCGAGCGACTCGTGTAAGCAAACAAAAATAAAAAGTCAAGAGTGGGTTGGAGGTCATAAGAGTCCAGGTTTCCACCTATGTTTTGCTTGGGTTGGCTGCATGTAGAGATCTGGATGTTTTTTTTTTTGTTAGGAGGAGAGAAGGGGGGAGGGTTCTTTTTTTCTTGGTGGTGGGGAGTAATCTAAAAATGTAGTGATGCTTTCTGTTCAGTGATCTTTTTATTGTTGTTTCAGATATACTGTTTTTTCTATATATTGTTTAATCTTGGCACCAATAAACAGATTTTCAAATTAATTAAAAAGACACAGATAGCAGGGCGGTGGGGAAGGGGGTTGGGGGAGAAGGAGGAGACCAGGAGGAAGGCTTTACAGGCCGAACTACTGTGACCTGAGTTGGAGTGGACGTTGGCAGGGCAGGCAGGCTTGCGTCAGGTGGCAACTGCACTGTGGAGACCAGCCTTGAATCACTGAGAGACCAGAAAAACAGCACTGGGCTCTCTCCCACATGTTCCTCGGTGAAGACCGAAGTAAAGAATTCATTTAATCTCTCTGCTATGGCCTTGTGTTCCCTGAGTGCCCCTTTTACTCCTCAGTCATCTAGCGGTCAAACTGAGTCTT
The DNA here is from genome assembly GCF_901765095.1 of Microcaecilia unicolor. Lineage (NCBI taxonomy): Eukaryota > Metazoa > Chordata > Amphibia > Gymnophiona > Siphonopidae > Microcaecilia > Microcaecilia unicolor. The sequence continues at coordinate 630,213,033 of NC_044032.1, forward strand.
TTACTGGCTTCTAACATAAGTTTTTACTATGTGTTTTTGCCTCTGACGAAATCTTTTTTTTTGTTTGTTTTTTTGTTTTGTGGACTGACTCCTAAGGTGGACGCTAGGATCAGGTATTCTGTAAATTAGGTGCATAAATATCTGCCCTGCACGTGCCCCTCCCCAATGAACACACCCCTGACAATTATGCGCTGAGCAATTTTAGTGTACAATTATAGAACAGTGATTCCTGAATCTGGGCCTGGAGGCATTCCAGCCAGGTTTTCAGGATATCCACAATGAATATTCATGACAGGGATTTGCATGCATTGGAGGCAGTGTATGCAAATCTCTGTCATGAATATTCATTGTAGATATATCCTGAAAACCTGACTGGCTGGGGTTTATCGTTTATTCATTTTACTATACCGTTTCAAATTGTGGTTACAAAACAAAAACGGTTTACATATTAAACCTGACTCCAGGAACAGGTTTAGGAATCACTGTGCTTAGGTGCGTTACTGCCATTTACATTATAGTAACCTTGGCGGTATTCTATAAATTTAAGCACACATGGCACTTAAATGTAGGCACAGTGGCGTACCTACCTTATATGGCATCCGAGGTGGAGCACCACACCCCTTCCAAGCAAGAGGGTGCGCAGAGCAGGCGCGTGGCTGTCAGCTTTGCCGGTCCCCTGCCCCCTCTGACATTACCTTCCTGTTCTGGGGCAGGGGACCAGCAGATCACTCTCTTGCTGCTGGCACCCGGGACGGACCACCGCCCCGCCCTAGGTACACTAGAGTGTAGGCAACCTGTTATAAGATGAGGTGGAGTGTATATCTCATGCAGAATCACTGTGGAGATCTTGAAAACCAGACTGGCTGTGGGGTTTTCCCAAGCCTGGCTTGAGAGACACTGAATATGGGTAACGGACACTCCAACACTGGAACTGGTGCTTAACAAATGCTTTATTCATTATTTGTACACGGTCTGTGCCTACCTCAGGGGTCACAATGGTTTTTGAACAGATGTCAATACGTTGAGCTATCGAGAGACCACTGATATTGAACTGACACTTTCAGGCTGTGGTTTTTTGTCCATACACTCTGTGACCCCTGAGGTAGGCATTTCATCACGCCGAAACACGGACCGTGTCGGGTCCTACTGTACAAATACTGAATAAAGCATTTGTAAGGAATGGATCCACGGAATCTTAGCGGAGATTAGGTAGCAACGCCGGTAATTGGGAAACAAAACCAGCTCTGGGCGGACTTCTACGGTCTACGCCCAGATCGTGACTGAATAGATATGCATGGGCTGGAGTGTAAATTTTAATGGGTTTCGACGTTAGCTTCAGAACTTAGTACAAGAACAGTGCTGGGCAGACTTCTACGGTCTGTGCCCTGAGAATGGAAAGGACAAATCAAACTCGGGTGTAAAGTATCACCAGTGGCGATCCTAGCCGGCATGACACCCGGGGCGGATCGCCGATGCCCCCCCCCCCCGGCGAAATGACACCCCCCCGGGTGCACGCCGCTGGGGGGGGGGGTGCCGCGGCGCTCGCCTGTCAGCTGAGTTCGCTGAGTTCGCTGCAGCTCCCTCTGCCCCGGCCGGAACAGGAAGTAACCTGTTCCGGGGCAGAGGGAGCTGCAGCGAAGTTAACGAAGTCAGCGAACTCAGCTGACAGGCGCGCGCCGCCGCACCCCCCCCCCCCCCCAGCGGCATGCACCCGGGGTGGACCGCCCCCCCCCCCCCCTTGGTACGCCACTGAGTATCACATACCATGTATAATGAGTTTATCTTGTTGGGCAGACTGGATGGACCGTACAGGTCTTTATCTATCGTCATTTACTATGCTACTATGTTACTCTTTGGGGTTCTACATGGAATGTTGCTACTAATTGGGATTCCAGAATCTTGTAACTCTTTAGGATTCCAGAATCTTCAGAACTTTTAGTACAGGAACAGTGGTGGCCAGACTTCTACAGTCTGTGCCCTGAGAAAGGCAGGGCCAAATCAAACTCAGGTATACATATAAAGTAACACATACCATGTAAAATGAGTTTATCTTGTCGGGCAGACTGGATGGACCGTACAGGTCTTTATCTGCCTACTATGTTTCTGTGTTAAACACCAGGTCCTGTGTTGGAGTGTCCATTACCCATCCTCTACTCCTTTTTGATTGGATTTTCTACCTGGAGGCTTTTTCCTGTTTTGCTTGTGGCTCTTGAGAGACACTGAAGCATGCATCTTAAAGCCGTTAGGCCTGGTTTCACTTCCATCTCTCCAAGTTTGGCAGCAAGTACTTGACACTTCCATTTCTCTTCTTTTTTTTTTTTTAGTGTATTCTTTCTGTGACTGCCATAGAAAATGTCTATGCAAAAACTAAAGCTGTTACATACCCCCTCTGTTTACGAAGTGGAGGAGTGGCCTAGTGGTTAGAGCACAGGTCTTGCAATCCAGAGGTGGCTGGTTCAAATCCCACTGCTGCTCCTTGTGATCTTGGGCAAGTCTCTTAACCCTCCATTGCCTCAGGTACAAACTTAGATTGTAAGCCCTCCTGGGACAGAGAAATATCCACTGTACCTGAATGTAACTCACCTTGAGCCACTGCTGAAAAAGGTATGAGCAAAATCCAAATAAATAAATATTTGAATTTCTACATGGAATGTTGCTATTCCACTAGAAGCCCTGACCTGCCCTTGCAGATCAGCCATGCAGGCTTCTGTGTCTGTGAGTCTGACGTTCTGCAGGACGTCAGACTCACAGACACAGAAGCCTGCGCAGCCGCATTGCTGATCTGCAAGGGCAGGCTTCTACATATAACATAGGCAGCCGAGACCCCTCGGGCATGCCAGTTTGAGATTACAACAATAACACAATAATAACATGACACATGGTATTTTCTTAAGATGGCACACTTGGCCGCAGCTTTATTTAGAATACAAACATCATACCCTGGGTATACCCAAGCCAATCATATTTCCGTCTTAGTAGCCAACCCAGTCCGCCATCTTTAGCGAGACTGACCAATCGTTAACAGAGCTCCCCGCCGTCCAGCAAGGGCGCTCAACCGTAAGCGCAGCTATCCCTGCTGCCTATGCTTACGCCGCCAATCGTAAACCGAGCTCCCCGCCGTACAGCAAGGGCGCTCAACCCTAAGCGCAGCTATCCCAGCTGCCTAGCTTACACCATCAGGCTTGGGTACCCCGCCAAAGCTGCGACAGAATATATACATGAACACAGCCACATTAAATCGGGCGGGTGGGGCTGGGTGCATGCTGATGCCCGGATGCCAGAAGAGGACATCCGGGCTCCGCTCTGGGGGTTTTAAGCCCCATGGTAGTCCCTCCTTTTTCAGCGGGGTGCTACTGAGGGGCGGGAACGTGCCCTCCGTGCCTCACCCGCACCCCGCTGGCAAGGGCGCACAGGCCCATCGGGGCACGGCGCCATGTTATTGTCGACTCCGTGCATCCGATGGGGCACTGCGCCTTGTCTTGAATGTTGCTAGTGGAGGAGTAGCCTAATGGTAGTGGTTAGTGCAGTGGAACATCGAACGTTGCTACTAGTTGAGATTCTATATGGAATGTTGCTATTATTGGTGATTCTACATGGAATGTTGCTGAGCTGAGGTGTGGCCTAGTGGTTAGAGCACCAGCCTTGCAATTCAGAGGTGGCCGGTTCGAATCCCACTGCTTTTCCTTGTGATCTTGGGCAACTCACTTAACCCTGCATTGCCTCAGGTACAAACTTAGATTGTGAGCCCTCCTGGGAAAGAGAAATATCCAGAGTACCTGAATGTAACTCACCTTGAGCTACTACTGAAAAAGGTGTGAACAAAATCTAAATAAATAAATAAAGCCACACTAGCATGGCTTTGTAAACAAGGGGATGGGATAGAATTCTATGGAAAATCTTCTGAAAACATTTTCCTTTAAGAAGCACCGAGAGACCTTTTTTCCTATATTGTAGTTTTACTGAAGTTGTTTGAAGATTTCTTTTTTTTTTTTAATCAAGTTTCAGAAAAATACACATGCCAAAAATAGACTTCAAGAAAGAAGCCTAGAACTACTCGTCTAACGTAAATAGAATCATATCAAAAGGAAAATAACTTATATCGCAGTTCACATCTTTGAAGGAAACCCCAGTTACGTTTTACAAAAAGTAATCAAACAGGAAAATATAGAGCAAAATGTTCCACTCTCCTAGTACTACAAATGATATGGACCCAAAAACCATCCTTTTACTATTGCTCTCCCCTCTCTTAGAATGCTCCTCAATACATTTTTCCAAATGCAGGGGTTCCACAAAACTATACTGGAATTTTATTTTTAATATAATAATAATAAAATTAAAAATAAATAAACAATTTACAGCAGACCCAAGTCGTAATTTGGGGCACTCTTAAAGCTGCAGTGCCTGATACTCACTGAGTTTTGGTTAAGTGGGAGCACGGAAACTTAGGATTGGTAGGAGCAGCAGTCTTTGGGGTCCTTTTATTTATTTATTTATTTATTGCATTTGTATCCCACATTATCCCACCTATTTGCAGGCTCAGTGTGGCTTACAGAGACCTATTATGGCGACGCCATTCCAGGATATCAAATACAACTGGTAATGCAAAAAGAATAAAGATAGGAAAAGAGATCTAAGCAGATAATTATCGAAGGATGACTTTTAGAACAGGATAGTTTGATGAGGTGGTATTGTAAGGCTATGGGATCTCTTTGTAAGCCTTGTTGAAGAGATACGTCTGCAGAGATTTACGGAAGTTCGATATTCCGTTATTTGTTTTCAGGTCTGTTGGTAGGGCGTTCCACATTTGCGTGCTCATGTAAGAGAAGGTAGTCACATGAGTTAGCTTATATTTTAGTCCCTTACAGCTGGGGAAGTGTAGGTTCAGAAATTGGCGGGATGATCTTTTGGCATTTCTGGGGGGCAGGTCTACAAGGTCTAGCATGTAGGCCGGGGCGTCTCCGTGAATGATTTTGTGTACAATTGTGCAAATCTTGAACATGATGCGTTTCTTCATTGGGAGCCAGTGGAGTTTCTCTCTTAAGGGTTTAGCACTTTCATATTTTGTTTTACCAAATATGAGTCTGGCGGCTGTATTTTGGGCCATTTGGAGTTTCTTGATAGTCTGTTCTTTACAGCCAGCGTACAGTGCTTTGCAATAATCCAGGAGACTTAGTACCATTGACTGTACTAGGTTACGGAAGATGGATCTCGGGAAGAAAGGTTTTACTCTTTTGAGTTTCCACATTGAGTGGAACATCTTTTTTGTTGTGTTCTTCACGTGGGTTTCGAGTATGAGGTTTCGGTCAATGGTGACTCCAAGAATTTTCAGATTATTTGAGGTGGGGAGAGAAAAGTTTGGTGTGGTTATGGTGGAGAAGTTGTTTGTGTTATGTTAAGAGGTGAGTACTAGACATTGTGTTTTTTTCTGCATTAAGTTTTATCTGGAATGCGTCCGCCCAGGAGTGCATGATTTGGAGGCTTAGGTTGATCGTGTTGGTGATTTCCTTTACATCGTGTTTAAACGGTATGTAGATCGTGACATCATCTGCATATATGTAGGGGTTGAGGTTTTGGTTGGCTAGTAGTTTGGCTAAGGGTATCATCATTAGGTTGAAGAGGGTTGGTGAGAGGGGGGATCCTTGGGGGACTCCACATTCTGCTGTCCATGAGGCTGATATATCCTCATTTGTTGTTACTTGGTAAGATCTTGTGGTCAGGAATCCTCTGAACCAGTTGAGAACTTTACCTCCCACTCCGAAGTATTCTAATATGTGTAGTAATATTCCATGATTGACCATGTCGAAAGCACTGGACATGTCAAATTGTAGGAGGAGTATGTTGTTGCCAGTTGCGATTTCTTGTTTAAATGAGTTCATTACAGATACTAGTACAGTTTCAGTGCTGTGATTCGCCCGGAATCCTGATTGAGATTCGTGTAGAATTGCGTATTTGTTTAGGTAGTCTGTGAGTTTGGTTATGAGCGGGATAGATGCTACTTGGGCGATAGTTGGTTAAGTCCATTGTGCTTTTCTTAGCATCTTTAGGTAGAGGAGTGAGTAGAATGTTTCCTTTATCCGTAGGAAAGATGCCGTTTTGTAGCATATAGTTTAGGTGTTCCGTGATGTCTGTTTTGAATTGTTGAGGGGCAGATTTAATAATATGGCAGGTAATAATATACCTGCCTAGTGGTCCAGCACTTCGTTCATCGGGTAACTCTTTTTACATTTTTTATGTGCTTGTGTTCATGTGATATTAATCCTCGATTCACAAATTCACCCTCTGCACCTCTGCTTAAAGTGATATCAATGTATAACCAATAGCCAGTATTGATAATGACGCTGTGTATAAATTCACATGCACTTATCTTATAGTCCATATGAACTCCGGCTTGCTGAGTCGTAACGAGAAAATATCCAATTGCCTTCCTCTAGAAGACGCCTAGAAGTTATATTATTACCTGCCATATTGAGTGGGAACTCTGAGGGTATATTCACAAAATTGAATATATATATATAAAAAAGATTTTGTAGCCAACACTGTGCCTTTTTGACTTTGGATTTTGGTAACTTTTAGTCCTGGTTAGGATAGCAACTAATTTCCCCATTACCATGTGGCCAATATGTTACAGCCACCTATTTAGGAAGCTCCCACGCTAATCGAGTAGCTAATTAGATTGTAATCTCTGTCGAGCAGGGACTTTCTCTTCATGACCAGTGTACAGCGCTGCGTACGTCTAGTAGCGCTATAGCTATAAGTAGTAGTAGTAGCAGTAGCTTGTGGTAATGTTCCCACACTACCCAATTAGCACATGCATGCCTACTCTCCGCCCCCCCCAGACACGCCTCCCACACTGACATTATTTTAATTTTGATGCGGGATTAGCGCGCGCCAATCCAAAAACTACCATGGGACACCTCAGTGCATCCCACAGTAGTGCCCTTTTAGTGAGCAGTAGGCCCACGTTAATCCTAATGCGCCTTATTAAAAGACCCCCTAACTGCGGGACTATTCAAGGTTGTTAAAACACATGCGAAATATTGCAGGAAGACCTTAGGAAATTGGAAGACTGGGCGTCCAAATGGCAGATGAAATTTAATGTGGACAAATGCAAGCTGATGCACATTGGAAAGAATAATCCGAATCATAGTTCCTACCTGATGTTAGGGTCCACCTTGGGGGTCAGCGCTCAAGAATAAGATCTAGATGTCATTGTAGATAATACGCTTAAATCTTCTGCTCAGTGTGTGGCAGCGGCCAAAAAAGCAAATAGGATGCTAGGAATTATTGAGAAAGGGATGGTGAATTAGACCGAAAACCCTAGAATGCCTTTGTATCGCTCTATGGTGCAGCTGCACCTCGAGTATCGCGTTCAGTTCTGGTCACCGTACCTCAAAAAAGATATAGCAGAATTAGAAAAGGTTCAAAGAAGAGCAACCAAAATGTTAAAGGGGATGGAACTCCTCTCATGTGAGGAAAGGCTAAAGAGGTTAGGGCTCTTCAGCTTGGAAAAGAGACAGATGAGGGGAAGTATGATTGAGGTCTACAAAATCCTGAGTGTTGTAGAACGAGTAGAAGTAAATCGATTTTTTACTTGTTCCAAAAGTACAAGGACTAGGGGACACTCGAGGAAGTTCCATGGAAATACTTTTAAAAGATATAGGAGGAAATATTTTTTTACCCAACAAATAGTTGAGCTCTGGAACTCTTTGCTGGGGGATGTGGTAACAGCTGGTAGCATATCTGGGTTTAAAAAAGGTTTGGACAAATTCCTGGAGGAAAAGTCCATAGTCTGCTATTGAGAAAGACATAGGAAGCAACTGTTTGCCCTGGGGTTTGTAGTATGGAGCGTTGCCATGATTTGGGTTTCTGCCAGGTACTTGTGACCTGGCTTGGCCACTGTTTGGAAAACAGGCTACTGGGCTAGATGGACCATCGGTCTGACCCAGTATGGCTACTCTTATGTTTTTATGGGAGCACAAGCCCTGATGCAGATTAGCATTTGAAGCTGTATAGACCCATTTTTTTTCAGATGTGAAGTAATTCTCTGCTCCCCACCTTTCTCTGTAGGTTAGTTTTTGGATGCTCTATATATGATATGTCCTGTTTGTAGATACACCTCTCCTTTTGCATGAGGGTGTGTGAGGTCTCGTTGGTTAACAAGTAAGGATGAGGCGAGAAGTCTGGGGATACTATGGAAGAGCTGGTCCAAAATATAGAACACAAGCCCCAGACACTGCTGACACCAACAAGGAACATTCAAACTGAAAATGACAACAGCATGAGAAAATGTATGCACATAACTTTTCCTGGAGGTCAGGGGAAGCTGGGGCTTTTCAGCTTGGAGAAGAGACGGCTGAGGGGAGACATGATAGAGGTATATAAAATAATGAGTGGAGTGGAACAGGTGGATGTGAAGCGTCTGTTCACGCTTTCCAAAAATACTAGGACTAGGGGGCATGCGATGAAACTACAGTGTAGTAAATTTAAAACAAATCGGAGAAAATGTTTCTTCACCCAACGCGTAATTAAACTCTGGAATTCGTTGCCGGAGAACGTGGTGAAGGCGGATAGCTTAGCAAAGTTTAAAAAGGGGTTAGACGGTTTCCTAAAGGACAAGTCCATAAACCACTACTAAATGGACTTGGGAAAAATCCACAATTCCAGGAATAACATGTATAGAATGTTTGTACGTTTGGGAAGCTTGCCAAGTGCCCTTGGTCTGGATTGGCCGCTGTCGTGGACAGGATGCTGGGCTCGATGGACCCTTGGTCTTTTCCCAGTGTGGCATTACTTATGTACTTATGTACTTATCCCCTCAAAGGCCCTACTTCTTTAATATATATTTAATCATTTATTTATTGTAGCCATTTATAACACACTCTAAGGTCTTCTTTTATAAAACCACTCTACCGGCTGTCGGTGTGGTAATGTTGATGACACAGCCCGTTCACTTAAAAGGGGGTCTAAGCAATTTTAGGCAGTTTACAAAATAACGTACACAATCAGGTGAAGGACAGATAATAAAATGGTGTTAATAAGAGCATAAGAAATAAGACTAAAATAAACTTCAAACCACTTAAAAGAAAAACTAAAGGGTCCTTGTACTAAGGTGTGCAGAAAAATGGCCTGCGCTGTTGTAGGCCGCGTGTATTGGATGCGCGTAAGTCCATTTTTTAGGGCATCTGCAAAAAAGGCCTCTTTATTTTGGCCGCGAATGGTCGTGCATCAAAATAAAAATTGGTGCGTGTCCATTTTGGGCCTGAGACCTTTCCGCCACCCATTGACTTAGCGGTAAGGTCTCACGTGTTAACCTGGTGGTAATCGTCAGCGTGCCGATTACCACCTGGTTAGCGCCACAAGGCAGAAAATATAAAAAAAAAAGTATTTTCGGACGCGCATAAAAAATGGAATTACTGCCCTACGCAGTAGCCGGGCGGCAGTTCCAAAATGACTCACGTAGGTGCCTTAGGAAAAGGGCCCCTGAAACACTAGACTGAATAGATAACGCTTTCAAACATTTCCAAAAATGCAAAAAAGAAGTCATACTACATGAGTTCTGTGGTGCAGTGGCGTAGCCACAGGTGGGTCTGGGTGGGCTAGGGCCCACCCACTTAGGGCTCAAGCCCGCCCAACAGTAGCACACGTTTAGCGGTAGCTGGTGGGGATCCCAAGCTCGACCAGCTCAAGATTTCCCCCTGATGGTAACGAAAACGCTACTCTCCACAATAACGGCACCTGCGCATGCTCAGTTTTCAGTGCATGCCTGCTGCAGACTGCTAAGATGGAAAGAAGCGTTTTCTCACCAGCTGAGATATTTTTGGGTGGTGTTTGGGGGGGGGGGCAGAACACTTGGTGCCCACCCACTTCTTGCCTAGGCCCACCCAAAATCTGTTGTCTGGCTACGCCCCTGCTGTGGTGAAGTATTCCACAAAAGAGAACCGCCAACAGAAAAGATCAGAGATCTATAAATAAATTGTAAATAAAGTTCTGGAGGCCAATATTCAAAGTGATTTAATCGCTTTCTGCCACCTAACTAGCAGCACTTAACTGGAGATTGCCACTGAATATCTCCTCAGACTGCCCAACTAAAAAGTGGGCAGGTCAGGGGTAGCACTAGGGAGGCGCCCCAGGTTATGCAGGTGCTGGCTCTGAATATCGGACTGGAGTAAGACTTTTTGGCCAGTCCAGGTTTATATCTCAAAAGCAGTGTGGAATTTGTAGTCTCTGATGAAATCAGTGGTGCAAGTCCCATAATGCACCAGGATGAGGTTGGCAGAAATCCATGACTGACCTAAAATCTGCCTTCTGGAACTGGGCAATTTGGAAGCTCTACTCTCCCCCGCAGTGCAGGTCAGGCTTGTGTGCAATGCACCTGCAGAGCCCGTTTGCTTACTGACTTTTTTGTCTTACTGCTTTGTATGGGGCACCTTCCTGTGTAGTATCCCTGCTGGGGTGGTGGAGGGGGAGATGTGCCACCAGGGCACTGCATTTCCTTGTTGCTAAGTGAGCAGCTCTGCATCACGGATACTACTCGACCAATGGCAAGCCGGATGCAGGGGGTATAGCTAGACAGGACCTCTTAATGGACTTTGATGTGCTGAAGATAAATGTCATTATTCTATCTCAGGAGAGAGATTGCGCAGCTCCTGTGTGTGGTGATAGAAAGAGGTACGATTGTCTCTCATTCACTTGACTTACTCCTGCGCTTCCCCTAGAGCTGCAGGCCTGGTCCGAGCACGGCCATAAATCTTTAATGGTCTCAGTCCTCAAACCAGATTTAACTGCTAATAAATGCATCCGCTCTCTGCATCCCTCCCCTCCATTTCAGGCAAGAAATCCCCTGGTGCCCATAAGTACCACATTTGGTAATAAGTCATGTGTAAACTGGCAGAGCTGACAAGTGACCCAGTTCCTGGAGGGAGATTTTTAGGCCAGTCTTGGATTTGCGAGCAGCTCATCCAGATGCATTCTGGTACCTGCAGTGCTGATTTTAGAAAGTAGAAAGCAGAGACTACAAGTACCACCCTGTGTTAGGATATATATTAAAAAATCAGGGCTGGCCTGAAATCTCCCTTCAGCAGAACTGAGCCAGATCCTTGAAATGCATTCCTTGGAATTTCTTTTGAATGAGAAATTCCAAGGAATACATTTCAAGGATCTGGCTGTATGTATAATGACCTCAGACACATAGATTTTATTGTATAAGAAAACAGCACTCATCCATGATCAATATTGTGTTCAATTCTGGTCACCTCATCTCAAAAAAAGATATAGTGGAATTAGAAAAGGTACAGAGAAGGGCAATGAAAATGATAAAGGGGATGGGACGACTTCCCTATGAGGAAAGGCTAAAGTGGCTAGGACTCTTACAGCGCTGCGTATGTTTAGTAGCGCTATAGAAATGATAAGTAGTAGTAGTAGTAGACTCTTCAGCTTGGAGAAAAGATGGCTGAGGGGAGATACGATAGAGGTCTATAAAATAATGAGTTGAGTGTAACGGGTAGATGTGAATCGCTTGTTTAATCTTTCCAAAAATACTAGGACTAGGGGGCACGCAATGAAGCTACTAAATAGTAAATTTAAAACGAATCGGAGAAAACATTTCTTCACGGAATGTGTAATTAAACTCTGGAATTCGTTGCCAGAGAATGTAGTAAAAGCGGTTAGCATAGCGGGGTTTAAAAAAGGTTTGGATGATTTCCTCAAGCAGTGATTCCCAAACCAGGGCCTGAGGCACCCCAGCCAGTCAGGTTTTTGGGATATCCACAATGAATATTCATGAGATATTTGCATGCAGTGCCTCCACTGTGTTAAATCTCTCTCATGAATATTTATTGTGGATATCCCAAAAATCTGACTGCCTGGGGTGCCTCCAGGATCAGGTTTGGGAACCACTGTCCTAAAGGAAAAGTCTGTAGACCATTATTGAAATGGTCTTGGGGAAAATCCACTGCTTATTTGTAGAATAAGCAGCATAAAATGTATTGTAGTGTTTTGGGATCTTGCCAGGTACTTGTGACCTGGATTGGCCACTGTTGGAAACAGGATGCTGGACTTGATGGACCTTCAGTCTGTCCCAGTACGGCAATTCTTATGTACTTAATCTTACAATTTAATATGGCTGTCCACTAGTGAATTCTTTTCTCCGTCTCCATGCTGACAGGCTGAACCAGCTCTGTTTTTATTATCTCCCCCTATACAAATGCCAAATGGCTTCATCACCCTTTCCCTCACTGGTTTTATACCACTTCCTGTATGGATGTGTACTCTTGTTTTTCAGAGCTACATCTACCTGCATGTTTGGGGGGGAGATAATAAAAACAGGATTGGTTCAGCCTGTCAGCACAGAGGAGGTGGTGAAAAGGATTCAGCTGTGATCTTTAATATCCATTCTCAGCATACTGAGCCTGTCTTTCAGCTAACTGAAATCCACCAGGGACACTTTAAACTAATCCTGCGTCTTAAACTTCAATCCTTTGGTATTCTAGGATTTGTCAGTACAAGATTCAGGGCTAGACATCCCAGAATACTTGAAGCTGGTAGCAGTAAGATCCAGGGTTGCGTTGAGGCATCCTTAATATACAAGTATTAGCAGAGAGGTTTCCCACTGAGAAATGAAAAATGAACTAGTTTGTGAAACTGCACTTCACTGTGGAGCACATTGTATGGGTTTAATCTCCAGCTCAGATCTTTTTGGTCCCTGGTTCAGTCAAGGCTTATGATGCTAGTGGGAGGGAGCGTCACTCATTGTGCAACAGTGACACCTAGTGACTAGATTTAGTGCTCAGGAAGCAGGGTTCCAAATCAGAACAGTTGTTGCAAAACTAAAGCAAGCTGAGGATGGATATAGAACCTGTTGAAAACTCTTGGGTATCTCCAAATGAAGGCTCATGGTGCTAGATCCTAGCTTTTGTTCCGATCAAGATGGAAGTCCAAAAGAAAGAAACTTCTAGATAAAGTCTGAGGGGCAAACAGCTGAATCACACCAAGCAGAGGAGTTACATTACGTTACAAATTGCATTTATAATCTGCCATTACCAAACTAGGAATGAAAGGACAGCCTGAGTGTTATGGCTACCACCTCTCCCAGGATGATCTAAAGACACCGATCCGATTTGGGTTTTGCCCTGGTGCATGGAGCTGCAGTCATGCTTTTCTTAGGAAAATCTTAACATACAATTCCAGGATTGCTCTGTACAACCAAGATTATGTCAGTTTGTTCAAGTTGACCTTTGGGGCAGTGGCGTAGCCACAGGTGGGCCTGGGTGGGCAGGGGCCCACCCACTTAAGGCTCAGGCTCACCCAACAATAGCACATGTTTAGCGGTAGCTGGTGGGGATCCCAAGCTCCGCTAGCTGAAGATTTTCCCCTGATGGTAACGAAAACGCTACTCTCCACTATACCGGCATCTGCACATGCTCAGTTTTCAGCACATGCCTGCTGCCCACTGCCAAGGTAGAAAGAAGCATTTTCCCACCAGCTGAGATATTTTTTGGGTGGTGTGGGGGGAGAACACTTGCTGGGCACCCATTTCTTGCCCTTGCCCACCCAAAATCTGTTGTCTGGCTACGCCTCTGCTTTGGGGAGGTGGTCACCGTATTGCAGGCATGAACAAGCAGCAAAAGCAGGTACAGCAGGAAGAGAAAAAATGCTCCAATAATTACAACTGAAGATTAAAAAAAAAGCAGGAGCAGAAGATACAATTTATATATTGTTTCTATTAAAACAGTCTGAAGCAATTTACAATCAAATCATCATCCCATTAACATATTTCCTTCAAATCACCCACCCACAGAGATGCCATGTTCCCCAGTTCCAGTCCGGAGATTTTGAGACAGTTCTGGATGTCTGACCACAGTACTTTGGGATGTACGTTCAAAACGAGGACCGGGCAAAAAATCAATGGCCTGGAACTGGGGAACTTGGCATCTCTCCCCCAACCCCCTTCCCAACCTTCACCGTTTGTTTCATAAATAGTAGAGCTGCGAGTTATAATGCATTGATTATTGTGATTTTTAAAAAATTAATCACATTGCAGCCTCTCCTGTCTCCTCCAGACATCTCTTCTGCTCTCTTCCAGTTCCAACCCCCCCCCCCCCCTGTCTTTAGCGTGATCCAGCACCCCCCCCCCCTCCTCGCTCACACCAGTCTACTTTAAAGGTGGTGAAGGTTGGTCCCTAGCAGTATTACACATATGCTTGTGCGGAAACAGGAAATGATGTCAGAGGAGGCAGGATGGGCCAGAGGGAAAGCAGTTCAAACCAGTGGCGTAGCTACGTGGGGCCTGAGGGGGCCGGGGCCCCCGCAGATTCACCCCCGGACCCCCCTCCCGGCGAACCCGCCGCCGCCTACCTTTACTTTTGCTGGCGGGGGATCCCACTCCCCGCCAGCCGACGTCTTCTCAGTCCTTCCTGCTCTTCAATTTGTTTGCTGACGTGCAGGACGTCAGACTCAGAGAACAGTTCTGGACGTCAGCAAACAAATTGAAGAGCAGGAAGCGACTGAGAAGAAGACGTCGGCTGGAGGGGAGTGGGATCCCCCGCCAGCAAAAGTAAAGGTAGGCTGCAGCGGCGGCGGGAGGGGGGGCGGCGCCGGGGGGAGGGCTAAAATGTGCCCCTCCCCCGGGCTCTGGACCCCTCCCCCACGGAAGGCTGGCTACGCTCCTGGTTCAAACTCCTCTTATTGACCTATAAGTGCATTCACTCTGCAGCTCCTCAGTACCTCTCCACTCTCATCTCTCCCTACACTCCTCCCCAGGAACTCCGTTCACTGGGTAAATCTCTCTTATCTGCACCCTTCTCCTCCACTGCTAACTCCAGACTCCGTTCCTTTTATCTTGCTGCACCATATGCCTGGAATAGACTTCCTGAGCCAGAACGTCAAGCTCCATCTCTGGCCGTCTTCAAATCTAAGCTAAAAGCCCACCTTTTTGATGCTGCTTTTAACTCCTAACCCTTGTTCACTTGTTCAGAACCCTTATTTTATCATCCTCACTTTAATATTCCCTTATCTCTTGTTTGGCCTGTTTGTCCTAATTAGATTGTAAGCTCTGTTGAGCAGGGACTGTCTCTTCATGTTTAAGTGTACAGCGCTGTGTACGTCTAGTAGCGCTATAGAAATGATAAGTAGTAGTTGTAGGCAGCATATGTGCAACGCTGCTGCTGCCGGGGACCAACAGATCACTTGTAAGGTTTGGTGAGGAGGACAGATGCTGAATCCCAGGTGGGGGGGAGGGAAGTGAGCTACACAACTGCGAGCAGAACTGGAGGGGCCACTGTGGAAGCTATGGCTGAGGCGGTGAGCTCCAGCAGCCATGAGAAGAGGTTGGGAGGGAAGGAAGAGAAGGGAGAGAGATATTGGATGTACGGTTGGGAGGGAAGGAAACGGTTATCAGTCCTTTAGGGAAGGATAGGGGAATATAATTTGATATATTGCCGTTCTAGGATTACAACCAAAATGGTTTACATATTATATACAGGCACTTAGTACCTGGAGCAACGGAGGGTTAAGTGATTTGCCCAGAATAAGTAAATAAATACAATGTGTTTTATTGTGTGATTAATTGTGATTAACATTTTTAATCGAAGTGCAGCCATAATAAATAGCACAAGCCAACAATGCATATTCTCGTGTCCAGCCTCCAGCACGATCTTCACCCATCTTGGTGCCAGGCGCACCGTGTGGCATGGGCCTTGGCAAGATCCTCCATGGAATCGGGGAAGTTTTCTTTTTTTTTCTGGGGAAAGAACTCTTATGAGTTTCTTGGGTTGGCAGCTGGCTCTGTGTGTGCCAGACAAGCTGTTCCAACCCTGCTTTTTTCCCTTTCGCTTGCCTGAGAGTAGTGAACCTGTTTCAGTCTCTGGATGTCCCAGGGTACTGTGTTCTCTGCAAACAGAATTAACATCTATTGATCGATCACAGGGTAAGTAGACTGGAACAGTTGAGTTCACAGTGGGACCCAGGGCGTCACGTGTGTGTCACCTACTGGAGACACAAGATACACTACACTGATGGGTTAAAAATGAGCACACGGGTCTGTGCACGGTCATAAGTGAAAAGACCCATGTATCAAAACTCTGTCTGCTCATTGTACATAAGTATTGCCATACTGGGACAGACCAAAAGTCCATCAAGCCCAGCATCCTGTTTCCAACAGTGACCAATCCAGGTCACAAATACCTGACAAGATCCCCTGTACAACTGCCTCAACCTCTTAAGTAATGTTTATGTTTATTTCAGGTTTGATATACTACTACTACTAGCTAACATTTCTAAAGCGCTACTAGGGTTACGCAGCGCTGTACAATTTAAACATAGAAGGACAGTCCCTGCGCAAAGAGCTTACAATCTAAAAGACAAGAGAACAATCTAAAGACAAGTGAACAATCTGGAGGACGAGTGGACAGTTAATCTGATAGGGTGGATAGATTGGGGCATTTTATATTTCTCGAGCGGTTAGGCGCCGAAGGCAGCATTGAAGAGGTGAGCTTTAAGCAGAGATTTGAAGATGGGTAGGGAGGGGGCATGGCGTATGGGTAAAGGAAGATTGTTCCAGGCATAGGGTGAGGCAAGGCAGAATGAGCGGAGCCTGGAGTTGGCAGTGGTGGAGAAGGGAACTGAGAGAAGGGCTTTGTCCTGTGAGCGGAGGTTACGGGCGGGAACATAGGGGGAGATGAGGGTGATATACTGCCTATCCTGACGTGCAGCTCAAGGCAGTTCACAGAAAACTGGTATTACCTAATAACAAGTTGGAAAAGAACACCAAAGTTTGATAGGAAAGTAAAATCATACATACAAATAAGGCAAAAATAAAATGGAATAAAAGGAAACCTCACTTCACACATTTTTTTTCAGGCCCCAGGCAGAGCAAACTTTTGATCCATTCTGTGGGAGAATTGTTAAAGTGCACCACTAAAACATCATTTGTGTCAGTTTCTCAACTACCATAAAATGGGCTGAAGAACAGACTGATGTGTGAAACAGAAGGGAGATTCAGGGCAGACTTTAGCCTAGTGAGAGCTTTCTAACTCAACCTGAAGAGGTGCTAAGAGCAGGGGCGTAGCCAGACCTTGAGGTGGGAGGGGACCGGAGCCCAAAGTGGGGGGGGGGCACATTTTGGTCCGCTGCTGCTCCGCCGCCCTGCCGCCCCCACCCACTGCCGCTGCTGTATATACCTTGGCTGGCGGGGGTCCCCAACACCCATCAGCTGAAGCACGGCCGCCGTTTCACTAAAAGGAGCATGCTGGACCGTATGGGGAAGAGACAGGAGAGCAGGCAATGTGGTAGCTCTGGAGAGCAGCGCTGGACAAAGGATTCAGCTGGTGGGGGTTGGGAACCCCTCCAGCAAAACCAGGGGCCCAGAGCAAATTTGGGGAGGCCCCCCCCCCCAAGTCTGCTGGTTTGGCTGGCGGGGTCCATAAGCTCCACCTGCAGAGGCCTTCCTCCAGTGCTGTTTGTTGCCGCGCTGCTTGCCCTGCTGCTCTTCCCCCCCCCCCCCCGCCTGCGCATGCTCAGTTTGTATTAAAACCGAGCATGCACACAAGCGAGGGAAGCCGAGCAGGCAGTGCGGTGGCAAACAGCGCTGGAAGAAGGCTTCTGCTTGCGGGGCTTAGGACCCCGCTATTCCACATAGGTTTGGCTATTCGCCTGCTTGGGACAAGTACATAGGATCTCTAAGGGAGTGGTAGGGAGAGTAGATGGCATGGAAAGGCAGACTGAATGGGTCATGCGGTCTGTATCTGCCTACGTTTTTCTCTGTTTCTATATTTCTCTTGCTGCCTGTAGTGCTGATTGGAAGCAGGACTACAAATCCCATGATGCACTGGAAAAAAAAGTTCACCCACCAGAATTGGTCAAAAACAATCCAGATGGGAATGTAAGGAATGGAACATCCATGAAAACTGTGACCAGCGAGGAAAGGAATGCGAGTTGTTTAAAAATCACATTTTACCTTTATCCTGGATTCCCAGCGGGGAAAATAGGAGCCCTGTCTCAGCATGAAACCCTGGCAGTCCGGTACCCGTAGTCAAGGTTGAGCAGCAAGGTCAGAGCTGCAGGCGGGCTCAGTACTGTCTGGAGGAGATAAACTCTGGCCAGGCTCCCACTAAGGAGATCTACTTTTGTTCTCAGCAGCGGAGAACATCTTTTTATATATTTTTACAGCTATTCTTTGTTTTTGGACCTTTTATTTCATCAGTTTGACTCATTTTTGGGGCAGCAAACATTCCAAAGGGTTGAGTCAAAACCACCTTCTGTGCCTCATTCTGCTGCACCGAGGACCCCACCCCACCCCATTACAGAGTAGTATACACTTACTTCAAACCCTACCCAAGCCAGTTTTAAACAAGTGACTTGTTTTCACATAATTAGGCAAAGTTATTGCAGAAATGCCAAAATTATGTCTAAGCACTCTTCTGCAAATACCTGCTGAACTTAGGCAGTGGGTATTTGTAAGGGGGGTATACACAGGGACAGATTGCGGGCAGGGGACAGGCAGAGCTCCCATTTATGTCCATAAATTAGAGAATACTGCAAATGACCTGCGTCTCTGCCACATTTAGGGAGTGGCACTGAGGGCCAGCATTAGGGGAGGGGAGGGGCAAACAGGTCAGCTGCCCTGGGCCCCACAGCTCCAGGGGTCCCAGCGGTCCAGGCATCTCTTCTCTTTCTCCCCACCGCAGTCTCCTTCTCCCTGATCTTCTTGCCAAGTGTATTTCCCTTCTCAGAGGGGCCCCGGCGCAGCAGGCCATCCTCACAAGCTTCCTCTGGCGGCCCCAAAGCTTTCCTTCTCTGCCACGATCTGCCACCTCCGACGCAATTCCCTGTTCCCATCCCCAGCGAGTGCCATTTCCGGCGCTACAAAAGTACCGTATTTTTCGGACTATAAGACGCACTTTTTTCCCCCAAAATTTGGGAGGAAAATGGGGGGTGCGTCATATAGTCCGAAGGTAGCGAGTTTTGGATCGCCGTCCCCTACTTACGCGATGCCATGTTCCCTGGTGGTCTAGTGACGCCGAGACCGTCAGGAAGCAGTCAGGAGCACGGAGAGCAGCGCGATGGGCAGGAAAGAGGGGGCTCTTTCCTGCCCCGACGTCACTAGACCACCAGGGAACATGGCATCGCGTAAGTAGGGGACGGCGATCCAAAACTCGGACAAGACGCACCGGAGCACCTAGGTTTTAGAGGAGGGAAAAAGGAAAAAAATTTTTTTCCTATTTCCCTCCTCTAAAACCTAGGTGCGTCTTATGGTCCGGTGCGTCTTATAGTCCGAAAAATACGGTATTTTCTATTTTTGTAGCGCCAGTGCTTACTGGGCGGTTACCGCCAGTTAGAGTGGGAACCCTTACCAGTAGGTGGTGGTAAATACTCCCCTGCCCCCCCCCCCAAATGGTCACGCGGTAGGTAAGTCATTCACTTACCACTCGGCCATTTCTTTTTTGAGAAAAAAAAGACAGCTTTTTACCCACTGTTGTTAAACGGGGCCTCAGCGGGTGTCAAAAACATGCGCTGATTTATTTCTTTATTTATTTGTTACATTTGTACCCCACATTTTCCCAACTGTTTGCAGGCTCAGTGTGGCTTACATTGTACCGTACAGGCGTTCGCCAGTCGGTTGCTAACAAATACAGGTTATATTGCGGTCGAAATGAGGTAGGTGTGTATCAGGCACCATGAGGATGGGAGGGATGAAGATTGTATATTGTCCAGTACGATCATAGTTGCAGTGGCGTACCTAGGGTAGTTGACACCCGGGGCCGGTCATTTTTTAACACCCCCTCTCCAAAATCTAGTAATAGGCATGCCGAGAATACAAAACACTCAGGACCTATAGAGCAATTCTAGCATACCATAAGAAGTCATTTCTACAAGTCACACAAGGAAAAGGAAAGCATCTTAAACACTACAGTAAGCACTAGAACATCAATTCACCTACTGTAAAACGAAACCAGGCAGAATAACACAGATCGTCCATCTTGCACAGTCAATGCCAACCGAAAGCCATGTCTTTTTCACAAACACAGATACACCGTAATCCACTATAGAATAAGCAATAATAAACTTTCTATTTAGACAAAAATTAAACTGAACCCCCAATGCCAGACTCTGCATACAATGCAACACCACAGAAACAGAAACTGTCCCCTAGTACTGTGCAAAACATAAAGACAGCAGATGTACATTTGAAAAAACTAACAAGTACCAATCACCACTTTACAAATTAACAAATAGAAATAAAACAAATATAGAAAATAAAATAGTACCATTTTATTGGACTAATACATTTAGCTTTCAGAGGCCAAAACATCCTTCCTCAGGTCAATACAATATCCTATCCGGACCTGAGGAAGGGGGTTTTGTTCTCCGAAAGTTAGCCAAAATGTATTAAAATTAGTCCAATAAAAAGATTACCTTGTTTACATGTTCTATTATAAACATTAACATAGCTACAATACTACTTTATCCTAAAGCAAAAAAAATAAACATATATATTTTATTTACAGTTTGTTGTCTCTGGTTTCTGCTTTCCTCATCTTCTTTTCACAGTCTTCCTTCAATCCAGCATCTGTCTTTCTTCTCTCTCTGCCATCCAGTGTCTGCCCTCTCTGCTGTCCCCTCCATCCAATGTCTGCCCTCTCTCCCATCTACATCTGCCCTCTATCTCGGCCCCTTCCATCCACCATCTGCCCCTGTCTGCCCTCTCTCTCTCCCCCTTCCATTCACTGTCTGCCCTTTCTATCGCTTCCATCCACTGTCTGCCCTTTCTCTCTGTCCGCTCAATCCACCATTTGCCCTCCCTCTCCCATCCATCTAGGGTCTGCCCTCCCTCTCACTCCCCCTTCCATCCAGGATCTGTCCCCTCTCTGCCCCTTTTTTTCAGCCCCCAGTTCCAGCCCCACTATCCCACCAGTCCCCAGTTTCAACCCCAGCCCTTTTCTGTCACCAGTCCTGAGCTTCAGCCCCAGCCACTTCTCCCTGTCTCCTTTTCAGCCCCCAGTCCCCACAATTTCAGCCCCTGCCGCCTTTCATCCCCCAGTCCCAGTACTAGCCCCCTTATCCCACCTACCCTCCTTCAGCCCCCAGTTTTAGCCCCCTTCATCCACATGCCTTGCCCCCCTTTTCAGCCCGACCCATTCTCCCACCTGACCCAGGCATGCCCCATTTTCCGTCATGACCCCTTCTCAGACCCCAGTTCCAGCCCCCTTCTCCCATTTGAGAGCCCCCTCCTCCCATCTGAGAACCCCCACCCCACCCCATCTCCCATCTGAGAACCCCTCCCCTCCCCAGTCTCCTCCCATCTGAGAACCCCCTCCCCACCCCAGTCCTTCTCCCATCTAAGAACCCTCAGAACACCCCTCTCCTCTCCCATCTTAGAACCTCCTCCCCACCCCAGTCCCCTTCTCCCATCTGGAAACCCCCTCCTCACCCCAGTCCCGTTCTCCCATATGAAAACCCCCTCCCCTCCCCATGTGAGAACCCCCACAACACCCCTCTCCCATCTGAGAACCCCCTCCCCACTCAGTCCCCTTCTCCCATATGAAAACCCCCTCCCCTCCCCATGTGAGAACCCCCACAATACCCCTCTCCCATCTGAGGACCCCCCCACCCCGACCCGAATCTCCTGCTCCCACCCTACCTTTAAAAAAAATGTTTTTGAAGCGTTGTTGCAGGCAGCGCCTCGCGTCTGCCCTGCTGGTAAAAGAAGTAAATCTCTTCGCTTCGAAGTTCGTCGTTGTCGGGCCTCACTATGTCCCGCCCTCGCGGAAATAGGAAGTTACCTCAGAGGAGGGCGGGACATAGTGAGGCCCGACGACGATGAACTTCGAAGCGAAGAGATTTACTTCTTTTACCAGCAGGGCAGACGCGAGGCGCTGCCTGCAACGATGCTTCAAAAAAAAATTTTTACAGGTAGGGTGGGAGCAGCGGGAGCGGAGCGGATCACCCCCCACCACCCACTGACACCCGGGCGGACCGCCCCCCCCCCCTTGGTTCGCCACTGCATAGTTGTGTTCTGTTGCTGGATGTGGGGATTTACGTTGGCTCGGTGGGGTAGGCCTTTTTGAAGAGGGTGGTTTTTAATGATTTCCTGAAGTTCAGATGGTCGTGGATTAAAAAGTGTGGGAGGAATATTCAAAGTACTATTCAGGAATTTCGTCGGTTTACTGTATATGATAATGTGGAAGTTAAGGATGGGGTGCTATGGGATGCGCTGAAGGTAGTGGTGAGGGCAGTTTTGATTAAGTGGGGGGCACGAAAGAAAAGGGAAAGAGGCCAGCTGTCATTGACCTTACAAAAGAGGTTATTGTATTTAGAACAGATGCACAAAAGGAACCCTTCGGCGCAGCTATAGGGCAGATCTAAAACAACTGAGAGGGGAATTAGCACAATTACAGATGGCGGAGGTGGATTTTATGCGAACTAAGCTGAAGCAACAATATTTTGAATTTGCTAATAAACCCAGTGCAATTTTGGCCCGTTATCTGAGGGCGCGACGAGGGAGTTCCCTGATTCAAAAGCCGAGGGATGAGAGTGGAGGGTGGCACTATACTGACTCTGAGATAGGAAAATGTTTTGTGGAATATTATCAGAAACTTTATAGTGCGTCTGGGGAGCCGCAGATGGTAGCGCAGACCCCCTTTTACTGCAGCTTAGTGAAAGGACCCCATGGATTTTGTTGTATAAGGAGACAGCACTCATCCTTGATCAGTCTTACAATTTAATATGGCTGTCTGCTAGGAACTGCGAAATGGCTACATCACCCTTTCCCTCACGGTTTTATACCACTGCCTGTATGGATGTGCACCCTTGTTTTTCAGAGCTACATCTACCCGCGTGTTTGGGGGGCGGTGTTAAAAACAGGACTGGTTCAACCTGTCAGCGTGGAGGGAGGTGGGGAAAAGGATTCAGCTGTGAACCTTAATATCCATTCGATATCCAGTAGGTCTCATCTGCACGGGATTTGTTCCCTGCCCTCAGGAATCCAGTCAGAGCAAGTCCACAGTCAAGAAGACCTCCGATCAGCTTCATATTTTCATTCCCCTTTGCCCCCCCCCCCCCCCCCCCCAAGGCAACCATCACCTTTCATTCTCATCTCACTCATTCTGCCCCTCCTCCCACTTTTCCCCATCGGTCCTGCTTCCCACCCCTGAAGAGTCTGAAAACAGTGTCTGGGAGTCTTGCCGTAGCTGTTTATATAAGAATCTCTCTGCACACGCTCACCGCTGGTGAGATTTAAAAATTTCATGCTTCAGGCCCTTGTTTTCAGTGTCAAAGCAATCTTATTGAACTGGCTGTTAGACATGGGGCCAACATTGTCCCGTTGGAGAACACTTTAAATATTTCAGATGCGTATAGACAGTGTGTTTTTTTTCTAGCGAAAAAGGTGCCAGTACTCAGATAGGGGTGGGGTGATCACTGAGGGACCCACCCCACAATAGCCAGGCCTCCTGCAACCAATCACAGAATCTATGACAAGGCAGAATTTGTGTGTAGAGCCTGAAATCTTTCATTAAAACTTGGGGACCATGGGTTAATTTTAGCAGACAATGGAAAAGTACTACTTACTACTACAACTTATCATTTCTATAGCGCTACTGGACGTACGCAGCGCTGTACGCTTGAACATGAAGAGAACATGAAAAGGTGCTGATACTCAGTACCCCCTCAAAAAAAGCCTTGCGTATAGATAACAGATTACATCACTGGAGGTGGGCCCAGGCCTTCGTTTTAGGGCGACCTGGGAACCACTCCGGCTTACGTTGTGTTCCTGGGCACAAAGTTACTTATTAAATATTTAGCCTTCAGTTCATTCAAGTTGTTTTGGGGAGGGGGAGGGAGTTGGTTTCAAAGAGCTGTAACAAACATTTGCCTTTGTAATGTGCTTATTATTTAGCGTGTCAATAAAAATGATTTAAACATAAGCATCTTTCTGCTTTCCCCAACTGTCGGTAGGTGCACAGTTCAAAAGCTGCCATATTTCCACCCAGCATGTTACAGATGGTGCTTGTTGGTCCACCAAAACTTTAAGACGGTCCGTTTACTAAAAGTAAGGCCACTTGAATAAACTTGGCCTTTGATGGCCAGCGTTCCCATCTCTCATAACAGAATTTCCTCACTTTTTTTTTAATCATTTATTTATAATTTTTCATTTTACAAGGGTCACTTGCAAACAGTAATACAGAGATGACTGTACATTAATACAATATTAGAGGAAAACAATCTCAACTAGATAAATGAATTATATACAATCTTTCTCTTTCTTAGACCACAAAATAAATAGGGAGAGTGAAACAAGACAAGGAGATCAATTAAACAACAGTAAACAAAGAAAACGTGGTATTAACCTGATTATCCCCAGTTATTATTTATCTGAATCATTATTCCACATTGATCGTCTAGTTGGCTTCTTCAAACCCAAGACGGTGTATAGTCAATTAATTTTGTTGGAAACATACTTATTGTCCAATATTAGTGGAAATAATACACCTGATTTCATTTTTTTCTCTTTTAAAACCAGAAATTATTTAACAATACAAACACTTGAGAACTTCCTCAGTTAATAGCATCCTACCATAGTCCCACTCGTGTGTCAAGACTGTCACCCTCTCTTATCAGTTGCATGGCAGCTGACCGCAAATCCCGCAGCTTTCTATATTTCAAAAAGGAATGCACAAAGGTCTCTATTTTGTGCTTGCATTTGATGCATACATCCTTTGTCCACGGTTCTAACTTGGTACCCCTCGCTCTTGTGATGAACACTCTATGTAGCAGCTTATACTGCATCTTCCTCAAAGCTGCATTCTTCCTGATCTGACGAACTTGTTAGAAGCATTGCCCCCTATGTGTCCATTTCCGGAGGCTGTAACTCCAAAACGATGCAGATGTAGCAGAGGCAGTTCCGAGAAGGATTACCAAAATGATGCATCATAAACCTGATGTATTGAGTCTTATAAATCTAAATATGTGTGTTCTGGAAGAGCATGACGTCAGGGAAGCAGGCATTCTGAGGCAGTAGGTAAACTCGAGAGTGCCACGAGAAGATAGGTGTTCACGGGATAGAGTGATTGATGCACCGAGCTGCCTCCCAGTGCAAGTGATAGAGGCACAAATATGAATAGAATTCACGGAAGCCTGGGAGAACAGCGGTGGGATTCAGAGTTGGAAGGAAGTTAAGATAACAGCTGGGATCAACTGGGTTCTATAGTGGTGCACCAGGAAAGAATTTGGATGGCTAGATTGGAGCATAGTTCTACAGTTTCCATCTGCACCACCTCAACTGGAAGGCCATTCTACACATCTGCTACCGACTCTGGGAAGAAATACTTTTGTGTGTTAGTCTACCTTGTTTTAGGATGTCTTTTTTACTGGCAAGTGTTTTACCTCAAATATATTACCTGTAGTACCTACACACTTTCAACATGAAAGACAGTGGAAGCAGAATGCTTTTTTTTGGTGGGGAGGGGGGGGGGCCCAGAGTCTGCCCTCAACCCCAGCATATCCCTTTCCTTTACCTACCATCCCATAGATCCCCCCCCCCAACATGTCATCCAGCATCTTTCTCCTTCCCTACTTCTCACATCCCCTCCCCCCAAGGTGTTCACCATTTCTCTCCTCTCCCTCTTTTTCCCCCCACCTCTTCAGCATCTCTGTCCTTCCATTTCTCCCTCCCACCATTATTTATTTATTTATTTGGATTTATTTACCGCCTTTTTGAAGGAATTCACTCAAGGCGGTGTACACTAAGAATAAATCAAGCACGAGCAATAGGCAATTACAGCAGTCAAAATGTTCAAATAGCAATCCAAAGTATGGCATAGTATACTACTTACAATGTCAACACAATATGTACTAGAACATTATAAATTGATAGTGAAGGGTAAAGCAAAGATGGAACATATTTTTATTTATTTTATTAGGATTTATTTACCGCCTTTTTGAAGGAATTCGCTCAAGGCGGATAGATAGGAAAGAGAGTAAGAAGAGTTAAAACGTAGGTGACTGATTTAGAGAAAGTTGCACATGAGGTCAGAGAGATGGTTAAATATTATCTCAGCTAGGGTAGGAGTGGATAAACCATGGTCTCCAGCATCTTTCTCCTTCCTTCCAGTTTGAAGAATCAAAACTGTTCCTGTAACAGGGAAACCACACTAATTCCATCCCCAACCCAAAGGCCAAAAAACTCTCAAACCACATAGTGTTTGCTTATGTTTAGTGAACTTGATATACCACAAATCATAGCATAGCTAAGTGGTTTACAGTAGAGTTTAAGTTGGCCATAGCTCTATTGCCATAGCATAGCGGGGCTGCAACCCCGCAACCATACTCAAGCTCTTGAACACACATAACTAACTCATCTCAGAAGCCGTTTCCCACATTACTAGCAGAACGATCCCTCTGTTCAGGCCGCTTAATTTTCTGGATAACTTGGCGCCCCACCATATGACTGACTAGAGTACTGCCTTTCCTAGCCAGCAGCCCGCATGCCTAAAATTCTATTGGCTATATGGCAGTTGTACAGGCTATGCCTTTGTATCACCATTTCATCAGAATTCTAGACTTGGTTTTGCTGCCACAACATTTGAGCAAAACAAAATCAATAATGCAACTCAACCAATCACATGAAGTACAAACATAGGAGGGTGGGAGGGTACAGTGCTGTTGACAGCTGCAGTGAGGTTGCTGCTGCTGTCTTTCTCATCTTATCCTTTACCCTTCCCCACCACTCTTGATTAATCTTTCTCCTCCCTCCATCAGTCCCCAGTAGTCTCCCAATCCCCCCCCCCCCCCCCAGTTCAGATGATGCACTTCCACAGGACTAATCATGAGAACAACTACAGCAAAGGTAGCAGTGCAGGCTTCAGTGCTTGCAGGCCACATTGAGAGCTAGGGGAAGTATGGAAAAATTAGGACTTACCTGATAATTTTCTTTCCTTTAGTCTCAGCAGATGAATCCAGGAACTGGTGGGTTGTATCCGTCTACCAGCAGGTGGAGATAGAGAACACTAGAAGAAGGCAGTGACCCAGAGATCCCAGGTCCTTCCCTCTTTACTATATCACACATTCCAAAGCAGAGAAAAGCTCAGAGCAACCAAACATTACTCACAACAAAAAGCATTCACTGAAACACAGTGAATCAAAGTCCAACATATGAACCAAGAAACTCTTCTCTTCTTAACTCCTGAACTATATATACACAGCATGAAACCAGGGAGGGACCCTGGATTCATCTGCTGCGACTAAAGGAAAGGAAATTATCAGGTAACTCCTAATTTTTCTTTCCTTAGCTTCAGCAGCAGATGAATCCAGGAACTGGTGGGATGTACCCAAGCACTCCCTAAACCGGGTGGGAAGCCGCAGCTCCTCAAGAGAGGACCGCCGATCCAAAACTAGCATCGTTATGGGCTGCCACATCAATCCTATAATGCTTCACAAACAAGAGGAGAGAAGCCCAAGTAGCAGCCCTGCAGATTTCTAGCACAGAAAACATGGAAGTTTCTGCCCAGGAAGAGGCCTGCGCCCGCGTAGAATCCGCCTTTAAGATCTCTGGAGGAGACTTCCCGGCCAGAATATAAGCAGATATAATTGCTTCCTTAAGCCAACGAGCAATGGTGGCCTTGGACGCCGGAAAACCTCTCCGTGGACCCGCCAAAAGAACAAAAAGGTGATCTGAACAGCGAAATTCGTTCAACATCTGCAAGTACTGCAACAACGCACTTAACATCCAAACAATGCAGTTGCCGGAATGATTCCGGGCAATCTTCCCTCCAGAAGGACAGAAGAAATAGAGGTTGGTTGAGGTGAAATGCTGAAACCACCTTAGGCAGGCACGAAGGAACCATCCGGAGGGAAACCTCAGACTCAGAGAACTGCAAAAATGGATTCCGACATGAGAGAGCTTGCAACTTGGACACTCTGCGTGCAGACGTCATGGCTACCAAAAACACCGTCTTCAGCGTAAGATCTTTTTGAGAGGTCACCAGAAGCCATTGCGGCGTGGCGAGCGGCATCCCCCGACGTAGATTCGCTTCGGAGAGCCACCAAGCCATGCTGCTCCTGGCCTGTGGCTTCCAAGGAAGACGTCACTGATATTCCTGAGACATCGGAGACCACCGACTGAACAGAGCCTGCTGCAGAGGCCTCATGTGACATCTCGCCCATGGCACCACTTCCAGCGTTGCCGCCATCAAACTGAGCACCTGAACATAATCCCAAGCACGGGGACAAGGTATTCCGAACAAATGCCAAATGTGAGACCGCAACTTGCACCGCCTGTCGGGAAGAAAAGCGCAGCCTAGCGCTGTGCTGAAAGACATTCCCAAATAGTCGAGTGACTCAGAGGGGATTAGCCAACTCTTGGGGAAATTGACGACCCAACCTAGGGCCTGCAGCACCTTGATAACTCGAGCTGTGGCCAGCCGACTCTCCATCTCGGAATCCACTCGGATTAGCAAATCGTCCAAGTACGGATGCTGACCCAGAATCGCAAAGTGTAGGAATCGATGATGATGAGGAGGCCAGATCGGAATATGCAAATTTGCCTCCTTGAGTCCAGAGAAGTCAGAAACTCCCCAGGTTGCACCGCCGCAATCACTGAACGCAGAGTTTCCATGCAGAAATGCCTCAAGCATTCGTTTCCTTTGCGCAAGTCAAGCACCGGTCTGAAAGACCCTCCCTTCCGAGGAGCTACAAAATAAATGGAGTAGCGGCCTGTGCCCAGCTCGTCCTGAGGAACTGGTCTTACCGCTCCCAATTGCAGTAAAGATGCCAAAGTTTTGCGCACTGCCTCCCGTTTGATGGCTGTGGCGCAACGGGATTCCAAAAAGGCGTCCCCAACGAGAGTGGAGAACTCCAACTTGTACCCTGTTTTGACCATGCAAATGTTAGGAATGCCCCCAACCCACCCATGCACTTTTGACTTGAGTGATAATCACAACATTATCACACGGCCATTAATGAAATAATGTTTTCATTGGGGCTGACGTATTTGAACTTTGTAGGACTATAATTTAATTGTATTTTAACTCTTTTTTTGTAAACCCCGTTGGACTCATATTTGGGGATATAACGGTATATAAGAGCTGCACTGGTATTGATATTGGCCTTAGTGGCTGGAATGTCCTGTGTAAGGGCACACTAAGGCCGTTTGTTACCGCAGCTTAGTAAAAGGACCCCTTAATTACCCCATTCATTCAGCTCAGACTAACCCATCTGTAGTTTCAGCCTGTGGAATCTTTTTGCCATTTAGATATATTCTTGACTTCCAACTTACCTTTTTCTTTTCAGATGTCTCCTTTATACAAAACTGGTTTCTTCGTTCTCAGCCAGTTACAATCGATCAGACGGTACTTTGATCATGATACTCTCTCCATTCACTTATTCGGTCTTTATTAATTTACCAGACTCGACTACTATAACATAGTTCATTTAGGCTGCTCCTGCTCACAATTGAAGAAATTACAGTCCCTTCAATACACTGCTATTAGGCTCCTCTGTCATGCACGACGCTCTGACCACATCTCCCCTTTTTTCAAAGAACATCATTGGCTTCCAGTTGAACGACGCATTCCCCTGGATTCTGTATAGTGTGACTTAAATTGCACGTGCCAATCCGGTCGTATTCTGGATTTGCACACCCAACTTAATTAGTTCACAAGCCGGTCAGCACTGCTAATTGCCAATTAACAAGCAATTATTGACACTAATTGGCTTTAATTAGAATTTACACGGTCTAAGCATATTCTTTAACGTGATGCATAATAATTCTAAGTCACATCGTTGAAAAAGGGGTGTGGCCATGGGCGGGTCACGGGCGTTTTAAAAATCTATGCGTGTTATAGAACACACCTGATCTGCACCTAG
Organism: Microcaecilia unicolor; assembly: GCF_901765095.1. Classification (NCBI taxonomy): domain Eukaryota; kingdom Metazoa; phylum Chordata; class Amphibia; order Gymnophiona; family Siphonopidae; genus Microcaecilia; species Microcaecilia unicolor. Next base: position 630,242,889 of record NC_044032.1, read on the forward strand.
TTTAGGTGTTGGCATTTACACCGTTTTACTTGGCGTACCTGCCCGCTACTAAATTTAGTTGCGCAGACAGATGCTCGGCATATTCTGTCAACCGCGTGGAAATTTTGACATATTCTATAAAGTATTTATTTATTTTATTTATTTATTTGTTACATTTGTATCCCACATTTTCCCACCTCTTTGCAGGCTCAATGTGGCTTACAATGCATCATGAATAGTGAGAATGCATGAGAAAGTAATGACAGAAAGATTTTGGGTAACATGATAATGGTAAAACATGGTAGTGTTTTAGCAAGCAATCATAGAAATATATAAGAATCAAACATATAAACGGCGAGTGACCGTACTCACTCGCAAATGCGCAGTAGAGACCTTCTCTGCCCCGCCCCCACGTCAATACGTGATGACGGGGGGCGGAACACAGAGGGTCTGTACTGCGCATTGCTGAGGGAGGGACACCGCCGTCTAACGCTCCCCCCACCCGAGTCGCCGCCGCCACCCACCTTCTACCCGGTCGGGCCCTCGCGCCACTATTGAAACAGCGAGGGTCCGGAAACGCAGCACTGAGCTCTGCTGAGCTGCCGACATCGCCCTTCCTTCTTCTTCTCTGCCTCTGTCCCGCCCTCGACAACGTTACGTCACACGAGGGCGGGACAGGCAGCTGCAGACAGAGAAGAACGAAGGCCGACGTCGGCAGCTCAGCAGAGCTCAGTGCTGCGTTCCCGGACCCTCGCTGTTTCAATAGCGGAGCGAGGGCCCGGCTGGGTGGAAGGTGGGTGGTGACGGCTCGGTGGGGGGGGGCGCGAACTCGGAGGGGGAGGGGCAGCGGCGAACTCGGCGGTGGGGGCGGGCCTTTCAACCCCCCCTTCCTATAATAGCCCGTTTTTACGGGCTCAAAGTCTAGTTATATAGAAAATGTACATTTAGTAATAGCAAGAGAAAAAAACCTGATAGTGGTTTGGCAAGCAAATATTGTAGGGGCATTTCTGGATCTGTGTACAGGAGTTCATATTTATTGATCATTGTTGTATGCCTTGTTGAAGAGATGGGTCTTCAGTAGGCATATTTTATAGAATACACCTAGGCACAGGGGCAGACTGACAGTGATCTGGGCCCCCGGGCGATAAGGGTCATTGGGCCCCCCTGGCCACTTTCTGCCGCCCTCCACTGCCGTGCTGCCACTGCTGCCCCCTCCCACATACTACAACACCCCTACCACTGCAGCTGCTGCCCCCTCCTGCACGCTACAGTCCCCTGAGCCTCAGTGGGCCCTTCCCGGTCCTACCTTGAAAGGCCCTGTTGGTCTAGTGGCTTCTTTGGGGGCAGGAAAGAACCCCACTCTTTCCTGCCCACTACCGCTATTCTGCCCAGAGCCACTGTGTTTTCAAAATGGGTGCCAAGACTTTCGGGGGGCTATGGTGTGCTGTGGCTCTTGGGGGGGGGGAGGGGGAAAGAGCCTCTGGGCCCTTGGGCACTGCCCAGTTACCCAAATGGTCAGTCCACCTTGCCTAGGCATATTTTTGGGGGCACCAGTGCTTTAGGCGTGATATATAGAACCAAGCCCATTGTGTTTAAAACTGTCATGCTCACTGTCAAATCACTCAGGGTTGGTCTTCTCTTGTATCTGTCCTGTCTCAAGATCCCTTATTCTCCAGCCTGTTCTTGTCTCTCTCTTAATAATCATCATTCTGTGCTACCCGGTCCTAAGCAGGCCCACCTCGATTCTACTAGATGGCAGTTCTTTTTCTTTGGCAGTCCTTCCCTCTGGAATACTCTGCCCCAGTGGCGTAGCCAGACCTATCATTTTGGGTGGGCTCACAGTTAAGATGGGTGGGCCTCCTAAAACTACCCCCCCCCCTTTGTCCTGCATCTCTCTCCCTTTTCTCCAACCCCAGATCCAGTATTATTCCCCTGCCCATGGCCTGGCAGCCGTGCAGGTGTACCTCAGCATTTTCTCTGGCATGGCAGCAACACGCCTTCATTGTCTGCACCGCCGCCACGATCCTGCATCTATCTCCTTATGTCTCAGCAGCAGCAGACCAGCGGTAGCGATTCATGCTGCCTCCTGCTTCGTTCTAACCCGGAAGCGTCTCCTCTGCCGCGTGCCCGCGTCCTGCCCCAGCAGAAACAGGAAGTTGTAATAAAGGGGGCGGGACGCGGCAGAGGAGATGCTTCCGAGTTAGAACGAAGCAGGAGGCAGCATGAATCGCTACAGCTGGTCCGCTGCTGCTGAGACAGAGGGAGGTACAGTAGATGCAGGATCGTGGCGGCGGTAGGCAGCGTCTGGGAAGCAGATGCAGGATCGGAGCTCAGCCTGCTCCCTCCGCTGCCGTTCTGACGAAGGTGCTCCATTGCTGGGTGGGCCTGAACCCAAACTGGGTGGGCCTAGGCCCACCCAGGCCCACTCGTGGCTACGCCCCTGCTCTGCCCCTTTTTATCCGTGCTGAACCTTCCTTAAAAAACTTCAAATCTTCTGTTCAGACTTGGCACTTTTTACAGGCTTTTTCTCCTCCCTAGGTGGTCTGCTGCCTGTCTCTTACTGTGACCTGATTTCTTTGTTAAATGTTACCCTCTCTCTACCCTTTCCTTCTCACCACCTTGTTCCTATTGTACCTCTTCCCCCTTCCCTCTTCGTTTTTGTTTCTGTAAAGTGGATTGGATTGAAGCTGCTGCCTCTTCCCTATTAGAAATTGTATTTCTTTTCTTATTAAATGTCATTTTTACACTGTAAACCACTTTGAACTGCAAGTTAGTAAAGGCAGTATAGCAGATGCAAATAAACTATAGCTACCAGCCTTCTCTGTATTTCTATTTTTATTTTTTGGAAAAGAAAGAATTAAAGTGCAGCAGTTAATCCCATACATTCAGTTTTCTTTGGCAGAATAAACACTTTCCTTACATCATTAACACAATTTTCACATTACAGGAGTCATCCAATCGTTTGCTTATCCCCTGCGCCTCCCGTTTTGTCTCCTCTGCAGTTATTCTTGTCTCTAAAGAATCACTTGGGGACACTCCATAAGGTCACATGGCAATAGTTTTAAAAGAAGTAGGAAAAATATGTTTTCACTTAAGCTCTGGAACTCATTGCTGGAGGATGTGGTAACAATAGTTAGCATATCTGGTTTTTAAAAATTGTGGACAAGTTTCTGGAGGAAAAGTCCATAAACTGCTATTAAACTGCTACTTTCTAATTGAAAGTATAAGGATTTAAGTTTTTTTTTTCATAAACAGCTGTACCATGTTTTAATGTTTCATTGCTGGTGTTGTTTTGATTATGTATGTTGCTCTATAACCCGCTTAGACTTTTAGATAATGTGGAATATAAATCTATAAATAAATGCGGACACGGGGAAAGCCACTACTTATCCCTGGGACTGGTAGCATGAAGTGTTGCTCCCCCACTGCCGCACCCCCCACCACCACCACAGCCACCGCTGCCCCCCTCCCACAGCAGCGAATGAGCGTGCTCTGCCGGCTATAAGTCCTTCTTCCTGCTGTGTCCCGCCTCCTCTGAAGTAACTTCCTGTTTCCACATAGGCAGGACACAACAGGAAGAAGGAGCCAGCGGCAGAGCAGTCTATTTTGATCGCCGGCGCCGGGCCCTTTCTGGAGGCTGGACCTGGGGAATCATGCCCCCCCCCCCCCCCCCCGTCAACGCTCTGCTTAATAGTAGGGAGATATATTTGCTTGAGCAGAGGAGTAGCCTAAGTGTTAGAGCAGTACATTGGGAACGGAAAGGCCAAGCAGTGCCTTGTGAAGTCGACTCTGTTGTGTTGGGTGGCTGGTCCCAGTGCTGGGCAGGTTGTGGCAGCAATGTCAGTCCAAGTCATGCCCCCCCCCCCCCCCCCATATTGGGCAGCAGCAGAATCATAGTGTGCCAGGAGATGGCAATGGCAAACCACTCCTATATCATGCAAAGAAAACCACAAGGGGGGGGGGGGGGTCCCTCATTGTGTAATCATTAGGAGTCGGTTCATATTTGCTATCAAGCTGTAAACAACTAAATGTGTGCAAAATTGATTTAACGCACATTAAAAAAAATTGTTAACAAAAACATTTGCATCAGACAGAAAAAATCTCTCTATATAAAACGCACCGCCAACGTTCTATGAGGCAAACTTACCCAGCATTCCAAGTTAAGTTGTCATGGTCCAGATCAGTTTTCCACCATGAGTGCTTGCCCCGCCCTCGCGTCACAACGTAATGACGTTCAGGGCGGGGCTATGACACTCAACGAATCCCCAGTTCCACCGCCCTCCGACGCTCCACCCCCTCTCCCGACGCACACAGAAAAACAGCGACGTACGCAGATCCTCCACCCCCCCCCCCCCCCACGGAGTGCCGTCCAAACACCTGATCCGCCGCGATCAACACGGAGGGAAAGTCTAGCAACAAGGGGAGGGGGATGGTAAGGAAAGTGCCTTGCTAGCGCCCGTTTCATTGGCCTCAGAAACGGGCCTTTCTTACTAGTGTTTCCACTTATGCTGCTACTTAAGTAATCCACAGTTTTTCAAAAGTGTCTTCCTGAAAAATAGACAAACATTCATGGACTGCTTTCAAGACCACACAACCTGCCTATTGGCGGATTTGAACTCCCAGACTCAGGTTAGATATCAGGCTTCTGAATTTGAAAATGGCCGTTTCTTTTGTGCAGGGCCAGGAAGGGAGCGAAAGCAGCTACCTTGTTCTTTTCTAACTATGAGTTTGTGGAAAATCTGTGGTTTATTTAAGGACTTTGGTTCCACTGAGGATCTTACACTCAGGAGCCAGCTCTAAGGATGAGTGCAGTCATATAAATTCAAACACTAGTCCTGTCTGATCTTTAGGATATTGTACAGAGATAGAAGTGTCTTTTTCTGGCAAGGCTGAGTTTACTCCCTTCATTTCACCACACTTGTATCTAAAAAAGAAACAGCACCCAGAAGGTTAAAATCCCATCTGCTTAAAAGAAGTGTCTTTCTGAATCACGCTTGTGAGGGCTGGTGAATTTAGAATAAAAGTTGAGCTTTCACAAAATGTTTTGTCACGTGGCTCGACCATCTGGAACAGCACACCTTTTAACCTGCTACAAGATAAGAGTAGCTTGAAAAAGGAGGTGTGTGTGTGTGCCACACTGATCCCAGTTTCAGAGTGACCAAACTAGAGAAGCTAAGGGTGGCCCTTCCCCAAAAAAATAATAAAGAGAAGATAGCAGTCACACAACAAGAACAAAGGTCACCCAGGAATGGAGACTGAGGAGATATGAGTTCCAAAGACTTAGCTTTATTGGAGTATCCACAAATGTAGATAGTTCCAAAGACCCGACACAGCTGCATTTCAGCAAAGTATGCCTGCGTTAGGGATCCATGACTGTCTGAATGGATACAGCAGTTGGCAAGCATAATGGGATACATCCTAGGATACTAAGGTCCCGCCAGGACCTCTTAAAGATTTATTTAATAGATCTTTAGAGACTGGAGAGGTTCCGCGAGATTGGAGACGAGCGGATGTGGTCCCTCTTCACAAAAGTGGGGACAGGGAAGAAGTGGGAAACTACAGACTGGCAAGTCTCACGTCGGTGGTAGGAAAAATAATGGAGTCGCTGCTGAAAGAAAGGATAGTTAACTTTCTAGGACCCGAGGCAACATGACTTTACCAAAGGAAAAATTTAATGCCAAGAAATGTAGAGTGATGCACTTGGGGTGTGGAAACCCAAAAGAAAGATACTGAATAGGAGGGGAGAGATTAGTAAACTCGACTCAGGAGAGAGACCTTGGGGTATTGGTTTCTGAGGATCTACAGGTGAAGAAACAATGCGACAAGGCGACGGTCGTGGCCAGAAGGATGGTAGACTGCATAGAGAGATGGGCACAACCAGCAGAAGAAAGAAGGTGTTGATGCCCCTCTACAAGTCGTTGGTGAGGCCTCACTTGGAGTATTGTGTTCAGTTTTGGAGGCCGTATCTTGCTAAAGATGTAAAAAGACTGGAAGCGGTGCAAAGAAAAGCTACAAAAATGGTATGGGATTTGCATTGCAAATTGTACAAGGAGAGACTTGCTGGACCTGAACATGTATACCTTGGAGAAAAGGAGAAACAGGGGTGATATGATACAGACATTCAAATATTTGAAAGGTATTAATCCGCAAATGAACCTTTTCCGAAGACGGGAAGACGGTAGAACTAGTGGACATGAATTGAGGTTGAAGGGGAAGACGGGAAGACGGTAGAACTAGAGGACATGAATTGAGGTTGAAGGGGGGCAGGCTCAGGAGTAACGTCAGGAAATATTTTTTCAAGGAGAGAGTGGTGGATATGTGGAATGCCCTCCCATGGGAAGTGGTGGAGATGAAAACGGTAATGGAATTCAAACATGCGTGGGATAAACACAAAGGAATCCTGTTTAGAAGGAATGGTTCCTTGGAATCTTAGCGGAGATTGGGTGGCGACGCCGGTAATTGGAAACAAAACAGGAGCTGGGCAGACTTCTACGGTCTACGCCCTGATCGTGACTGAATAGATAGGGATTGGCTGGAGTGTAAATTTTAAGGGGCTTCGATGTTAGCTTCAGAACTTAGTACAAGAACAGTGGTGGGCAGACTTGTACGGTCTGTGCCCTGAGAAAGGCAAGGACAAATCAAACTCGGGTATACAAAGTATCACATGCCATGTAAATGAGTTTATCTTGTTGGGCAGACTGGATGGACCATACAGGTCTTTATCTGCTGTCATTTACTGTGTTACTATGTTAAATATTAGGCTAACACTTGATTGGTTTAAACAAGCGTATCAGTACTCAAACATGATCACCGCTTGTTTAAGACAATCAAGTATTTACCAGTCTAATATTGCCCCAGGTATAAAAACAGATTGTGAGCCCATTAGGGACAGAGAAAGTGCCTGCCTATATCAAATCCATGACTTTTTTTTACCATTTATCCTTTAGACAGTCATGGACCCCTGATGCTGGCATATTTTGCCAAAAATGGCCCTGTTGGGTTGTTGAAACTATTTACATTTCTGGATACTCCAATAAAGCTTTTTTATGGTCTTTGGAACTCACATCTCCTTAGTCTCTATCCCTGGATTGCCTGCATCCTAGAGAGTGACACTTTCTGTGCCAATGAATGAGACTGAAGGCCAGTGGGTGAGAATTTTCCAGGAGTATAGATCTGTCTACATATAAGCTCTCCCCCCCCCCCCCCAAGCAGTCCCATTTCTTTATCCTCAGTCTCCATCCTCTAGCATAGCTCATTGACCTCAATTATTCCTGTCCCCCCCCCCCCACAGCAAATCTCCCCAATTATCTGATAATGCCCCTGCCACCTTCCAGAAAATATCCTTGCTGCATTTGTCCTTCAAACTCAATCTCGATCCCCCGCAGCAGATGTCCCTGTGTCTTCACTAAATCACCACCCCAACAAACATCTTCTCTCTGGTCTTGATCATTCTGTCCTTCTGCAGAGCAGGTGGGGGAAGAGAGGTTGGTAGTTGGGAGGCGAGGATAGTGGAGGGCAGACTTATACGGTCTGTGCCAGAGCCGGAGATGGGAGGCGGGAAATACTGCTGGGCAGACTTGTATGGTCTGTGCCCTGAAAAAGGCAGGTACAAATCAAGGTAAGGTGTACACATATGAGTTTATCTTGTTGGGCAGGTCTTTTTCTGCCGTCATCTACTATGTTACTATCTTCACAGCCATCATGTCCCACACCTCATTTTCCTGCTGCCTGTTTATGCCTGCTTTTCATATTTTAGTGAGTGGGGCCTGGGGAATTCTGCGGCCTCCTACCTTCATTCTGCCACTCCTACTCCTTCCTGAATTCAGCCACAGGTATGGAGAGCTCCCTGCTGCCTAGTGCTGCCATTCCAGCCTCTATAATGCATGAGAGGGGAGGTTCTTTACATGTGTACATGAAAGTCTTCCAGTTAAGTGTGTCACATGTGACTTGCTATCTCTGCGAAATCAAGGGTCCGAGTTCAGCTTGAAACCTCGTTTACCTTCCTGGCTTGGAGCAGTTTTTCCAGAACCAGTGGGGATTCTAGAACGCAGCAGTGCTCCCTCTAAGCTGTGCGGGGGTCCTCCAATTGCATTCCTGCCAGTGGGGGGTAGTGCTTCAATGTCGTGTTTTCAATTGCTAGAGACAGACAGGCTCCCTGGAATTCTGCAGAGCTTTCCCGTCTCTCGCTTTGAAAATGTGATACTGAAACAGCGCCCTCCACTGGCAGGAATGTGGATGGAGGACTCCTATACAGCTTAGAGGGAATATTGTGCAGGGGGGGGGGGGGGGGTATGATAGAATAGATGCACTTTACAGGAAGCCACCGGATTGCCTCTTCTGATACTTGGGACATAACGTAAGGGCAGAGGGCCATGAGTAACCTAGGCCACAGCCCACACTCAGTAATCTCATGATGCCGAATGTCCTCTAATGCCAATGCCACCAACTGCTATCAGTGCACGAATATCACACAGTTACATGTGGCAATTTTCATTCCTAATGCAGAAGAGCCTCACAGTTATATCATTCTGCTCCGATTAACTGTGTCTTCGACAGCAGTTCTTTTACACACACATGAAAATTACATTTATTTCCAAAGAACATATTTTGATAGTGCTCTATGCTAATAAGGAAATGGTCAGCCGTTTTCTAGGGCCCAAATTGTGACAGCTGTTCTTGTCGCATCTAGACCAGAGGGGGGAGGGGAGAGGTTTCCAGGGGATGGCATGAATCAATTTCCACAAAAGGAAAAAATATAAGAAAAGGAATCACACACCTACAGCTTTTAGGGGGAATTCATCAAGCAGCGTTACGGCCTTAACGCACCTTAAGAAATCAGCGTGTACTAAGTGCTAAGAGCCCATAGGTATAGAATGGGCTTTTAGCATTTACCACGTGCTAATTCCTTTAGCGCGCGTTAAGGCCATAATTCCACTTGATTAATTTCCCCTTAATCTCAAAACATCAAAAAGATGTGGACAATAATTAATTATTTGGTTATTTATTTGGATTTATCATTTCTATAGCGCTACTAGACGTACGCAGCGCTGTACATGAACATGAAGACAGAGCCTGCTCGACAGAGCTCACAATTCAATTAGGACAGACAAACAGGACGAATAAGGGATAAGGGAATTACTAAGGTGGGAATGATAAAACGTGGGTACTGAACAAGTGAATAGGGTTTTGAAGTTAAAAGCAGCATCAAAGAGGTAGACTTTTGGCCTAGATTTGAATACAGCCAGAGATGGAAATCGACATACTGGCTCAGGAAGTCTATTCCAGGCATAGGGTGCAGTAAGATAAAAGGAATGGAGTCTGGAGTTAGCAGTGGAGGAGAAGGGTACAGATAATAGAGATTTACCCAATGAACAGAGTTCCCGGGGAGGAGTGTAGGGAGAGAGAAGAGTGGAGGTAGGGTTACCATATGGCTCCAGAAAAAGGAGGACGGATTAAGCCAGCCGGGTTTTACTTCCATTGCTTTCAATGGAAGTAATTGAGCCAGCCGGGTTTTACTTCCATTGCTTTTCCATTGAAAGCAATGGAAGTAAAACCCGGCTGGCTCAATCCATCCTCCTTTTTCTGGAGCCATATGGTAACCCTAAGTGGAGAGGTACTGAGGATCTGCAGAGTGAATGCACTTGTAAGTCAATGAGGAGTTTGAACTGTATGTAGAAATGGATAGGGAGCCAATGAAGTGACTTGAGGAGAGGGCTAATATGAGCATAGCGATACTGGCGGAATATAAGTCGTGTAGCAGAATTTTCAACAGATCGAAGGGGAGGGAGATGGTTTTTTGGGAGACTTGTGAGAAGCAAGTTGCAATAGTCTAAGCGAGAGATGATAAGAGTGTGGATAAGGCTTTTGGTAGTGTGCTCAGAAAGGAAAGGACAAATTTTGGTGATATTATAGAGAAAGAAACGACAGGTTTTAGCAGTCTGTTGAATATGTGCAGAGAAAGAGAGAGAAGAGTCAAAGATGGCCAAGGTTACGAGCTGATGAGACAGGGAGGATGAGACTGTTATCCACAGAGATAGAGAATTTTATTTATTTATTTATTTTATTTATTTGTTACATTTGTATCCCACATTTTCCCACCTTTTTGCAGGCTCAATGTGGCTTACAGTTAACGGCGTTAGCCAATTCCGGTCTGAACAAATACAAGGTATGAATGAGTACAAGGTGATATTGTGGTAGATAAGGTACACGTATAGTGGGTACAATTGGGGGGAACTTAGAGAGGGAGAGGGGGAGGAAGAGACAGGTAATGTCCAATACGGACTTTGGTTACATGGTGTCGCAGTTGTCCGGTATTTTTATGTTGGGTCGGTGGGGGAAGAGGAGAGGTTGGTTTAGGGGGAAAGATAAGAAGTTCAGTCTCGGTCATGTTTAGTTTCAGATGGCAGTGAGCCATCCAGGCAGCAATGTCAGAAACAGTGGCGTAGCCAGACAGCCAATTTTGGGTGGGCCTGAGCCCAAATTGGATGGGCACAACATTTTTTTCTGCCCCTGTCCTACTCCCACATGTCACCCTCTCTCCTACTTCTATGGCCAACATTTTTTCTCTCTCTCTCTCTCTCTCTCCCTCTCTCTTCTTCTGCATCTCTCCCTCCCATCCCATGTCCAACTTTCTCCCTCACTCCTTACCACCTTGTGCAGCAACTCTCGAAGAACTTCTGCCTGAAATTCTTCTCCCCGCTGCTGCCTCGGTCCCTGCAGCATTCTTTTTTTTCGCCCGTCGCCAGCAGCGCTACGATTCACAGAGGCCGCTCCGCTCCCCACTGCAGCGTCCATTCGGCCCTACGAATACAGGAAGTGCATCAGAGAGGGCCGGATGGACGCTGCAGGGGGGAGCGGAGCGGCCTCTGTGAATCGTAGCGCTGCCGGCGACGGGCGAAAAAAAAAAGAATGCTGCAGGGACCGATGCAGCAGCGGGGAGAAGAATTTCAGGCAGGCAACACTCCCGGCAGCGATGTTGTTGGGTTGGGGCGGGCCTAGAGCAAAAGTGGGTGGGCCTGGGCCCGTCCAGGCCCACCCGTAGCTACGCCCCTGGTCTGAAAGGTAGGCTGATACTTGGGCCTGGATTCCTGCTGAAATTTCTGGTGTGGAGAGGTAGATCTGGGAATCATCAGCATATACTGAAAACCATGGGATGAGATCAGAGCACCAAGGGAAGAAGAGAAAAGAAGAGATCCCAAGAAAGAGCCCTGATAGTGGGATAGAAGTGGAAGAGGATCCACCAGAGTATACACTAAAAGTGCGACAGAAGAGATAAGAAGTAAACCAGGAAAGAACAGAACCCTGACATCCAAGTGGAGGAGTGGCCTAGTGGTTAGAGTGGTGGACTTTGGTCCTGGGGAACTGGGTTCGATTCCCACTGCAGGCACAGGCAACTCCTTGTGACTCTGGGCAAGTCACTTAACCCTCCATTGCCCCAGGTACAAATAAGTACCTGTATATAATATGTAAGCTGCATTGAGCCTGCCATGAGTGGGAAAGCGCGGGGTACAAATGAAATAAATAAATAAAATATATATCAAGGAAGGAGTAGTCAGTGATCAGCAATGTCAAAACCAGCAGATATGTCGACAAGGATGAGGATAGAATAGAGACCTTTGGATCTGGCCAGGAACAGGTCATTGGAGATTTTAGCAAGAGCTGTTTCAGTTGAATGAAGAGGGTGGCGGTCAGTGCTCTCCCATATGACCACGTGGTAAGATCAATCTTACCGCATGGCCATGGCTATTTTCAACCTGTTTTACCCGCTGCGGCAAAAATGGTCCCCGCCACTAGCGCAGAGCCCTTTTTTCCACAGCTTGGTAAAAGGACCCCCTGAAGCATTTCATTTCCAATAACTCATGGATTAGAAAAACTGAGAATTCCAATTCCTATATGGAAAGAGAATGTAATCAAAACAAACGTAAGGGGTGCTTAGGTGGCAACTTCTACGGTCTTTGCCCCAATTATGGCTAGGCTGGGATTTCTCAATCCAGTCCTCGGGACACACCCAGCCAGCCAGTCAGGTTTTCAGGATATTCACAACGGATATGCATGAGATAAATTTGCATGCACTACCTCCATTCTGCGCAAATGTCTCTCTTGCATACTCATTATGGGTGCCAAGCTTTGGAAATCTTTGCCTATCAGTTTACAGTTTTTATTATCTTATGAGATGTTTAAGAAGGGCCTAAAGTTTATTGTTTTCTTAATTTGTGGATAGGAAATAGTGAGTGTCAGCATTGTTATATTTTCTTTAAATATGTTACATCCTAGACGTTTTGTGGTCTAGAGTCTTTCTGCAAATGGAATTAGCGGAATATAGGAAAATTAACTGTAAAAAAAAAAGTAATTGTTACTGTATGGGTATCCTGAAAACCTGACTGTCTGGGTGTGTTCTGAGGACTGGGTTGAGAATCCCTGGGCTAGACCGATCTGGATGGGCTGGAGTAGTTTTTGACGGCAACTCCAGTAGTTAGACGTTAAAGCCAGTATTGCGCCGACTTCTACGGTCTGTGCCCTGCAAATGGCAATGACAAATCAAGATCAAGTATGCATGTATGTTATATTGCATCATGTCATATGCTGTGAGTTTATCTTGTTGGACAGACTGGATGAACCATGCAAGTCTTTATCTGCTGTCGTCTACTACGTTACTATATTGCAATACACTGCCTTGGGTGAATTTCTTCCAAAAGGTTGCTAAATAAATCCTAATTTATTTATTTAATTATTTATTTATTATATTTGTACCCCGCTCTTTCCCACATACAGCAGGTCCAGTGCGGCTTACATAGTAAAAGAAAGCATCTTACATGGTAAAGAATACAGTAAAAACAAGGAAATGTAGGAACAGTATTATAAATTGTGATGATCATAACTACTTACATTATGAAAGGCATTACAAAGGACATGTGAAAAGAACGTAATGAACTAGAATAGGGAAGGTAGACAAGGATATGATCCTGTGCAGTAGGAATGGATCCTCAGAAGCTTAGCCGAAATTGGGTGGAGGAGCAGGTGGGGGGAAGAGGGTTTGTTGGTTGGGAGGCGAGGAAGAATTATACGGTCTGTGCCAGAGCCGGTGATGGGAGGCGGGACTGGTGGTTGGGAGGCGGGAAATACTGCTGGGCAGACTTGTACGGTCTGTGCCCTGAAAAAGGCAGGTACAAATCAAGGTAAGATATACACATATGAGTTTATCTTGTTGGGCAGACTGGATAGACCATGCAGGTCTTTTTCTGCCGTCATCTACTATGTTACTATGTGAAAGGGAAGGAGAATGGGAGGGAAATGGTAAAGGATGGAGGGAAGAAGATGAGGGATTGAGTATAACATTGGGGTCAGAGTAAGCGTTGACGTCTTAGCAGGAGTATCGTAGGTGATCTGGTGGAATTAAGCTGGTCCATTAGGGTAAACTTGCTTGAAAAAAAATGGGACTTTAACATTTTCCTGAAAGGTAAATAGTTATTAATAGCTCGGATGGGTCTTGGGAGAGCATTCCAAAGTTGACTACCCAGAAAGACGTACATAAATAATTTAAACCTAGAAGGTGTACAGTTTTTAAGATGAAAGATCCACCATTGTCCACATTCCAACAAAAGCTGATTCAAAATGTTAATGGTGAATATTCATGTAGTGCTGTTTTCAATTATAGCATTTTTGATATTGTCGTCAATACTTTTTCGATGCATTGAGACTAGGAATCAATTTCCCCTGCAAGGATCCACTCGCACTTACTATTATCTAAACGCTGTGCTACAGTTTTGTTTCACTGGTTCTTTTATTTGTTTTGCCTGAAAACTTTTACTGCACTGCTAGGGTTTGAGCTTCCTCTTTGGAATGAGATACAGGGCCTTCTGAGTAAAGTTATCAGGAGAGAAACACTCCCAACTAATTATAGATCTGTGGTTGGAAAATAGCACTTAGATTTTCAGCTCTCCTGCTGCTCTCTGCATTAGAGATGAAAACAACGGTTTCCAGTTAAAATCTTCTGAAGAATAAAGCAGTGGATACAGCAGGGCCTGTCTGGTCTGAATGTTCTCCCTTCCTACTACAATAAGGCTGAAAACTGGATCCAGATTCGTGGGACAGGGTTGACCCAGTCTTGGGTGTGCCCCATTGCATGCAGGGTCTTGTAGTTCTGATTTACCCATTGCATTCCCTAAGAGAAGCAAAACTACAAGTTCCAGCATGCACTGTGGTAAACACAGGACTGGATCAATCCTGTCCTGCAAATCTAGATCCAGTTGGCATCCTTATACTACAATATAACAGACTTGGCCTGCCTGTTTACCCCTGACTTGGTGGATCCTCTGTGCCGGTCCCAAGCTTTTCTGAAATTGTTTTTGCCTTCACCACTTCCAGCGGGAGTCCCTTTTCAGCTCTGGTCCTAGAGGGTCACAAACATCTGTTTTATTTTTTATTTATTTATTTGTTGCATTTGTATCCCACATTTTCCCACCTATTTGCAGGCTCAATGTGGCTTACATTATGCCGTAGTGGCGATCGCCATTTCCAGAATGAGAAATACAAAGTTCATACCTGCTAAAGTAAATTATAGAGTAAGTTAAACAATCAAATATAGAGAGTTCATTTCAGCATGAAAAGCACCATGATAGTTCGTGATAGAGTGGTTGAAGCATTAAGACTGGAATTTACTGTTGGCTTCTGGTGTGGCTAATGAGAAAGCTACCGCGAGCAGAAGCACGCAGATATAGGGGGAATGTGACGTGATGTACCACTTTTCTGTGTTTTTTGCAACTACAATCAAAGCAGTTTATCTGGGGCAATGGAGGGTTAAGTACGCATCAAGTGTGGACAGTGTTTTTAAGTAAAATGATTTTGTCCAAGTGGACGTATATTGCTATGTATTTTCCACATTGTTTCATCGCCTCTATGTTAGACTATTGTATGGGGCGCTGTTTATCGTATTTCATCATCTTCCATTATTTTGTTCACAATCTTGTTATCTATGAGGTCATTTCAATAGATGCAGCTTTACTACAGTGTAGTAAATTTAAAACAAATCGGAGAAAATATTTCTTCACCCAACGTGTAATTAAACTCTGGAATTCATTGCCGGAAAATGTGGTGAAGGCAGTTAGCTTAGCAGAGTTTAAAAAGGGGTTGGACGGTTTCCTAAAGGACAAGTCCATAAACCGCTACTAAACGGACTTGGAAAAATCCAAAATCCCAGGAATAACATGTATAGAATGTTTGTACGTTTGGGAAGCTTGCCAGGTGCCCTTGGCCTGGATTGGCCGCTGTCGTGGACAAGATGCTGGGCTCGATGGACCCTTGGTCTTTTCCCAGTGTGGCATTACTTATGTACTTATGTACAATATATTAGTTCATTGCCTTACATCTATACAGAGCTAACATCCAGAGGGAGAGCTTGTTTGCTATTAATTTCACCATGTACATGTTCGGAGGGCACTCTCCGAGCCAATACATGTTTTGGTAAGTTTCTTCTGTATGTTTTGTTTTATATCATATGTTTTAGATTTTATGCATGTGTACATACATATTTGTCAATCTAATGGTCGACATCCTTTATCCGCTGATAATGGACTTTTTTTTATTCAATTGTCCGTTTTAATTATTTACAAATTATATGTGTATTTCATTTATATCTGTTTGGAAATTGATTTTTTTTTTTAATTTCTTTTTAGCTATATATGCATAGTTCTAATTGAATGTCTTAGTGGAACGTATTTTTTGAATTTTATTACTTATTTTTTATTTTCTTATATATTTCTTTAGCCAAGAAAATACGTTAATTTTAGATTTACATGGGTTGTTTAAGTAATGTATGACATTCGTGTAAATTTTTAATAGTCATTTATATGAAAGTATTTTTGATGTTGTCTTCTAAATGTGATACATTTATATGTCTTTTGTAGAATTTTATCTGTGACCCCTGAGGCAGGCGCTTTGTGCGCCGAAACACGGACCGTGTCTGGTTGTTGAATAAAATGCCTTCAACATTATTTCCCAAGTTGGTCTGTCCATCAGCCTCTACTTCTCTTGGTTTGCAGGATTAATTGACTTGCCCAGAGTCACAAGGAGCTGCAGTGGGACTCAAACCAAATTCCCCAGGATCAAAGTCCGCTGTACTACCCACTAGGCTACTCCTCCACTCTATTACTACTACTACTACTATTTAGCATTTCTATAGCGCTACAAGGCGTACGCAGCGCTGCACAAACATAGAAGAAAGACAGTCCCTGCTCAAAGAGCTTACAATCTAATAGACAATAAATAAATAAAGTAAGCAAATCAAATCAATTAATGTGAACGGGAAGGAAGAGAGGAGGGTAGGTGGAGGCGAGTGGTTACCAGTGGTTACGAGTCAAAAGCAATGTTAAAGAGGTGGGCTTTCAGTCTAGATTTAAAGGTGGCCAAGGATGGGGCAAGACGTAGGGGCTCAGGAAGTTTATTCCAGGCGTAGGGTGCAGCGACACAGAAGGCGTGAAGTCTGGAGTTGGCAGTAGTGGAGTAGCTTCCGCAGATCCTTTTTCATGTTTTCCACTCCCTCCCGGGTGTCCACTCTGTTACAAATCTTTGTATCATCCGCAAAAAGGCAAACTTTACCTTCTAACCCTTCAGCAATTACTACTACTACTATTTAGCATTTCTATAGCGCTACAAGGCGTACGCAGTGCTGCACAAACATAGAAGAAAGACAGTCCCTGCTCCAAGAGCTTACAATCTAATAGACAAAAAATAAATAAAGTAAGCAAATCAAATCAATTAATGTGAACGGGAAGGAAGAGAGGAGGGTAGGTGGAGGCGAGTGGTTACAAGTGGTTACGAGTCAAAAGCAATGTTAAAGAGGTGGGCTTTCAGTCTAGATTTAAAGGTGGCCCAGGATGGGGCAAGATGTAGGGGCTCAGGAAGTTTATTCCAGGCGTAAGGTGCAGCGAGACAGAAGGCGCGAAGTCTGGAGTTGGCAGTAGTGGAGAAGGGAACTCTATGCACATTACTGGCTGTACAGAGAGAGCTACTGTATTGGTTTCCTTTGCTAATGAAAATGTTAAACATATGATTCTTAAAAAGTATTTCGTAAGTAGGAAAGCTTATTTTGTGGGGGAAAAATATTGGTATTTCATGATGTTGCTTGAGCTACTCAGTTAAGAAGAAAAGCTTTTCTTTTATTTCGAACTAGACAATTAGCTATAGGAGCCATTTTTGTTTTCTAAAATTCTCTTGTATATGTTTAATAACTTTTCAAGAAAGGCAATATACATTTTGGGATTCTCAACAGTTGGGGAAAAGTTTCTTATTCATCATGAAGGTTGTAGTACTTGAGGTTTAAGAGGGTTTTGGATCTTATACAATGTAGATGAATGAGGAGGATGAATAGTGGAGTGCCACAGGGATCCGTGCTGGGACCAGTGCTATTTAACATATTTATAAATGATCTGGAAATCGGAACAACGAGTAAGATGATTACATTTGCAGATGACACAAATCTATTCAAAGTTGTCAAAACACATGCAGATTGTGAAAAATTGCAGGAAGACCTTAGGAAAGTGGAAGACTGGGCATCCAAATGGCAGATGAAATTTAATGTGGACAAATGCAAAGTGATGCACATTGGAAAGAATAATCCGAATCGTAGTTACCTGATGTTGGTGTCCATCTTAGGAGTCAGCACCCAAGAAAAAGATCTAGGTGTCATTGTAGATAATATGCTTGAGTAGAGAGGTGTGGTAGCCGTGTTAGTCCACTTTTAAAGGTAATCAATAGAAATCAAACAAAATAAAACATGGAAAAGAAAATAAGATGATACCTTTTTTATTGGACATAACTTAATACATTTCTTGATTAGCTTTCGAAGGTTGCCCTTCTTCGTCAGATCGGAAATAAGCAAATGTGGTAGATGACAGTATATATATCCAAGCATTTCATTGACAGTCTAAGGGTGGGGGTGGGTAGGAGGTATGCATGGGAACATCAAAGCATTTCAGAGATAGTCTAACAGGATGGGGGTGGATAGGTGAGAGGAGGGTGATAAACATAGCAATACAACTTTATGGTTTATAATGGGCTAGAAAACCCAGATCTTTGTTATGCCCTGTCTGTTGGGTGTCAGAATATTCAATCATTCTGACTTCAAAGGTCTTACGTTCCTGTATTGTTTTAAAGTTACCTTTCAGAATTCTTACTGTGAAGTCACTGGTACAGTGATCTGGTTTTGTAAATTGCTGACCCACAGGGGTGGGAACCAGGCTGGCACCAGCATTCTTCATGTGATGTCTATGTAGATTAAATCTTGTCTTTAGCATCTGGCCTGTTTCTCTAATATAGCATCCTTCGTTACATTTTTTACACTGAATGATATATACCACATTGGAAGATGAGCAGGTGAAATATTCCTTTATGTTGAATATTTTTCCTTGGTGAATGACTGTGGGGTCCTTTGAAATGTTTCGGCATAGCTTGCAGCTGGCTGTATTGCAAGGATGTGTGCCCTTCTCTTCTTTTTCAGTCTGTGTTGGGAGTTTACTTCTGATTAGCTTGTGTTTTAAGTTGGGTGGCTGTCGGAAGACCAGCACTGGTGGGGCTGGGAATATCTCTTTCAGTAATTCATCCTCTTGGAGTAGAGGCTGAAGATCTTTTATGATTTTTCTTAATTTTTCCAGCTCTGGGTTGTATGTCATTATAAGGGGGAACTGGGTTCGATTCCCACTGCAGGCACAGGCAGCTCCTTGTGACTCTGGGCAAGTCACTTAACCCTCTATTGCCCCAGGTACAAATAAGTACCTGTATATAATATGTAAGCCGCATTGAAACTGCTATGAGTGGGAAAGTGCGGGGTACAAATGTAACAAAAAAAAGGGGGGGGATTCTGTCTGTGGCTTTTTTTCTTTGTATTGTAGCAGATTTTCCCTGGGTGTTTTGAGGGAGGAGGCAATATTTTTGGAGATTATTTTGGGGTTGTAGCCTTTCTGTTTGAAGGATGCAGTCAGGATTTCAAGATGTCTGTCTCTGCCCCTTGGGTCAGAGCAGATACGGTGGTATCTTGTGGCTTGGCTGTAAATAGATAATATGCTGAAATCTTCTGCCCAGTATGTGGCAGTGGCCAAAAAAAAAAAAAAAGCAAACAGGAAGCTATGAATTATTAGGAAATGGATGCAAAATAAGACCAAGAATGTTATAATGTCTCTGTATTGCTGCATGGTGTGACATCACCTTGAGTCTCAAAAAGCTATAGCAGAATTAGAAAAGGTTCAAAGAAGAGTAACCAAAATGATAAAGGGGATGGAACTCCTCCCATATGAGGAAAGGCTAAAGAGGTTAGGGCTCTTCAGCTTGGAAAAGAGACGACTGAGGGAGGATATGATTGAGGTCTACAGAATCCTGAGTGGAATAGAACGGGTAAAGTGAATAGATTTTTCAGTCTTTCAAAAAGTACAAAGTACAATGAAATTAACATGGAAATACTTAAAAAAAAATTGGAGGAAATACTTTTTCACTCAAAGAAGAGTTAAGCTCTGGAACTCGTTGCCGGAGGATGTGGTATCAGCGGTTACCGTATCTGGGTTTTAAAAAGGTTTGGACAAGTTCCTGGAGAAAAAGTCCATAATCTATTATTGGGATGGATTTGGGGGAAGCCACTGCTTGCCCCGGGATTGGTAGCATGGAATGTTGCTACTAATTGGGTTTCTGCCAGGTACTTGTGACCTGGATGGGCTACTGTTGGAAGCAGGATACTGGGTTAGATAGACCATCGGGCTGACCCAGTAATGCTGTTCTTATGTGGGCGGCGTGCCTAATTGATTTCCTTGTATATTAAAAAAAAATTTTTAAGCTTTTCTCTCTGTAGAATCGTTCTAAATAATTGTTTCTAGCTTTAATGTCCTTATCTTCTTTAAGATTGTAAAGCATTTATTGTAAAATAAAAAATGGATGGTAATGGGGCTTTTAGGTGTTAGCGTAGAAGGGTTAGTTGAGAGGATTTAATGACAATTTTTGAGATTTAAAGTCAGATTTTGGGATTTATTGCCAATTTTTCCTTTTTACGCTGTGACCATAGCAAGTCCCTGCAGCACTAAAAGACAGAATGCATGTAACAGCAGCTTCACTGTGTGAGTGTCCAAAGAAAACAAAAGTACCTGCACGCATCTACACCTGTTGCTCTGAGTATAAATATGAGTCTCACCCTTATTTTTGTTACATTTGTACCCCGCGCTTTCCCACTCATGACAGGCTCTATGCAGCAGGCAATGGAGGGTTAAGTGACTTGCCCAGAGTTCACAAGGAGCTGCCTGTGCCGGGAATTGAACTCAGTTCCTCAGGACCAAAGTCCACCACCCTAACCACTAGGCTACTCCTCCACTCCTTATTGTTTGTGAGGCTAATATTCCCCGAGGACAAGCAGACCTAGTACTCACATGTGGGTAACTCAGGAAAGCCCAACAAAAGGGTTTACTAAGGCCACCGCGGTTTGGTAAGAGGGCAGAAAAATGTTTGCAATGCCAATACTTATGCGTAGAACAGAATTCCAGTACATACACGGATACATATTTTTTTTTCTTCTTGGACCTTCGCACAGAACTGTCACCTCCCATTCTGTCTTAGAAGTTGCGGGCACTGCCGTGCTTGCAGCAAAATGAAGAAACCAGCATGAAAATTCTCACGGACCCTACTGCAGAAGAATGAAGTGACCCTTCTACTCCTCCTCAGACCTGGCATTCAATTCTTCCATTGAGCTCTCCTTTAAGTCTTCTGCGTACTTTTCTGCAGTGATGACGGATAGCTAATAACCTCATTACCATGTTTTGGTAGGCTGCGTGCTGGTGTTCAACGTGAGTTTTTGTGCAGGGTTATCTTCCTTGCAAAATTCCTCGGCATCAGACGCGCAGAAATTCGTGCGTAGGTATCTCGCTACTAACTGTGCCAGCCTTTTGCGTAGGCCCCTGAAGTCTTTCCCCTCTTGTGCAAATGAAAGGTATGAATTAGAGGCCCCCACCTCATTGAGCTACTTCCAGGCAGCCAAAATCAACTTCCTCTGTTAATCCCACCTATAATCTACCTTGTTTAGTTTGGAATCCTGGCTTCAGTGCTCAACCCAAAGCATCTTGCTTTGTTTTTGTTTTTTTGACTAGCCTGCTTATTTTCGAAGGAGATGGCCGGCCATCTTCCGACACAAATCGGGAGATGGCTGGCGATCTCCTAAACCCGGCCAGATCGGTATAATCGAAAGCCGATTTTGGCCAGCTTCAACTGCTTTCCGTCGCAGAGCCGGCCAAAGTTAAAGGGGGCATTTCGGCAGGGTACAGAAGGCGGGATGGGGGCGTGGTTACGAGATGGCTGCCTTCGGCCGATAACGGAAAAAAGAAGGCCGGCTCTGACGAGCATTTGGCCGGCTTCACTTGGTCCATTTATTTTTAGGACCAAGCCTCAAAAAAGTGCCCCAATTGACCAGATGACCACCGGAGGGAATCGGGGATCACCTCCCCTTACACCCCCGGTGGTCACCAACCCCCTCTCACCCCCCCCCAAAAAAAATTAAAAAACATTTTTTTGCCAGCCTCTATGCCAGCCTGAAATATCATACCCAGCTCCATGACAGCAGTATGCAGGTCCCTGGAGCAGTTTTTAGTGGGTGCAGTGCACTTCAGGCAGGTGGACCCAGGCCCATCCCCCCCCCCCCCCCACTACATGTTACACTTGTGGTGGTAAATGTGAGCCCTCCAACCCCCCACCAAAACCCACTGTACCCACATGTAGGTGCCCCCCTTCATCCCTAAGGGCTATGGTAGTGGTGTACAATTGTGGGGAGTGGGTTTTGGGGGGGATTTGGGGGGCTCAGCACACAAGGTAAGGGAGCTATGCACCTGGGATCAATTTGTGAAGTCCACTGCAGTGCCCCCTAGGGTGCCCGGTTGGTGTCCTGGCATGTGAGGGGGATCAGTGCACTACAAATGCTGGCTCCTCCCACGACCAAATGCCTTGGATTTGGCCGGGTTTGAGATGGCCGCCATTAGTTTCCATTATCGCTGAAAACCAATGACGGCCATCTCTAAAGCCTGCCCAAATGTTGAGATTTGGCCGGCTCCGACTGTATTATCGAAACGAAAGATGGCCGGCCATCTTGTTTCAATAATACGGTCAGGACGCCGCTTTACGGGGCTGGCCATATAGATGGCTGGCCCCGTTCGATTGTGCCCCTCTAGGTGTCCTGTGTGTCTGTCTTGATGGTTGTGTGAGGACAGTTAAGTGTGTCTCTGTACAATACTGCATCTGCATGGTCCAGATTATTAGTGATAATCAGTGATAGCCACAATAAATATTCATGGGATACAGTTGATTTCAGAAACTGGTTGATTTGCATAGCTTGCTGAACTTAAAAAGCAGACCTGTTTGTGACCTTGCAGGGCTGAAGTTGTTCCAGTTTTGTGTGAAGAAATATTTCCTTATGTTACTCCTTAAGCCCACCACCAGGAGGAGTAGCCTAGTGGTTAGTGCAGTGGACTTTGATCCTGGGTAACTGGGTTCGATTTCTACTTGCAGCTCCCTGTGACTCTGGGCAAGTCACTTAACCCTCCATTGCCCCAGGTACAAATAAGTACCTGCATATATTATGTAAACCGCTTTGATTGTAACCACAGAAAGGCGGTGTATCGTCCCATTCCCCCCCCCCCCCTTTCCTATATCATGAGCCATGGTTCTAGCTTTACTTGTAGAGTTTACGATTGATTGATTTCTGTGGTGCACTCTACACAAGGTGCTTTAAAAAAAAAGAAAACTCACAATGGAGCATAGGGTGGCAGAGGGCACAAAGAGAGAATGCAAGACCATGGAAGAGAGATGAGTTAAGCCCAGGATGAGAGGGAATGTGGAGCTTATTTTGGTTTGATGGATGGTATATCAAACAAAGGTGGGCTAGGAACAGCAGATAAAGACCTGTATGGTCCATCCAGTCTGCCCAACAATATAAACTAATTTTACATGGTATGCGATACTTTATACGTATACCCAAGTTTGATTTGTCCCTGCCATTCTCAGGGCACAGACCATAGAAGTCTGCCCAGCACTGTTCCTGTGCTAAAAACCATCCACAACCATCTCAATTTCAGGAAATCACTTAAGACCATGCTATTTGGACAAGCATATCCCAAGGACTCAGCATGTGTCTCCTCTACTTGATACACATCAATCTAGTGACAATTTTGGACACATCCACCCTTCCCTCCTCTCCCCTGGCTTCCCTGCTCCTTCCATCCCTTCCCCATCCTCCCCATTATTTCTTATGTAGGTTTTCTGTTGTATTAGCTTAATTTTACTGCACTGGCGTCTGCCTCTGCGGTGCACTGTAAGCCACATTGAGCCTGACACTGTTGGGAAAATGTGGGGTATAAATGAGATAATAAATAAATAAAAGTTCTGAAGATTCTGGAATCCTAAAGAGTTACAAGATTCCGGAATCCCAATTAGTAGCAACATTCCATGCAGAACCCCAATAGTAACACAGTAAATGACGGCAGATAAAGACCTGAACGGTCCATCCAGTCTGCCCAACAATATAAACTAATTTTACATGGTATGCAATACTTTATACGTATACCCAAGTTTGATTTGTCCCTGCCATTCTCAGGGCACAGACCATAGAAGTCTGCCCAGCACTCTTCTTGTACTCAACGTTCTGAAGCTAATGTCGAAACCCCTTAAAATTTACACTCAAGCCCATCCATATCTATTCAGTCACGATCAGGGTGTAGATCGTAGAAGTCTGCCCAGCACTGGTTGTGCTTCCCAATTGCTGGTGTTGCCACCCAATCTCTGCTAAGATTCCGTGGATCCATTCCTTCCAAACAGGATTCCTTTGTGTTTCTCCCACAAATGTTTTAATTCCATTACCATTTTCATCTCCACCACCTAGGGCATTCCACGTATCCACCACCCTCTCCATGAAAAAATACTTCCTGACATTACTCCTGAGTCTGGCTCCCTTCAACCTCAATTCGTTTCCGGAAAAGGTTTGTTTGCGGATTAATACCTTTCAAATATTTGAACGTCTGTATCATGTCACCCCTGTTTTCCTTTCCTCCAAGGTATACATGTTCAGGTCGGCAAGTCTCTCCTTGTACGGTTTGCAATGCAAATCCCATACCATTTTTGTAGCTTTTGGTTGCACCACTTCCAGTCTTTTTACATCTTTAGCAAGATACGGCCTCCAAAACTGAACACAGTACTCCATTTTGCCTGCTTGTTTGGGCTTTCCAGCTCATACTGGGGCTATTGATTCACAATTTTTTTTTAATGAATAAGGCAGTCTATAAATATAAAAATGAAATGAAACGGTGCAGAAAATTAAGGTCGCCAACTAAAAAGAGAAAATCCTGCCACATGTTCCTCCCTCCCCCCTCTACATCCAAGAATAACTTCAGCAATGATGGTGGTACAGACTGGAGATCCTGCAGACCACACTGAAGTGTGGGGATACAGTTGGTAGCACTCCAGCCACCACTGAGGTGGTGAGTGGTATTCACTGGGTTTGAAAATCCCAGTAGATAGAATATGGGACAATTTTGATAAGATTACTACATCAGATGTGAGAGTTACTAGGGTAGTATGCCAAATGTAACCGTGTTCTAGATAAAAGCCAGGCTTACTTGATGAAGACCCTATCGCCATCTTTCTTGCACACTATTATTACATGGATAAGTACTAAATCAGAGTCTGGTGTTTTTCCCATCTGCAGGAATCCCCTCTGGGGCTGTAGGGTTCCTGTAGGGACAGAAGCAATTCTTCGGGGTTCCTGTGGGGACAAGCAGTTCCTGTGGGGTTCTCGTGGGGATGGAAGCAGTTCCTGCAGGGTTCCTGTGGAAGTGTAAACTGCACCTGTGCCAGCCTCTCACCTACCAAGTTCTTATGAGAGCTGCCTCCTTCTCCTCCTCCTTGCTTTAACAGCGCAGATGTTGAAAGTTTTCCATTAATCCTCTCTGCTTCTGGGCTTATGTGCAGCCCTTAGCTCAGACACCGGCACGAGCATCAGAGGTCACCTGACCTACTGGTGCGTGCATGTGACGACCTCCAGCGAATCAGAGACGAGTCTTACATGTGCACACCAGAGTGTTCCAAGATCCAACTTCCGTTCCTTCCTTGCCTGCAGTGCTGTGGCTCAAACCCAAAGAGAGACGACCAGAATTTTTTTTATAGGTACCATTAAATTCTTGCGGGGACAGATTGGGCCAGGTAAGATTCCAGCGGGGACAGGTTAGATTTCTGTCCCTGTGCAACTTGCTAGTATAGTGTTGACTCCTATACTGAAAAATAAGAAGGGAGACCTTCATGATCCATTGAACTGTAGACCAGTTGCTTCCATTCCTCTTCTTACTAAAATCATGGAAGGGTGTGTAACTAAACAAATGGATAATTACTTGAAGAAGTTTGAGATCTTGCATTCATCTCAGTTAGGCTTTTGTAAAAGATGCAGTACCGAGACAGTCGTGAGCTCAATAATTGCTGAGTTTTCAATTGCTGAGTCAAGGTTATCGCTTGCTGATTATTCAATTTGACTTATCATCTGCATTCGATCTGGTGGATCATAATCTGGAACATACTGGAAGGATTTGGAATCCAAAGCAAGGTTCTAAGCCGTTTTCAAGATTTCCTGACTGGTAGATGTTATACTGTCCTTGGGGGACTTCTTGTGGAGTGCCATAGGGCTCTCCTCTTTTGCCCACAGTATGTAACGTTGTTATGCAGTCATTAGGAGTAGCTTTAGGTAAAAGCAATATGTAATCTTTTACTTATGCAGATGACATTACAATCTTTTCCCCTCTAATTAAAGATAGTGAGGATATGATGAGTAGGCTTCAGGGCTGTTTACAACTACTACTACTACTACTATTTAGCATTTCTACGGCGCTACAAGGCGTACACAGCGCTGCACAAACATAGAAGAAAGACAGTCCCTGCTCAAAGAGCTTACAATCTAATAGACAAAAAATAAAGTAAGCAAATCAAATCAATTAATGTGAACGGGACGGAAGAGAGGAGGGTAGGTGGAGGCGAGTGGTTACAAGTCAAAAGCAATGTTAAAGAGGTGGGCTTTCAGTCTAGAATTAAAGGTGGCCAAGGATAGGGCAAGACGTAGGGGCTCAGGAAGTTTATTCCAGGCGTAGGGTGCAGCGAGACAGAAGGCGCGAAGTCTGGAGTTGGCAGTAGTGGAGAAGGGTACAGCTAAGAAGGATCGAATCTTGGATAAATGTACAGAAATTGAAACTAAATAAAGGTAAGACTACATTTTTGTGGATTGATAAACCAAGGGTTCAACATACAGTGGGGGAAATAAGTATTTGATCCCTTGCTGATTTTGTAAGTTTGCCCACTGACAAAGACATGAGCAGCCCATAATTGAAGGGTAGGTTATTGGTAACAGTGAGAGATAGCACATCACAAATTAAATCCGGAAAATCACATTGTGGAAAGTATATGAATTTATTTGCATTCTGCAGAGGGAAATAAGTATTTGATCCCCCACCAACCAGTAAGAGATCTGGCCCCTACAGACCAGGTAGATGCTCCAAATCAACTCGTTACCTGCATGACAGACAGCTGTCGGCAATGGTCACCTGTATGAAAGACACCTGTCCACAGACTCAGTGAATCAGTCAGACTCTAACCTCTACAAAATGGCCAAGAGCAAGGAGCTGTCTAAGGATGTCAGGGACAAGATCATACACCTGCACAAGGCTGGAATGGGCTACAAAACCATCAGTAAGACGCTGGGCGAGAAGGAGACAACTGTTGGTGCCATAGTAAGAAAATGGAAGAAGTACAAAATGACTGTCAATCGACAAAGATCTGGGGCTCCACGCAAAATCTCACCTCGTGGGGTATCCTTGATCATGAGGAAGGTTAGAAATCAGCCTACAACTACAAGGGGGGAACTTGTCAATGATCTCAAGGCAGCTGGGACCACTGTCACCATGAAAACCATTGGTAACACATTACGACATAACGGATTGCAATCCTGCAGTGCCCGCAAGGTCCCCCTGCTCCGGAAGGCACATGTGACGGCCCGTCTGAAGTTTGCCAGTGAACACCTGGATGATGCCGAGAGTGATTGGGAGAAGGTGCTGTGGTCAGATGAGACAAAAATTGAGCTCTTTGGCATGAACTCAACTCGCCGTGTTTGGAGGAAGAGAAATGCTGCCTATGACCCAAAGAATACCGTCCCCACTGTCAAGCATGGAGGTGGAAATGTTATGTTTTGGGGGTGTTTCTCTGCTAAGGGCACAGGACTACTTCACCGCATCAATGGGAGAATGGATGGGGCCATGTACCGTACAATTCTGAGTGACAACCTCCTTCCCTCCGCCAGGGCCTTAAAAATGGGTCGTGGCTGGGTCTTCCAGCACGACAATGACCCAAAACATACAGCCAAGGCAACAAAGGAGTGGCTCAGGAAGAAGCACATTAGGGTCATGGAGTGGCCTAGCCAGTCACCAGACCTTAATCCCATTGAAAACTTATGGAGGGAGCTGAAGCTGCGAGTTGCCAAGCGACAGCCCAGAACTCTTAATGATTTAGAGATGATCTGCAAAGAGGAGTGGACCAAAATTCCTCCTGACATGTGTGCAAACCTCATCATCAACTACAGAAGACGTCTGACCGCTGTGCTTGCCAACAAGGGTTTTGCCACCAAGTATTAGGTCTTGTTTGCCAGAGGGATTAAATACTTATTTCCCTCTGCAGAATGCAAATAAATTCATATACTTTCCACAATGTGATTTTCCGGATTTAATTTGTGATGTGCTATCTCTCACTGTTACCAATAACCTACCCTTCAATTATGGGCTGCTCATGTCTTTGTCAGTGGGCAAACTTACAAAATCAGCAAGGGATCAAATACTTATTTCCCCCACTGTATACAGTGGGGGAAATAAGTATTTTTAAGGCCCTGGCGGAGGGAAGGAGGTTGTCACTCAGAATTGTACGGTACATGGCCCCATCCATTCTCCCATTGATGCGGTGAAGTAGTCATGTGCCCTTAGCAGAGAAACACCCCCAAAACATAACATTTCCACCTCCATGCTTGACAGTGGGGACGGTGTTCTTTGGGTCATAGGCAGCATTTCTCTTCCTCCAAACACGGCGAGTTGAGTTCATGCCAAAGAGCTCAATTTTTGTCTCATCTGACCACAGCACCTTCTCCCAATCACTCTCGGCATCATCCAGGTGTTCACTGGCAAACTTCAGACGGGCCGTCACATGTGCCTTCCGGAGCAGGGGGACCTTGCGGGCACTGCAGGATTGCAATCCGTTATGTCGTAATGTGTTACCAATGGTTTTCGTGGTGACAGTGGTCCCAGCTGCCTTGAGATCATTGACAAGTTCCCCCCTTGTAGTTGTAGGCTGATTTCTAACCTTCCTCATGATCAAGGATACCCCACGAGGTGAGATTTTGCGTGGAGCCCCAGATCTTTGTCGATTGACAGTCATTTTGTACTTCTTCCATTTTCTTACTATGGCACCAACAGTTGTCTCCTTCTCGCCCAGCGTCTTACTGATGGTTTTGTAGCCCATTCCAGCCTTGTGCAGGTGTATGATCTTGTCCCTGACATCCTTAGACAGCTCCTTGCTCTTGGCCATTTTGTAGAGGTTAGAGTCTGACTGATTCACTGAGTCTGTGGACAGGTGTCTTTCATACAGGTGACCATTGCCGACAGCTGTCTGTCATGCAGGTAACGAGTTGATTTGGAGCATCTACCTGGTCTGTAGGGGCCAGATCTCTTACTGGTTGGTGGGGGATCAAATACTTATTTCCCTCTGCAGAATGCAAATAAATTCATATACTTTCCACAATGTGATTTTCCGGATTTAATTTGTGATGTGCTATCTCTCACTGTTACCAATAACCTACCCTTCAATTATGGGCTGCTCATGTCTTTGTCAGTGGGCAAACTTACAAAATCAGCAAGGGATCAAATACTTATTTCCCCCACTGTATTTCTTTCCCAGCCATTTTATTCATACAGAATTTTCATCACAAATTTTAGGCCCAATCAGTTTTACTGAATAACACTATGAAGAGTTTTAGATTTATTGCAGAAAGGATACACTCCAGTTTACTTGTCTGATATAAATCACACTTAGAACGTATTGGGTCATAAGGGCACAGTTGTATTAAAGATCAGAAACACAGGGTAAGTAGAAAGGACTCTTAACTGAAGGAGGATGTGTGAGGAAAGGCAGGGAGTGTGTATGGGCAGGCTAGATGGACCTTGCGATCTTTATCTGATGTTGTTTTCTGTTTCTCTGACACTATTCAATTATTTAGAAAAAGTATGCTGCAGGTCTTGAAGTCTCTTCACTGCCAGGAAGCTCCCTCTGGGATATTACTCTGACCCAGGGGTGTCTTTTTTTTCTTCCAGAGCAGGGAGAGATACTTCATCTTCTTGCTGGCAGTAACATTGAGGCATCTTGCGTGCCCTCCCTCAGCCTTTGCACATCCCTTGCTTTTTAAGACCAGGCACTGCAGTCTCTAGTCTGCGTCTCCAAGATTTCAGCTCTAGCTCCAAAATGGTTGCAGCTCTGTCCTCGTCTGCACCTCCGCTTGCTGGCCCTGCCTTTGCACTAATGCACAATTTAGCCTGGCTGGGTTTCACTTCACTTCCTGCCCCGAATGTCTGGGTTAATGAATCATCATCATCGTCGTATCTAAAATGGAAGGCATGCACTTGACATTTCATACTCTGCAGTCTGTGAGATTTCCACTTGAAGTCAAATTCATTTCATCAGGAGAGACAATTTAATGGTCTCCAAAACGTGCGACAGACAGGTACCAAGTCCAGCTCATCAGGTGAAATTGAAGGATCATATCAATTAGCTTAGAGAAGTAGAGTCTCTGTATTGGATAAGTATGTCGTCTAGATCCCAGGCTACACAGTACCAAGATCTAAATGTTCAAAATTTCAGAGAGCATATTACTAGAAATGCTTTTGTGACCTTTAAAATAAATGGATTAAGGGTTATAAGAGTACAGGACTTCTGTAGCTGTTCTGTTTGTGCTGCTTGCACTGGGGTGTCAGGGTTTGGGGAAGGGGGAAGGGAAGGATTTCTAGGTTGGTATTATATGAAAAAAATGGCAATCGTTCTGTTGATATGTAATTGGTTTTTCTTTCTCAATAAAATTGTTTAAACATAAAATGAGTACATTATATGGTGCTGCTAGTATAATGCTATACAGGGAAACATACAGAAAATCTCGTTCATATAGGTGGATTACAGAGGGCAGGTCCTATCCTGATTCAGAACCACCAGCATCCAAAAGCCTTCCCCCCCCCACCCCCAACGCACTCATCTCCAGTACACAGGAACAGGGCCTGTGCCCACTTGCTGCTGCAGTCGAGGGATTTTGAGCAGAAGGGAAAGTGGGCTGCCCCAGGCGGTGCTCGTGAGGGAGGTTAGAACAGGGTTCCTGAAGAACTGTCCTATCTTACAGGCACCGCTTGGAGCAGCCCACATTTCCCTTCTGCTCAAGGACCCCCGGCTGCAGCAGCAAGCAGGCACAGGCCCTGCTCCCAAGTACCGAAGGGCATTGTGGGGCAGGGAGGATGACTTTTGGATGCCTGCATCCGAAATTCCAGGGTGGCCAAAATTATTGCAGCCAAAAGATCTGCACCCTGACAGTGGCACTGAAATGCTGGTGTCAAAACGGAAGCGCCCAAAGCTCAAGTACCGTGGTTTAAGATGTTTCATGTTTATTAAAATACTTGCTCTCCTTCTATTAATGCACACATGATCCCTGTCCAGCAAAAACAGTACAACGAGCGAGCATAGGCCTCATTGAAAGGGCCACAAAAATTATTAACACCTCTCTCTTGTGGAAGGGCAGCTGCCAACAACACTAAAAAGAGCTGTGCTGTGCCCCCTACTCAAAAAGAGCTCACTCGACCAGGACAAGCTCGAAAACTACAGACATAAGTACATAAGTAGTGCCATACTGGGAAAGACCAAAGGTCCATCTAGCCCAGCATCCTGTCACCGACAGTGGCCAATCCAGGTCAAGGGCACCTGGCACGCTCCCCAAACGTAAAAACATTCCAGACAAGTTATACCTAAAAATGCGGAATTTTTCCAAGTCCATTTAATAGCGGTCTATGGACTTGTCCTTTAGGAATCTATCTAACCCCTTTTTAAACTCCGTCAAGCTAACCGCCCGTACCACGTTCTCCGGCAACGAATTCCAGAGTCTAATTACACGTTGGGTGAAGAAAAATTTTCTCCGATTCGTTTTAAATTTACCACTCTCTAACATTCCTTTCCTATTAAAACTTACAGAAAAGACAGTCTGCAGTCAACGACTGGCTAGTTGAAAGTAGCTGGCTAGACCCATGTCAGTCTGGTGTCAGACCTGGGTGTGGAACAGAGTTCTTGTGTCCCTTCTTGATGATCTGCACAGAAATCATGACAGGGGATCTGCCTCGATACTAGTATTGCTGGATTTCCCAGCCGCCTTCAACACTGTGGATCATAATATCATGCTTACAGGACTGGCAGAAACAGGTACATAGTACTTACATAGTTAAAATCCTATTTGTCAGACAGACAACAATCAGTTCTGTTCAGCAACAGCACATGATTACCTTGGACGCTAAACTGTGGAGTACCACAGGGATCCATACTGTCCATGTGGTCTCCCATTTTATTTTATATCTACCTCAAGCCTCTGGCTGAGCTGCTTCGGTCGATGGACACAAAATTCTACATCTATGCCGATGATTTGCAACTGCTCATGCCCATTGAACCAGATCTACCCACAGCTCTCAGTAAAGCGTCGGCCTGCCTAACCGGAACACAGGAACAGGCAAAGAACAACAAACTCTGCCTGAACCCAAGCAGAAGAGATTCTTTGTGTACCTAACACAAGTAGACAAATACCGGACTTCAAAAATACTTTTGGGAAGTATGAACTCCCTCTAAAATCACAGGTCAGGAATCTTGGGATACTGCTAGACTCATTATTCACTCTGGATTGTGCAGATTCAAACTACCTTTAAAAATTGTCTCTATCACCTATGGCAGCTACAAAATCTCTCTCCATGTATCAAAAAGACGAGTCTGACCACAGTGGTCCATGCCATAATAACATTACGACTGGACTATTGTAATGCCCTGTACACTGGCTAAGCCAAAAGAGTTTATATCAGCTCCAACTAATTCAGAATGCTGCAGCACGACTGATAGAAGGCTCCAAACGGCGTGACCACATCACACCCTTCCTGCAAAAACTACACTGGCTACCAGTGCCTTACAGGGCTAAATTTAAAACTCTTACGTTTGATTTTCAAGGCCCTCAGACAAAATGAGCCACAGTACGTAAAGAAAAGTTGGCTCTTTACAAACCTTTGAGACCTCTAAGATCCTCTCAAGGATTATCATTATCTGTTCCCTCATCAAAGGAAATTGAAGGATGTGATACCCGCCAACGAGCCTTCTCAAGAGTAGCCCTCACGCTTTGGAATTTACTCCCATAGGGGCTACGTATAACTCGAGACGACCTCTACTTCTGGAAGCAGGTAAAAGCCTGGCTCTTCTCCCAAGCCTTTAATACATAGGGTGACTGACTATATACCCATTCTGCACCTGGCCTAGCTTGCTCCACCCACTGTAACTTAGACCAGTTCCTTATATCTTGATTAACTGTACAAAGAACTTGCCTTTAGTCAGTGCAATTTTTCTAGCAAAAAAGGTGCTGGTACTCAAATGCCAGGCCACCCTTCAGGGGTGGGGTGATCACTGAGGGACCCATCCCACAATAGCCAGGCCCCCTGCAACCAGTCACAGAATCTATGACAAGGCAGAATTGGTGTGTAGAGCCTGAGCTCTTTCATTAAAAGTTGGGGATCATGGGTCAATTTTAGCAGACAATGGAAAAGGTGCCGGTACTCAGTACCCCCAAGTACCCCCTCAAAAAAAGCCCTGCCTTTAGTTTAGCTACCCTTTTATTTATCCCGACTGACTCTATACTACACATCTTGTTCCCGTCTAGTGGAGGAGTGGCCTAGTGGTTAGGGTGGTGGACTCGGGAACCGAGGAACTGAGTTCGATTCCCACTTCAGGCACAGGCAGCTCCTTGTGACTCTGGGCAAGTCACTTAACCCTCCATTGCCCCATGTAAGCCGCATTGAGCCTGCCATGAGTGGGAAAGCGCAGGGTACAAATGTAACAAAAATAAAATAGATACTATTGGAGATTCTACATGGAATGTTGCTATTCCACTAGCAACATTCCATGTAGAAGGCTGCGCAGGACGTCAGACTCACAGAAGCAGAAGCCTGCGCGGCCACATTGGTGATCTGCAAGGGCCGACTTCTACATGGAATGTTGCTAGTGGAATAGCAACATTCCAACATTCCATGTAGAATCTCAAATAGTAGCAACAGTGGAGGGAGGAGTGGCCTAGTGGTTAGGGTGGTGGACTTTGGTCCTGAGGAACTGAGTTTGATTCCCACTTCAGGCACAGGCAGCTCCTTGTGACTCTGGGCAAGTCACTTAACCCTCCATTGCCCCATGTAAGCCACATTGAGCCCGCCATGAGTGGGAAAGCGCAGGGTACAAATGTAACAAAAATCAAATAGATTCTATTGGAGATTCTACATGGAATGTTGCTACTATTTGAGATTCTACATGGAATGTTGCTATTCCACTAGCAACATTCCATGTAGAAGGCTGCGCAGGCTTCTGTTTCTGTGAGTCTGACGTCCTGCACGTACGTGCAGGACGTCAGACTCACAGAAGCAGAAGCCTGCGCGGCCACATTGGTGTCACTTAACCCTCCATTGCCCCATGTAAGCCGCATTGAGCCTGCCATGAGTGGGAAAGCGCGGGGTACAAATTTAACAAAAATAAAAATAAATAAAATCTATATGTCTGCACTTGGCCCCTCAGCTAGACGGTAAGCTGTATCGTAGAAAATCATTAGTAGTATCATTGCAGTGTTATTTGAATGTTCTAATTGCATGCTTATTAGATATTCCATCGCTATTATGCTTACATCACATTATATCTCTGTCATTTTAATTTCAGCGCTGTTAAGTGTGTTATATTTTTGATCCTGTTTCATGGTAGTCGTATTATTAGGTCTCAGTTTACTTCTTTCAAGTTTTCCTCTTTTATTCTGTCGGTCTATACTTGTTTATTTTACTATTGTTATGGTGTTAACAAAATTGTAAGTTTGACGTTAAACTGTACCTTTCTGTACACCGCCTTGGGCGAATCTCTTCATAAAGGCATTGGGACTGGAGGCGTGGCCTAATGGTTAGTGCTGCGGGCTTTGATCCTGGCAACCTGGGTTCAGTTCCCACTGCAGCTCCTTGTGACATTGGGCAAGTCACCTAACTCTCCAGAGAAAGCGCCTGCATATAATGTGTACAGCGCTGTGTACATCTAGTAGCGGTATAGAAAGGATTAGTAGTAATAAATCCCAATAAGTAAATAACATCTTACAATGAAAAAGTTAATTAAAATGAAAAAGTCAATTAAAAGTTAATTGAAATTCACATACCTCTGCACAGAAGCATGGAACAAACTACCGAACACTATAAAAATAACATGTAACTTGACAAACTTCAGGAAACTACTGAAAACACACTTGTTTGAAAAAGCTTACAATAAGAATCCTCCTTAGAACTTGATTATTCTATATCTAAACCAACCACCTACTGATCCCTCTGAATTGATTATATTAGCCTTATTATCATTATTGGTCATCATATATTATTGTTGGTTTTTTTATTATGTGTTATGTAAATTATTCCACAGACATACCTTCCTTATTTCGTACGTAGTAATATGTTAATTTAGAACAAACCTCTTACTCTGTTCATAACTATATCTTTTGTAATATAATGTAAGCCACATTGAGCCTGCAAATAGGTGGGAAAATGTGGGGTACAATTGTAGCAAATAAATAAAAAGGACACCAATGGGGGCATAATAGAATGGAAACGCCTATCTCCATGGGCGTTTATCTCCGAGAATGGGTCCGTGAAGGGGCGGACTGAACCGTATTTTCGAAAAACATGGACGTTTATCTTTTTTGAGCTGGGCGTTTTTGTTTTTCAGCGATAATGGAAAATGAAAGCGCCCAGCTCAAAAACAAATAACTCCAAGACATTTATTCGTGGGAGGGGCCAGGATTCGTACTGCACTGGTCCCCCTCACATGCCAGGACACCAACCGGGCACCCTAGGGGGCACTTTTACAAAAAAAAAAAAAAAAAAAGGTAAAAGAGCTCCCAGGTGCATAGCACCCTTCCCTTGGGTGTTGAGCCCCCCAAATCCCCCTCAAAACCCACTGCCCACAAGTCTACACCATTACTATAGCCCTAAGGGGTGAAGGGGGGCACCTACATGTGGGTACAGTGGGTTTGGGGGGGGGCGGTTTGGAGGGCTCTCATTTACCAGCACAAGTGTAACAGTTGGGGGGGGATGGGCCTGGGTCCACCTGCCTGAAGTCCACTGCACCCCCTAATAACTGCTCCAGGGACCTGCATACTGCTGCCAGGGAGGTGGGTATGACATTTGAGGGTGAAAATAAAAAGTTGTGAAACGGCATATTTTGTGGTGGGAGGGGGCTTGTGACTACTGGGGGAGTCAGGGGAGGTCATCCCCGATTCCCTCCAGTGGTCATCTGGTCATTTAGGGCACTTTTTGGGGCCTTATTCGTGGAAAAACAGGGTCCAGGAAAAGTGCCCTAAATTCTCGCTAAAAACGCATATTTTTTTTCCATTGTCGGCGAAAGGCGCCCATCTCTGATCGGCCGTTAACCACGCCCCAGTTCCGCCTTCACCACGCCTTCGACAAGCCCCCATCAACTTTGTCCGCATCCGTGACGGAGTGCAGTTGAAAACGTCCAAATTCGGCTTTCGATTATACCGCTTTATTCGTTTTTGTGAGATAAACGTCTATCTCCCGATTTGGGTCACAATATAGGAGTTTTTCTCTTTCGATTATAAGCAGACAAATATAATATAGGAAGGAGTACATCAATCAAACCAGAGGAAAGACAGAGACAAATATTGCATACCCACGACTTAGAGTCTTCAAAAGGACCTTGAATTTAGAGAAGGACAGTTCGAACCTCAAGTGTGGGGACTAATTGTTCCAAAGATAAAGGCAGATGAACAAATAGACTCACAACCAGCTACTAGGAGAAGGAAGAACTAATCGGTTGGAGTCCAATGAGCGTAACAAGCATAAGCAGCAGAAATCATTCCTACCATGCAGGTGTGAACACACATACACTTGCTTTCAAGCCCGTGTTAATGTTAGCGCCTGGTTTATTCAAGTGTGCCTGTAAATCAGCCTATATGTTAGTCTACATGGAGTGGAGGAGTAGCCTAATGGTTAGAGCATAAGTTGGAAACCGGAAGGCCCAGGTTCAAATAGATGCACAGCAGCTCAGGCAAGTCACTTAACCCTCCCTGCCTTGGGAGAAGTCAGTGACAAACTACTCCTGTATCAAGCCAAGGACGAGTATATGTATCGTCCACAAAACGCAATAAACGGAGAGAATTTACTGTGAAGTGCAAAAATAAATCTCTGGAAAAAATGTACTTCCAAACCACAGTGGGTAACATCCAAAAATCTTTGTCCAATTTAAATTTTTCTCCAATATAAATTTTTATTTTTTTCATGGGGGGAATTATCAGTGAATTATCAAGTGCTCACTAGCATTTATTCAAAGAGAACCAAAAAATTGCGACCCAGGTGAAGCTCTATTTTCCTGTCACTTAATTACACATGATAAAATTCCCCTCAAAATATTGTTTGCATACTAATTTTTATTTTTTTTGTTACATTTGTACCCTGCGCTTTCCCACTCATAGCAGGTTCAATGCAGCTTACATATTATATACAGGTACTTATTTGTACCTGGAGCAGTGGAGGGTTAAGTGACTTGCCCAGCGTCACAAGGAACAGCCTGTGCCTGCACTGGGAATCAAACTCAGTTCCCCACGACCAAAGTCCACCACGCTAACCACTAGGCCACTCCTCCACTCCACTCCACTAATAGCAAAAACACTGGAAACCCACTGGCAAACAATTGAACCAATCCAAACAAAACAAGTGGGGAAAAAGGTAGGCTATTACTACCACAATAGAAATATGAATTATATTAAAAAGTTGGGGAAAAGACCTCACATGCCTGTGCTTTGCTTACGCTGTTGTTTAACACAGCAATTACAACACAGTGCTGGCTTCGATCATAGGTCAAAAGCACCCAACGGTGTAATTCTTGTGATTGTGTGGAGGTCCCCAATTTTCGGCGATAATGGAAACCGAGGACGCCCATGTCAGAAACGACCAAATGCAAGCCATTTGGTCATGGGAGGAGCCAGCATTCGTAATGCACTAGTCCCCCTGACATGCCAAGACACCAACGGGGCACCCTAGGGGGCAGTGCAGTGGACTTCAGAAATTGCTCCCAGGTGCATAGCTTCCTTACCTTGGGTGCTGAGCCCCCCAACCCCCCAATCCAAACCCACTACCCACAACTGTACAACACTACCATAGCCCTAAGGGGTGAAGGGGGGCACCTACATGTGGGTACAGTGGGTTTCTGGTGGGTTTTGAAGGGCTCACATTTACCACCACAAGTGTAACAGGTGGGGGGGGGATGGGCCTGGGTCCGCCTGCCTGAAGTGCACTGCAGTACCCACTAAAACTGCTCCAGGGACTTGCATACTGCTGTCAGTGAGCTGGGTATGACATTTGAGGCTGGCAAAAAATATTTTTAAATTTTTTTTTTAGAGTGGGAGGGGGTTAGTGACCAATGGGAGGAGTAAGGGGAGGTCATCCCCGATTCCCTCCGGTGGTCATCTGGTCAGTTCGGGCACCCTTTTGAGGCTTGGTCGTAAGAAAAAATGGACCAAGTAAAGTCACCCAAGTGCTCGTCAGGGACGCCCTTCTTTTTTCCATTATCGGCCGAGGACGCCCATCTGTTAGGCATGCCCCAGTCCCGCCTTCGCTATGCTTCTGACACGCCCCCGTGAACTTTGGTCATCCCCGCGACAGAAAGCAGTTGGGGACGCCCAAAATCGATTATGCCGATTTGGGCGACCCTAGGAGAAGGACGCCCATCTCCCGATTTGTGTTGAAAGATGGGCGTCCTCTTTCGAAAATAAGCCTGATAGCGATGCAAAAAATATATTTTTTTCAATTTTTTCAAAAACATGAAAAAAATAGCAAATCAACTTATCTTGTAGGCAACAGTAGCGAAACGTCCCTACGGGGACCCGTTTCACCAAATGGCTTCCTGTGCTGCCTTTACTGTTCAAAAGCTGTTGACAAAAACAGAACAAAATAACAAATAGTCAACTCAGTCCCACACTGACAAACAAAAGAGAGGAGAAAAATCGCACATACCTCAATGTCTGTGGCTGTGTATTATGGCCGCTGTAGCGCTAAACATGGCGGCTGCTTATAAAGAAACGCCGACGCATGCACACACACCCACAAAATGTCAAATTTCAAAACTTCTCATGGAACTAATAAGGGGGGGGGTGTTAAAACAGATAATTGAGAAACCATAATAATAAACCATACTTAGGGGCATTTTTACTGAAGGGCGATAGGGCAATAGTCGGAATCAGGCCTACTACGGTAGTCCTGGCCTCTGCCGTGCACCAACTTCATGCATATTTTTTTTTGGACTGGGGGCTTACCCGGCAGTAATTGGATGGCGCTGCATGCTACTTGGTTACTGCCGGGTAGAGGGGGAGCCCTTACCACCTCCTCAATGGATGGCGGAAAGGACTCCCCCGGGAAATGGCCGCGTGACAAGTGGTTCACTTATCACAGGGCCATTTCCCTTCCTCTTAAAAAAAAAAGCCTTTTACCCGCTGCGGTAAAAGGGGGCCTTGGCACACGGTGAATCCATGTGCGATGCTACCGCAGGTTAGTAAAAGGGGCCCTTAGTGCGTCTACACACTGTGATAAGTGTATCATAAAGAAAGGAGTTTCAAAGTGGCCCCTAACTTGTTAAAGAAAATACAAAATGTACAAAAATCTATAATATTAAACCAATAAATGTATCTGTTGTGCCTCTCAGTACATACACACTGTCCAATGGGGTGCCCTGTTTCGGTATCAGGGACACTATAGCACTTTCATAATCTGGCACTCATGTAGCTGTTCCTCCATCAATTTATTTTTATTAAATTTGTACGCCACGCTTTCCCACTCATGGCAGGCTCAATGCAGCTTAGATGGGGCAATGGAGGGTTAAGTGACTTGCCCAGAGTCACAAGGAGCTGCCTGTGCCTGAAGTGGGAATTGAACTCAGTTCCTCAGGACCAAAGTCCACCACCCTAACCACTAGGCCACTCCTCCACTGTTGCTACTATTTGAGATTCTACATGGAATGTTGCTATTCCAACATTCCATGTAGACGTCGGCCCTTGCAGATCACCAATGTGGCCGCGCAGGCTTCTGCTTCTGTGAGTCTGACGTCCCCACACTTGAGGTTCGAATTAGCACCGTAAATACATTTTAGATTGAATTTGAGGTTCTAACCCTTCACTGTCAATTACATAGTAACATAGTAGATGACGGCAGAAAAAGACCTGCACGGTCCATCCAGTCTGCCCAACAAGATAACTCATATTTGCTGCTTTTTGTGTATACCCTACTTTGATTTGTACCTGTGCTCTTCAGGGCACAGACCATATAAGTCTGCCCAGCACTATCCCCGCCTCCCAACCACCAGCCCCGCCTCCCACCACCGGCTCTGGCACAGACCGTATAAGTCTGCCCAGCACTATCCCCGCCTCCCAACCACCAGCCCTGCCTCCCACCACCGGCTCTGTTATAGACCATATAAGTCTGCCCAGCACTATCCCCGCCTCCCAACCACCAATCCCGCCTCCCACTACTGGCTCTGCCACCCAATCTCAGCTAAGCTCCTGTAGTATTGTGTTGACATTGTAAGTAGTATACTATCCAGCTTATAATCGAACGAGAAAAACGCCCAAGTTCCGACCTAAATCGGGAGATGGACGTTTATCTCACAAAAACGAATAAAGCGGTATAATCGAAAGCCGATTTGGACGTTTTCAACTGCACTCCGTCGCGGATGCGGACAAAGTTGATGGGGGCGTGTCAGAGGTGTGGCGAAGGCGGA
This sequence comes from Microcaecilia unicolor, assembly GCF_901765095.1. Taxonomy (NCBI): domain Eukaryota; kingdom Metazoa; phylum Chordata; class Amphibia; order Gymnophiona; family Siphonopidae; genus Microcaecilia; species Microcaecilia unicolor. The sequence goes on from NC_044032.1 coordinate 630,283,017, forward strand.
ACTGGGGCGTGGTTATCTGCCGAACAGAGATGGGCGCATTTCACAGATAATGGGACAAAAGTATGCGTTTTTAGCTAGAATTTAGGGCACTTTTCCTGGACCCTGTTTTTCCACGAATAAGGCCCCAAAAAGTGCCCTAAATGACCAGATGAACACTGGAGGGAATCGGGGATGACCTCCCCTGACTCCCCCAGTGGTCATAAACCCCCTCCCACCACAAAAAATGATGTTTCACAACTTTTTATTTTCACCCTCAAATGTCATACCCACCTCCCTGGCAGCAGTATGCAGGTCCCTGGAGCAGTTGTTAGGGGGTGCAGTGGACTTCAGGCAGGTGGACCCAGGCCCATCCCCCCCCCTACCTGTTACAATTGTGCTGCTTAATGCTTAGTCGTCCAACCCCCCCCCGAACCCACTGTACCCACATGTAGGTGCCCCCCTTCACCCCTTAGGGCTATAGTAATGGTGTAGACTTGTGGGCAGTGGGTTTTGAGGGGGATTTGGGGGGCTCTACACACAAGGGAAGGGTGCTATGCACCTGGGAGCTCTTTTACCTTTTTGTTTGGTTTTGTAAAAGTGCCCCCTAGGGTGCCCGGTTGGTGTCCTGGCATGTGAGGGGGACCAGTGCACTACGAATCCTGGCCCCTCCCACGAACAAATGCCTTGGATTTATTCGTTTTTGAGCTGGGCGATTTCATTGTCCATTATCGCTGAAAAGCAAAAACGCCCAGCTCACAACTTGGCGAATAAAACATGGACGTCTATTTGTTTCGAAAATACGGTTCGGTCCGCCCCTTCACGGACCCGTTCTCGGAGATAAACGCCCATGGAGATAGGCGTTTCTGTTCGATTATGCCCCTCCATGCCATTCTTTGTATTGTTATTTGGTTATTTTTACTGCTGTAATTGCCTGTTGCTCGTTTGTTCTATTCTTACTGTACACCGCCTTGAGTGAATTCCTTCAAAAAGGTGGTAAATAAATCCTAATAAATAAATAATCTTAGCCAATGTAAGTTATTTAACAGGGGGCTAACTTCACAAAACCTGCCTGATCCAATGATTACTCTAGCAGCTGTATTCTGCAGATATTGGAGTCACCACATTTGTTGATTATTTATAAAGAATTATAATAATCCAGTAATGGAAGCAAAATTGCCTGTTCTATCGTTTGAAGTCCACCAGGGCTTAAGGATGCCCTAATAGCTCTCAGTTTCCTTAGATGAAAATAGCTTAAAATCTGAAATTATACCAAGTACTTTTGATTTATTATCAAATTTTAAAGAAGTACCTGAGGAAAGATTTATTATTTTAGAAGAGACCTTCTGCTGGCCACCAATCCATACTAGCTTTGTTTTTTTTGTGTATTAAGTTTAAGAAAGTTAGCTAAAGTACTGTTGTTATATAATGCCTTGGTAATGAAATAGTATTCCCCGAAGAATCTTGAACAGGGCACAAAACAAAAATATTATCCGCATACGATAATGAAAAAAATGTTTAAAGACTGTAAGTAACCTCCCAAATGGCTCACGTAAACTTTTAAAAGTTGAGGCGACAGTGGGAACCCTTGAGGGACACCGCAGTTTGGCTTCCAACCCTTTGATGGTACACCATTCTTCAAAAATCTATATTGTCTATTCCTCAAAAAGGACGAAAACTATTTAAGAACTGATCCCCCAATACCCATTTCACTCAATTTAAAAAGCAGGAAATCATGATCCATGGTGTTGACCACGGAAATATCAAATTGCAATAGGACAGCTTCCATTCCCAAGCCCAGGGCCACTGAGAGGGGGAGACGGGGGGACAAAATTCCCTGGGCCCAGGCCTCTGGGGGGGGGGCCCGGCGCCACCGCCGCAATCCGGCCCGCCCGCCCTCCGTCGCTCCCTGGCATTGAACTTAAGCGCCTCACCTTGTGAAGCGCAGCAAGCAGCGGCAGACCGCTCCTTCCTTCTGTGTCCCGCCCTCGTCTGACGTAACCCGCGAGGGCGGGACACGGAAGGAAAGAGTGGTCTGCCGCTGCTTGCTGCGCTTTCGAAGGTGAGGCGTTTAAGGTCAGTGCAGAGGGCCCGGGGGTGGAGAGAGGGCCCGGTGGAGGGGGGGCCCGGCGACCTAGGGTGGGGGGGGGGGCCCGGGGAGCGGCCTTGTCCCAGGCCTGGCCCAGTCTCTTGGCGGCCCTGCCCAAGCCTATGTATTTTTTTATTTCTGTTATAAGCACTATGGGGCCCTTTTACCAAGCTGTGGTAAAAGGGGGGGGGCCTGTTGGTGTCGGCGCATGTTTTTTGACACGCGTTGAGATCCCCTTTTACCGCAGCGGGGTAAAAGGTTGTCTTTTTTTTTTCTTTAAGAAATGGCCGTGCGACAAATGAAGCAATTGCTGCATGACCATTTTATGGGGAGCAATTATACCCACCCATTGAGGAGGCAGTAAGGGTTCCCGCGCTAATCCAGCAGTAACCGGGCAAGCCACGGCACTGCCTGATTACTGCCGGGTAAACAGTGGTGCTACAAGAATAAAAATATTTTTGTAGTGCCAGAAGTGGCGAGCGCTGGGGGTGGGAACTACTGCCGGTCTGCTGCGGTAGCCGGGCGGTAGTTTCAGATTAGCAAGCTGTACGCCGCATCGCCACACTGGGACAGACCAAAAGTCCATCAAGCCCAGCATCCTGTTTCCAACAGTGGCCAATCCAGGTCACAAATACCTGACAACATCCCAAAAAAGTACAAAACATTTTATACTGCTTATCCAGGAAATGGTGGATTTTCCCCAAGTTTATTTAATAATGGTCTATGGACTTTTCCTTTAGGAAGCCATCCAAACCTTTTTTAAACTCCGCTAAGCTAATCGCCTTTACCACAAATTCCAGAGTTTAATTACACGTTGAGTGAAGAAAAAGTTTCTCCGATTCGTTTTAAATTTACTACATTGTACCTTCATCACATGCCCCCTAGTCGTAGTATTTTTGGAAAGCGTAAACAGACACTTTACTTCTACCCGTTCAACTCCACTCATTATTTTATGCACCTCTATCATATCTCCCCTCAGCCACCTTTTCTCCAAGCTGAAGAGCCCTAGCTGCTTTAGCCTTTCCTCATAGGGAAGTTGTCCCATCCCCTTTATCACTTTTGTCGCTCTTCTCTGCACCTTTTCTAATTCCACTATATCTTTTTTGAGATGCAGCGACCAGAATTGAACACAATATTCGAGGTGCGGTCACACCATGGAGCGATACAAAGGCATTATAACTTCCTCAGCTTTGTTTTCCATTCCTTTCCTAATAATACCTAACATTCTATTTGCTTTCTTAGCCGCAGCAGCACACTGAGCAGAAGGTTTCAACGTATCATCAACGACAACACCTAGGTCCATTTCTTGGTCGGTGACTCCTAACGTGGAACCTTGCATGACTTACCTATAATTCGGGTTCCTCTTTCCCACATGCATCACTTTGCACTTGCTCACATTAAACGTCATCTGCCATTTAGACACCCAGTCTCCCAGTCTCGTAAGGTCCTCTTGTAATTTTTCACAATCCTCCTGCGATTTAACGACTTTGAGTAACTTTGAGTCATCAGCAAATTTAATTACCTCACTAGTTACTCCCATCTCTAGGTCATTTATAAATATGTTAAAAAGCAGAGGTCCCAGCACAGACCCCTGGGGAACCCCACTAACTACCCTTCTCCTTTGAGAATACTGATCATTTAACCCTACTTTCTGTTTTCCAACATTTAACCAGTTTTTAATCCACAATAGAACATTACCTGTAATCTCATGACTCTCCAATTTCCTCTTTTCATGAGGTGCTTTGTTTCTCCCTGGTGTGGTGGGAATTGATTCAGTGGGAATTATCCAGATGGGAACTGTTCTAAAACCTAATGCTATCCTGTATTTCTCTTGTACTATTTGATTGTATCTTTCTTTCACTCTCTTTTGGATTGTGAACTGCTTTGATACGTACTGAAAGGCATACGAGTTAAATAAACATGCAGAGCCCGATATTCAGTCGGGAACATAGTTGCTGTCCGCCACCAGCTTTAAATCCGGATATTCGATGCCAGTTCTTATCCGACGATTGGCATTGAATGTCCGGGTTTATTTTGGCCGCTAAAAAGTCGTCTATGCTGATATTCAGCACTAACTGGTTAAACTTTTAGCGGTCTTTCTTTCTTTCAGATTGTTTGGGGGGGGAAGGGGCAGTACCTCTTCAACCCCCCCCCCCACACAACGTTATCTTTTACACATCCCTTTCCCCTTCCAGACATGCAGTTCATGTGTGGGGGGCAATGCCCCCCACACTCTCCCAAACTAGGTTTCAACCTAATTCATGTTTAATCCAGGGTCTGAATTTTGTAAGTAAATAAATAAATAAATAGATAAATACAAAATGCAGTTCACATGGAGGGGGGGCAATGCCCCCACACACAACCCCAAACTAGGTTTCAACCTAATTCAGCCCCTCAAAATGATACACAAATTACGATTTATAACAAATTACTACTCTACCTATGAAAAGTTATTTTGTTATTATACGTCCTCTGTGTACATCCGTATGCTAATCTAACCTCCTTGTTCCAGATGCCCAGGATAACATATTTCCCATGGACCGATTTCAACTAAAGTTAAGTAGGATTTGACTCTAATTCCCTTGAAGACGCTAAGGATTTGAAGATTATGTTCACTTTGCGTTTGCACATGGAATAGAGAAATATATATATATATATACAGTATATATATATATATTTATTTATTTAATTTATTGCATTTGTATCCCACGTTTTCCCACCTCTTTGCAGGCTCAATGTGGCTTACAATACATCATGGATACTGGAAATAAGAAGAGGATATACATTTGGTTTTACAGAAGGATTTTGGGTTACATGGTCATGAATACAAGATAGTGGTATAGCAGACGACATTATAAGACATTAGACGCGTTACGACGTTTCTGGGTATATTTGGAGGTTGTTACATGTTTTGATCTTTGTGGTATATCTTTTCAAAGAGATGAGTCTTTAGTAATTTACGGAAGTTGGCCAGTTCGTTGGTCGCTTTCAAATTGCATGGTAACGCGTTCCAGAGTTGCGTGCTCAAATAGGAGAAGGTAGATGCGTGCATTAATTTGTATTTCAGACCTTTACAGTTGGGAAAATGAAGATTAAGGAATGTTCGAGAAGATTTTTTTGCATTCCTGGGGGGCAGGTCTATTAGGTCTGACATATAGGCTGGGGCATCTCCATGGATAATTTTATGGACTAGGGTGCATACTTTGAACGTGATTCGTTCTTTTAGTGGAAGCCAGTGTAGTTTCTCTCGTAGGGGTGTCGCACTTTCATATTTTGGTTTTCCAAATATTAGTCTGGCTGCCATGTTCTGGGCTGTTTGGAGTTTTTTGAGTGTTTGTTCTTTACAGCCGGCGTAGAGTGAGTTGCAGTAGTCCAAATGACTGAGTACCAGTGATTGTACCAAGTTGCGGAAGACGGTCCTTGGAAAAAATGAGTGGAACTTCTTTTTGGTTATGTTATTCGTATGATTCTCAAGTGTTAGGTGCCGATCAATGGTGTCTCCTAGAATTTTTAGGGAGTCCAAGATTGGTTGATTTAGTTTTGGTGTGTTGATGGTATAGATGTAGTAAACAAAATTAAATTAATTAAATAAACAAAATTAAATAAATAACTTCTGCAAGTCCCTGAAGACACATCTCTTCCACAAGGCCTACAAAGAAAACCCGTAGCCTTACAAAACTACCTCACCAATCCACACAGTTATTACAGTCCACCTCTATCCTGCCTAATACCTTCTCTCTTCCCTTACCTAATCTTTGAACATTACTAATTGTATCTGATATCATGGAATAACTATGGCATAACCAAACTCTGTAAGCCACATTGAGCCTGCAAATAGGTGGGAAAATGTGGGATACAAATGCAATACATAAATAAATTAAAAAATAAAGGAGACCGGTGACGAACGGAGGCTTGAACCATAGTGTGTCCCGCAGCTGCGATTGACTGAGGTCTCAAAAACATATTATCAACAATTTTTGCATGAGTGCTGTTTTTTCAGTTTGTGCACAATATTGGGGCCGTGAAGATAGTTAAACAAAAAAAATAAGCACCAGCAGGACTTTTGGGACCCAAAACAAGAAAGATGCTATGGTTGGTAAAAAAAAAAAAAAGAATAGGGAGGATGGGAAATGACCTGGGGAGGGGGAAGTCCTTGGTGGGAATTCTCTCCCCTTCAGTAGGAATTCTCCCGGGTGGGGGGAGGGGGAATTGTCTCAGGGGAATTGGTGTGTGGGAACTGTCTGGTGGAAACTCGCCTGATACCACTTAAACCCTATTTAATTGGCCAGGAGCAGTTCTTGGCCTGTTCAGTAGTTTTGAATATTTGGGGGGGGGGGGGGGGAGGGAGGGAACATTGTATCGCTGCTGTGCCTCAGCCTACTACAACTACTATTTAGCATTTCTATAGCGCTACAAGGCGTACGCAGCGCTGCACAAACATAGAAGAAAGACAGTCCCTGCTCAAAGAGCTTACAATCTAATAGACAAAAAAAAAAAAGTAAGCAAATCAAATCAATTAATGTGTACAGGAAGGAGGAGAGGAGGGTAGGTGGAGGCGAGTGGTTACAAGTGGCCAGAAGGCCAAGATGGCACCATCCCCAGCTTGTGCCTCAGAACTTACACATGATCTGAGCCAAAACGACAAGAGAGTTCTCAAAAGGACGCCTACATTTTAGATGCGGGGATAAAGTGCGCTAAGCGTGAATTCTATATCTTGCCAATAGTAGCATAAATCCACATTTATGTGGCTAACTTTAGGCTTGAGCACTTACACTAGCTTAACATAACAATAAAATTTATATTCTGCTATACACCTTCTGGTTCAGTGCGGATCACATTAAAGAGACTGGTCATTTCCGGGAAATACATAAACAGAAATCCCGTTCAGAAGGAATGGATCCTAAGGAGCTTAGCCGAGAGTGGGTGGCAGAGCCGGTGGCGGGAGGTGGGGATAGTGCTGGGCAGACTTATACAGTCTGTGCCAGAGCCGGTGGTGGGAGGCAGGGATAGTGCTGGGCAGACTTATACGGTCTGTGCCAGAGCCGGTGGTGGGAGGCGGGGGCTGGTGGTTGGGAGGCGGGGATAGTGCTGGGCAGACTTATACGGTCTGTGCCCTGAAAAGAACAGGTACAAATCAAGGTAGGGTATACACAAAAAGTAGCACATATGAGTTTATCTTGTTGGGCAGACTGGATGGACCATGCAGGTCTTTTTCTGCCGTCATTTACTATGCTATTATCCTGCTTATAATCGAATGAGAAAAACGCCCAAGTTCCGACCTAAATCGGGAGATGGACGTTTATCTCACAAAAACGAATAAAGCGGTATAATCGAAAGCCGATTTTTGGACGTTTTCAACTGCAATCCGTCGCGGATGCGGACAAAGTTGATGGGGGCGTGTCAGAGGTGTGGCGAAGGCGGAACTGGGGCGTGGTTATCTGCCGAACAAAGATGGGCGCATTTCACCGATAATGGGAAAAAAGTATGCGTTTTTAGCTAGAATTTAGGACACTTTTCCTGGACCCTGTTTTTTCACGAATAAGGCCCCAAAAAGTGCCCTAAATGACCAGATGACCACTGGAGGGAATCGGGGATGACCTCCCCTGACTCCCCCAGTGGTCACTAACCCCCTCCCACCACAAAAAATGAAGTTTCTCAACTTTTTATTTTCACCCTCAAATGTCATACCCAGCTCCCTGACAGCAGTATGCAGGTCACTGGAGGAGTTGTTAGGGGGTGCAGTGGACTTCAGGCAGGTGGACCCAGGCCCATCCCCCCTACCTGTTACAATTGTGCCGCTTAATGCTTATTAGTCGTCCAACCCCCCCAAACCCACTGTACCCACATGTAGGTGCCCCCCTTCACCCCTTAGGGCTATAGTAATGATGTAGACTTGTGGGCAGTAGGTTTTGAGGGGGATTTGGGGGGCTCAACACACAAGGGAAGGGTGCTATGCACCTGGGAGCTCTTTTACCTTTTTGTTTGGTTTTGTAAAAGTGCCCCCTAGGGTGCCCGGTTGATGTCCTGGCATGTGAGGGGGACCAGTGCACTACGAATCCTGGCCCCTCCCACGAACAAATGCCTTGGATTTATTCGTTTTTGAGCTGGGCGCTTTCATTTTCCATTATCGCTGAAAAACAAAAACGCCCAGCTCACACATTGTTGAATAAAACATGGGCGTCTATTTTTTCCCAAAATACGGTTCGGTCCGCCCCTTCACGGACCCTTTCTTGGAGATAAACGCCCATGGAGATAGGCGTTTTCGTTCAATTATGCCCCTCAATGTAATATAATATTAAAACAGACTGATTAGACCTTATAAATCATACATGATTCAATACAGATTTCTTAAATAGATAGGTTTTGATCTGTTTCCAAAACTGTCTGTACTTGGTCTTTGAAATGAAGATACTTTGAACAGATTTGTCCAAGCAAGCAGCCCGATAAGAAGAGTTCAGTGCTTTTCTTTGAATATTGAATTGATGGATAAGTAAATAAAGCTAATGACCTAGTAACCCTAGATTTTTGTAAAAGAACAAAATGAAGCATAAGATATGGAGAAGCAAGACCTTTTAAGATCTTGAAAAAGGAAACAGTAAAATTGAAACCATAATCTGGCCTGTATAGGTAGCCGGTGTAACTTTCTATAATATTTTAACACCCAACAGAAAGGACTTAACAAGGACCTGGGGTTCCTAGCCCATTATAAACCATAAAGCTGTATGTCTCTGTTGATCACCCCACCCCTCACCTATCCACACCCATCCTGTTAGAATATCAATGATATGCTTTGATGTCCCCATGCATACCTCCGACCCACCCCCATCCTCCCACCCTGTCAGACTGTCATAGTAATGCTTGAAGGTTTTCACTTATATACACTGTCAGCTAGCACATTTGCTTATTTCCGATCTGAGGAAGAAGGGCGACCTTCGAAAGCTAATCAAGAAATGCATTAAGTTATTTTCTTTTCCATGTTTTATTTTGTTTGATTTCTATAGATTCTACATGGAATGTTGCTATTCCACTAGCAACATTCCATGTAGAAGTCGGCCCTTGTAGATCACCAATGTGGCCACGCAGACTCACAGAAACAGAAGCCTGCGCAGCCTTTTACATGGAATGTTACTAGTGGAATAGCAACATTCCATGTAGAATCTCCAATAGTAGCAACATTCCATGTAGAATCTCCAATGGTATCTATTTTACTGTCATAGTAATGCTTGAATGTTTTCACTTATATGCACTGTCAGCTAGCACATTTGCTTATTTCCGATCTGACGAAGAAGGGCAACCTTCGAAAGCTAATCAAGCAATGTATTAAGTTATGTCCAATAAAAAAGGGATCATCTTATTTTCTTTTCCATGTTTTATTTTGTTTGATTTCTATTGATTCTACATGGAATGTTGCTATTCCACTAGCAACATTCCATGTAGAAGTCGGCCCTTGCGGATCACCAATGTGGCCGCGCAGGCTTCTGCTTCTGTGAGTCTGACGTCCTGCACGTACGTGCAGGACGTCAGACTCACAGAAACAGAAGCCTGCGCAGCCTTCTACATGGAATGTTGCTAGTGGAATAGCAACATTCCATATAGAATCTCCAAGAGTAGCAACATTCCATGTAGAATCTCCAATGGTATCTATTTTACTGTCATAGTAATGCTTGAATGTTTTCACTTATATACACTGTCAGCTAGCACATTTGCTTATTTCCGATCTGACGAAGAAGGGCAACCTTCGAAAGCTAATCAAGAAATGTATTAAGTTATGTCCAATAAAAAAGGTATCATCTTATTTTCTTTTCCATGTTTTATTTTGTTTGATTTCTATTGATAACCTTAAGAGTGGACTAACACGGCTACCACACTCCTCTACTTAGAATTAATGGGAAATTAAGTAGACGTAGGATCGAGAAATAAGGTTCAGGTGACACCTGGCCGGGAAATAGCTGGATGCATTCGTGACTAGTTCTCCAGAGCTATCCTTATCAGCTTCAGAGGGTGGCAGTGGCCCCGAGCTCCTTTCAGGCATCCATCATGGGGAAGTATTAGATGGCATCTGCTTTCTGCCCCCGTGCTGGCCTTTGGAAGGGCTCTGGCAGCTGTCCATTAAAATGGTATCCCTTGCAAATTCTTTGTGGTGGTTGTGTTTAGGCCTCTGAGTCGACTGACGCGGCAACCACACTCCTCCAGACTAAAAATATTACTTCTTCTGTGGTATCCTCCCCTCCCTGGCAGTAGGATGGAAAGCCTGTCTCTGTGGCCAGGGAGGTCAGACCTTCGCTTCTTACACAGACCTGTAGAATTTTTGTGCCTTGTGATCTGTATTAATGATGAAGGCGATGCTCTTCCATCTTTTTTTTTCCCCAGACCTGCTAAAATGGCTAAGGTGCCCTCTGCACAAGATACTGCAGCTAATGTTCTCATTACCCGCTAATTGGCTAAAGGGACTTCTCTCGCATTGCATTTGGGCTGATTGATAGTTTTCCATCACCTGATGGGTGGAATGGATAGCCAGGCCAATTATCACAGCAAAGAGCGCTCTGGCAGGAGCGCAGGCAGAGACAAAAGACCTCTATTGATCATTCCTAGCTGCGGCTCAGATTTTATTCAGCTAAATGAGCTGCTTGAAAGAGCAGTGTGATACTTCTTCAGACATATTAAAGCTTCTTCATTTGTGCAGCTTCTTTTATGGTGGGGGCTGGGAGGTATCCTCCCCTTGCTCTCAGATGTAGTACTGTGCAGTTCATGTTTGAAAAATGCCTTTGCAACGTTTGCATAATCCTCTAGTTGAGATGGTGTTTTACCTGTGTGCTGTTTGTGCCTTTTTGTTCAGCACCTCCTGCCTAGCCAGACCTCCTTTTGACCTTGGACAGGTCACTTTATCTCCCACTGCCATAGGTACTCACTTAAAAGGCAATTCTGTAAGCTGTATAATTGGCACCAATAAGTGCCTTATCAAGGGATTGTGGCACCCTGAGCCAACTTGTTTCGGCATTCCTGCCCCCTCCCCGGTATCGGCAGAGCCCCCTTCCACCCTCATTAGCTCCCTGTGGTTCAGTATCTCTCTCTCTCCCTTCCTTTTTCCCTGCCCCTCCTCCACAGGGCTAACATCTCTCCCTCCCTTCCTTGATCCTCCGTCTCTCCCCACCCCCTTGGCCTGGTCTTTCTGTCTCTCTCTCTCTCTCTCTCTGTCTCTCTCTCTCTCTCTCTCCTCCCCTTCTGCTCTCTCCCTCCATGCAGTTTAAGCATCAGTCCCTTTCCTCTCTCCCTTTTCCTTCCCGCTCAGTCCTGTAAACTTTACAAGGGTTGCCTCCTTCTGCCATGAACCGCCTAATGCTCAAAGCTAATGAGATGCAAATATAGGCGCATTCATAGCTTTGAGCATTAGGGAGTTTGGCGGGAAGATTGTGCTTGGCACATGCGCGGAAGAGTTCATTTCAACGCTAAGCTCTGCACCTGGTAAAAACCCGTCTGTTTTCTGCAGCCTAAAAAGCGTTTTTAGTTTTCTTTTTCTGGATGCTTATATTTAGATGCAAGTAACAGACGCTAGTGTGTATTTTTTTTTTAAACATGGCTGCTTTAAATTTAGACGCAGGACAAGCTATCAAAACCGGTAATTTTAGCAAAAAGAATCATGAGAGAAGCATGAGAATCATGGGAAATCCTCTCTTTCAAACATCCTAACGCCTGCTCGGACCCAACGTTATTTTTTACAGCGGTTTAGCATCTTTGTTTTTCGGTCGCTCTTTTCTGATCATTGGGGAGGAATACAAAATGACCTCATTTAAATGAACTTGATTACATTTGCATGCTATCTGCGCTAAGGCCTGGATTTTGAACTTGAAAATGCGGGCGCTAGTGTTTACTTTTGATCATTGGCACCTGAATTGTATTCTCTGCTCAGCTGATGAATGTTTTTAGGGTTTTTAAAATGCTAAACCTCTCCCCCACCTCGCGAGACACAGTAAGGTGGCACTTCTCACTGCTGTAGACTGTGATAAAGTCACATCCAAGATAGTTGGGTTAAGGCAGTGTCAGTTTGAAATACAAGTCCCAGAAGGCATTGCAGGCAAGAAGGCAGGGGGTGAGATGAGGAACCCGGACTGGACTCCTAGCTGCAATGGGGGAAGACATGGGTGTAAGCTGGCAGGATGTGTAGATTGGCTGCCACTAGGGGGAAAGAGAGATAGGAAACCCTGTGTGCAGGAGCTCATCATTAGTCTAATGCTTAACTCAGCTGGTATGGGTGTGGGGAAGCTAATGGAAGGAGAATGATTGGTTGTGAGAGCAGAAGCCAGGGATTGATTAGGCAGGTGGGAAGGAGTCCCAGAGGGGAGAGAAGCAGAAGGAGAGAAGCAGTTGCAGGCTGAAAACCCTTGGGTAAGAGAGGTCCCTAAAGTATTGAATTTACCAGGGAAGCTGATGCAGGGTAAAATCCCTTGGGTATGAGGAGTCCCTAAAGTATGGAACTCTCCTGAAGGTAAAGAGAGTAGAAGGTTGAAACTGCTGCTTTGTGGTTTAACTGTGATGATGAATTGAATGAACTGCTTCTATTTGGAACTGAACTACTGTTTATTGTGCACTGGATAAAGAGCCCAGACTGGAGCTGACTGTGAGCCTGTATTGAATCCTGGTATGGGCTGATAGCCTACTGCTTAAAGGGGACTATTTGCCACACACTTTCAGGTGGCTTATATGTGCTTAAGACTGAAGGTGAATGCTGCTGCTGGAACTGTGTTTCAGGTCTACTAGAAACCTGCATGGAATAAAGCCCTTAAGATTGAAGTTGCTGGTGGAAATTTATTTCTTGACTGTACCAGGAGCCTGTGGCTGGAGGAGATTGTTCTATCCTTGGCTGCACTTATTTTTTTATTTTTTGTTACATTTGTACCCCGCGCTTTCCCACTCATGGCAGGCTCAATGCGGCTTACATGGGGCAATGGAGGGTTAAGTGACTTGCCCAGAGTCACAAGGAGCTGCCTGTGCCTGAAGTGGGAATCAAACTCAGTTCCCCAGGACCAAAGTCCACCACCCTAACCACTAGGCCACTCCTCCACTCTTGCTACTATTGGAGATTCTACATGGAATGTTGCTATTCCAACATTCCATGTAGAAGTCAGCCTTTGCAGATCACCAATGTGGCCGCGCAGGCTTATGCGTACGTGCAGGACGTCAGACTCACAGAAACAGAAGCCTGCGCAGCCTTCTACATGGAATGTTGCTATTCCAAAAGTAGCAACATTCCATATAGAATCTCCAATAGTATCTATTTTATTTTTGTTACATTTGTACCCCGCGCTTTCCCACTCATGGCAGGCTCAATGTGGCTTACATGGGGCAATGGAGGGTTAAGTAACATACATAGTAGATGACGGCAGAAAAAGACCTGCACGGTCCATCCAGTCTGCCCAACAAGATAACTCATATGTGCTACTTTTGTGTATATCCTACTTTGATTTGTACCTGTGCTGTTCAGGGCACAGACCGTATAAGTCTGCCCAGCACTATCCCCGCCTCCCACCACCGGCTCTGGCACAGACAGTATAAGTCTGCCCAGCGCTATCCCTGCCTCCCCAACCTCCAGTCCCGCCTCCCACCACTGGCTCTGGCACAGACCGTAGAAGTCTGCCCCGCACTATCCCCGCCTCCCAGCCTCCAGCCCCGCCTCCCACTACCGGCTCTGCTATCCAATCTCGGTTAAGCTCCTGAGGATCCTTTCCTTCTGAACAGGATTCCTTTATGTTTATCCCACGCATGTTTGAATTCCGTTACCGTTTTCCTCTCCACCACCTCCCGCGGGACTTGCCCAGAGTCACAAGGATCTGCCTGTGCCTGAAGTGGGAAATTGGGAATCGAACTCAGCTCCTCAGGACCAAAGTCCACCACCCTAACCACTAGGCCACTCCTCCACTGTTGCTACTATTTGAGATTCTACATAAAATGTTGCTATTCCACTAGCAACATTCCATGTAGAAGTTGGCCCTTGCAGATCACCAATGTGGCTGCGCAGGCTTCTGCTTCTGAGGACGTCAGACTCACAGAAACAGAAACAGAAGCCTGCGCAGCCTTCTTGTGGAATAGCAACATTCCGTGTAGAATCTCCAATAGTAGCAACATTCCATGTAGAATCTCCAATAGTATCTATTTTATTTTTGTTACATTTGTACCCCGCGCTTTCCCACTCATGGCAGGCTCAATGCGGCTTACATGGGGCAATGGAGGGTTAAGTGACTTGCCCAGAGTCACAAGGAGCTGCCTGTGCCTGAAGTGGGAATCAAACTCAGTTCCCCAGGACCAAAGTCCACCACCCTAACTACTAGGCCACTCCTCCACTCCCTTAGAGGTACCTGGTTACAAGACACAGTGATGAGCTGTTTGGAAAGGGTGACCTCTCATCATTTATTTTCTCATTTTCATTACAGCACGTTTTATTTTCCAAAGTTATGGCCCTAAGAAGCAAAACACTGCAAATGAGGGGTTCATTATTTACCAAGATAATATTTCATAAAATCATCTTTCATCCCAGTACTGTCCCTTGGTGGTAATTATTGTATTTGTTTTGCTGTTGTGCAGAGCTGGATTATCTATCAAACTTCTAAAAGCAAGCCTGTCACAGATGGTTGATACCAGCACAGGGCCTGTGTTTAATAAAATGAAAGAATTTGTCATTAAAAATGAAATAAAAAAATATATAAATGTGTGTGGCAGTGTAGAAGCAGCGAAGTACCTTATTTATTAAATTTGTAAGATGCACTGATTTCAGCTTTACCTACTTGGGGCAGAGAAAGGGCTGGGATTGCGTCTTACAGTTAATCTGCATTGCCTGCCATGTTTTTTAACATGGCGTAGGAAACTTTCCTCTGTTAACTGCCCCCAACAGTTGACACAGAGATTTGGTACATAAGTAATGCCATACTGAGAAAAGACCAATGGTCCATCGAGCCCAGCATCCTGTCCCTGACAGCGGCCAATCCAGGTCAAGGGCACCTGGCAAGCTACCCAAACGTACAAACATTTTATACATGTTATTCCCGAAATTGTGGATTTTTCCCAAGTCCATTTAGTAGTGGTCTATGGACTTGTCCTTTAGGAAACCGTCCAAGCCCTTTTTAAACTCCTCCAAGCTAACCCCAGTGGGTACTGGGAGTTAATTTTGGCTATTAACATGCAGTAACTGAAAAACAGTAACTGGTCAAAATGGCCCCGACAAAAAAGCTCCCGACACACTGAGCAAAGGATTTCAACGTATCATCAATATCGACGCCGAGTTCCCTTTCTTGGTCGGTGACTCCTAACATGGAACCTTGCATTACGTAGCTATAGTTCAGGTTCCTCTTTCCCACATGCATCACTTTGCAGTTGCTCACATTAAACGTCATCTGCCATTTAGACGCCCAGTCTCCCAGTCTCGTAAGGTCCTCCTGTAATTTCTCACAATCCTCTCGCGATTTAACAACTTTGAATAAATTTGTGTCATCAGCAAATTTAATTACCTCATTAGTTACTCCTATCTCTAGATCATTTGTAAATATGTTGAAAAGCATCAGTCCCAACACAAACCCCTGTGGAACCCCACTATCTACCCTTCTCCATTGAGAATACTGACCATTTAACCCTACTCTCTGTTTTCTATCCTTTAACCAGTTTTTAATCCACAATAGGACACTACCTCCTATCCCATGACTCTCCAATTTCTTCTGGAGCCTTTCATGAGGTACTTTGTCACACGCCTTTTGAAAATCCAGATACACAATTATCAACCAGCTCGCCTTTATCCACATGTTTGTTCACCCTTTCAAAGAAATGTAATAGATGGGTAATAGATAGTTGTTAACATATCGTTGTTCTGAAACATATGCCTTTGGAATGGTCTTTACGGAAGTCATTTTATAAAGGAGTTTTTGCATGTAAAAGCCTCTTATGCAGTTACCAAAGAGATTACATATGTAAAACCAGCCCAACAGCTCCTCCCCCACTGCCACTGGACCCCCACAGCTCCATCCAAGCTGCCTGGGCCATTCACCTCTGCACCCCCACCGAAGAACTCTGTCCCACCTCTGCCTTTGCCCCACAGGTGATTCAGGCCCACCCACATGCCATATGGTCTGTCAAACCCCTCCCCCACATACCTTTTAAATAGCAGATATTCACCAGCAGCGAGCACCAACCAATATTCATGGCTCAAGGCGGCCCCACAGCCTTCCCTCTGACACAACTTCCTGTTTCCGCATAGGCAGGAGTACATCAGAGGGAAGGCTTTGGGGCTGGTGCATGTAGTTCGTATCAGTCGCTGCTCGCTGCCGGCGAAGATCAGCTATTTCAAAAGTATGCGGGAGGAAGAGTTGTTGAGAGTTTTCAGCTGGCGGGGCTTGGGGATTCCCGCCAGCCACATCACAGGTGTGCTGTTATTGGGTGGGCCTGAGCCCAAAGTGAGTGGGCCCAGTCTATGTCACTTTTAGCAGGTAGAGAACACCAAGCTGAAACTGTTTAAGTAATAACTATTTACAGCTCTTTCCTTATCTCTCTGCAGACATAGATGAAATACAATTAATGGTTACTTTAATTTCTTTAGATAGTTAAACCTAGTCACCAGTTTGCTGAGGGTCTTTCAAGCACACAGTTTAGGATAGCTGCTGTTCATATTGACAGATGTTAACAGGGCTGCTGAGAGACTGAGTTGGGCCTTGGGCAGGGCTGCCGCCAGGCCTGGACCAAGGCCACAGCCCCCCCCCCCCCCCAGATGGTTGCCACCACTGCCGCTGCCCTCCCAGGATTGCTGCCACCCCTGCCCGCCGCAATTTGGCTGGCAGGATCCCCATGCTCCGCCAGCAGACGAGTCTTCCTCCAGCACTGCTCTTCACTCTGCCGCATGGCCTGCCTCTTCGGCTGCTTTTTCTCTCGTGCATTCTCGGTTTTCAAACCGAGCATGTGCGGCCTGAAGGGAAGTGCAAAGCTGCAGGGGTTCTGACTTATTGAATGTTGTTTGAATTCCCCGACACGGCCTTGGGAATTAGGCATTTGAGTCTCAATTTTCCCTTTTTCTTTATCAAGCATTTTCGATTTATATAAATAATGGTAGCAGTTGAAGACTGAAAGACCCATTTTATCCCACTCAATTTGATTCCTGTTGCATTGCCTTAGGCCCCAGTTGTACACCTTTTTATGTATAGACAGGGTTTCCAGATCAAGACAGTGGTTATGAGAATGGCTCACAACATGCCTGTGATTCCCAAAATGAGTACTGGAGGTCACAGATGGCCACAGACACTGAAGGATTCGACTGGGGAATTGGTACTGTTCCAGCATCTGTCTTAGGTTAGTAGAACATAGTAAATGACATCAGATACAGACCCGATAAATCTGATTAATAGGCCCCAGTCTTTAAATTTAATTGTCCAGTTGGGGGTAATCCAATGAAGATAACACTAAATAACACCCAACCTCTCAATGATTCACAATACTTCAAACAATGTTTAGAGCAGATTATATATATATATATATATATATATATATATTTATTTATTTGTTACATTTATATCCCATATTTTCCCACCTATTTGCAGGCTCAATGTGGCTTACATTGTACCGGAGAGGCGTTCACAGACTCCGGTGTGAACAAATACAAAGTGATATTGTGGTAAGATAGGGTATTGCAAAGGCCCCGAATGAAAGTGCACCACTTCCCCACAACCAGGACAGAGGCAGGAAACACACAGAACCCAAAGTGAGGCTTGAAACACAGAGGAAGTGTAAACTGTTTATCTTTCTGCCCTCTCCCAGGTATAAAGGTAACCTGGAATGTCCAGGACTCCAGGGATTATGGTCCTAACGCCACCAGGTGGAGAGACAGAAAGACACAGAAGGCTATAGTAATATGAGAATAAACAAAACCAATCAGGAATACAATTAGAATACGTAATATAATTAATTAATTCTCATATGAGACAGCAACTGGGACACAAACGTGACCTCTGACATTAGGTCTCTGATTGCCTTTGTCCATGATTCTCTTTTTATACCCTTTTCTCTCATAGGCTAGTATTGGAAGTACAAAGTCAGCATATTCTAACATATTCTAGTAAATTCTACCTTATTGAAGCAAAGTTCTTCATAACATATTTGCTTATCATAAGTAAGGTCAGTAAAGTTATCCTACTTTGCAAAATCCATCTTCCCAGCACCCAAAGTTGTGTCTCTTCATTATCTGCTTTCATGGTCAGCAGCAAATTTCCCCTTACATTACTACATTCATGCACAGTATTCTCCTGCCACACATCTCTGTTATGACTCCATATCTGCCTGTCTCTCCAACAGAAGGGCAAGCTGACATGAGATTCACATTCTGTGTAATTCTTATTATTTAGCTTCTCAGTGACTCTTAACCTGTTCATAGCCTGTTCACAGAGGCCTAGCTTTGCTCATAATTCTCTGTTACTGTTGTAAAGTTATTTTATGGTTCATGACCTGCATGTCCCATATAAACAAAACCCTACAGGACAGAGAAAGGAAATACACACTGAACACCAAAGTGAGGCTTGGAACACACAGGAAAGAAACAAGCATGCAGACAGTAGCCAGCTCAGCAGCTGACCATCGGAAATATCGGAAATAAGGTGAGTCAGAGAGGGATCACGACCACATAAGTGCATAAGTATTGCCATACTGGGAAAGACCAAAGGTCCATCAAGCCCAGCATCCTGTTTCCAACAGTGGCCAATCCAGGTCACAAATACCCGGCAAGATCCCAAAAATGTACAAAACATTTTATACTGCTTATCCCAGAAATCGTGACAGTACCTCCCCCTCAAGGCTCTCATGGTCCCCACGGGAGATTCAGGTTTCCAAGAGTAACTGTGGTGAAACCTACTGATGGGTTTCAAAACATGAACATGGATTACTAGACTGGAAGTAACAAGTAAATCTGGAACTTGAGGACAGAAACTCGAACTAGAATCAAGGAGCCAAACCAGGACTGGGACCTGGACTGGCATTAGAGTCTGAACCGGGACTAGAACCCGGACTGGAATCAGTCTTGACTGGAACTGGAATTCTGAACAGGAGCTGGCCCGGGACTGGGACCCGGACTGGAATCAGGAGCTTCACTGTAACTGGAACTCAGACTGTAATCAGCTTCTTGACAGGAACTCGAACTGGAATCAGGAGCCAGACCGGGACTAGGACCCGGACTGGAATCAGGAGCCGAACCAGGACTGGGACCTGGACTGGAATCAGAATTTTGACTGGAACTGGAACTCTGAACAGGAGCTGGCCTGGGACTGGTACCCGGACTGGCATCAGGAGCTGAACTTTCCTAATGTTTATAAATTTTCCTCCTTTCAGCTGTATTGTCTTATCCTCTAGTTCTACAGTTTTCCCCATCTTTAAAAAGATATATATAATTGTTTGTTCATCATAACCTTTCAAGCCTTTGAACAGGAGTGGACAACCTTGGTCCTCAAGGACCACAACAACCCAGTCAGATTTTCAAGTTTTTTCACAATGAATATGCAGGCAATCTATTTGCATACAGGGGAAGCAGTACATTCAAATCGATCTCATTCATATCCATTGTGGAAATATTTAAAACCTGACTGGGTTACAGCCCTCTTGAACTGTGGTTGCCTACCCTACTACTACTACTACTACTACTATTTAGCATTTCTATAGCGCTACAAGGCGTAAGCAACGCTGCACCAGCATAGAAGAAAGACAGTCCCTGCTCAAAGAGCTTGCAATCTAATAGACTACATGCATAAATTTTGGAATGCCCACAAAATGCTCATTTCTCCACCCATATCCATACTTATTTTTTGCCTGTGCACGTTAAAAGTTAGGCGCATTGCATTACAGAATGCGCTTTGCGAGTTCTTCATGTAAATTTTAATTATTGCAAATTTTAATTATACCCCTGGTCTATATCATATCATTTCCCCCAGGGGCGTAGCCAGATGGCCAATTTTGGGTGGGCCTGAGCTTAAGGTGGGTGGGCATGGAATTAATCCCCCCCCCCCCCCGCCCCGTTTGCTCCTCTCTCCACCCCTCCCTGCCCACAAACCCCAAATATTAAATACTTGAACTGGCGGGGATCCCCAAACCCTGCCAGCTGAAGATTTCCTCCTCCTCCTCCTCAAGCAGCCAGCACTCTTCCAAACGGCAGCCGGCAGCACTTGCTTCAAAATTGATGCTGCTGCCGGCAGGCTGTGCACGCTCAGCGCGTTTGCATGTGCGAAAACTGAGCATGTGCAGAAGGGCCAGTCTCAGCCTCAGTTCAAGGCAAGTGCTGCTGGCCAGTGGCGTACCAAGGCGGGGGGGGGGGGCGGTCCGCCCCGGGTGCACGCCGCTGGGGGGTGCCGCGGCGCGCGCCTGCTCTGAGTTCGCTGACTTCGCGCATTCGTTGCAGCTCCCTCTGCCCTGGAACAGGTTACTTCCTGTTCCGGGTCAGAGGGAGCTGCAGCGAACGCGCGAAGTCAGGGAACTCTGAGCAGGCGCGCGCTGCAGCACCCCCCCCCCCCAGCGGCGTGCACCTGGGGGGAGGGGGTTCCGCGCTGCATCGGGGGGGGGGGTGCTGCACCCGGGGGGTGTCTGCCCCCCTAGGAACGCCACTGCTGCTGGCTGACATTTGGAAGAGTGGGGACTGCACAAGGGCAGAAAATCTTCAGCTGGCAAGATTTGGGGATCCCCACCAGCCACTGCAAGAGTGTCACAATTTTGGGTGGGCCTGAGTCCAAGGTGAGTGGGCCCCAGCCCACCCAGGCCCACCTGTGGCTATGCCACTGATTTCCCCTGTCCCTTTTCTCCTCTAGAGTATACATATTCAAGTTTCTTCTCATGCATCTTCTGGCGCAGACCCTATACCACTTTGGTCACATCAAGTCTTTTATATCCTTAGTGAAATACAGCCTCCAAAACTGAAAACAGCAGGGCCAGTCTTAGGCAGGGGCGACAGAGTCGGTTGCACAGGGCCCCACGCTCCTAGGGGCCCCACATCTCTGGCACGTCTGTCCTCCTGTAACACCACCTTGCTCCGTACCTTAATGTGCATCCACATTTCAGTAGAGAGCATCAGGCTGTGGCAGCAATTTTCATATCCCGTCAGCTACTGAGCCCAGAGCCTCCTTGCTGCTGCGTCCCACCCCCTTTTGATGTCACTTCCTGCTTCCGCAAGGGCAGGATGCAGCAGCGAGGAGGCTCTGGGCATGGCAGCTGACGGGATCTTAAAATCGCTGCCACTGCCGCTTTCTACTGAAATGTGGTGGATGCACATCAAGGTACGGGGTGAGGTGGGGTTCCGAGAGCTCTAAACCTCCTTTTAAACTCTGATAAATTATGGCTAAATGTCAGATGACGTTTAATGTGAGCAAGTGCAAGGTGATGCATGTGGGAAAAAAGAACCCGAATTATAGCTACGTCATGCAAGGTTCCACGTTAGGAGTTACGGACCAAGAAAGGGATCTGGGTGTCGTCGTCGATAATACACTGAAACCTTCTGCTCAGTGTGCTGCTGCGGCTAAGAAAGCGAATAGAATGTTGGGTATTATTAGGAAAGGTATGGAAAACAGGTGTGAGGATGTTATAATGCCGTTGTATCGCTCCATGGTGCGACCGCACCTTGAGTATTGTGTTCAATTCTGGTCGCCGCATCTCAAAAAAGATACAGTAGAATTGGAAAAGGTGCAGCGAAGGGCGATGAAAATGATAGCGGGGATGGGATGACTTCCCTATGAAGAAAGACTAAGGAGGCTAGGGCTTTTCAGCTTGGAGAAGAGACGGCTGAGGGGAGACATGATAGAGGTATATAAAATAATGAGTGGAGTGGAACAGGTGGATGTGAAGCGTCTGTTCACGCTTTCCAAAAATACTAGGACTAGGGGGCATGCGATGAAACTACAGTGTAGTAAATTTAAAACAAATCGGAGAAAATATTTCTTTACCCAACGCATAATTAAACTCTGGAATGCGATGCTGGAGAATGTGGTGAAGGCGATTAGCTTAGCAGAGTTTAAAAAGGGGTTAGACGGTTTCCTAAAGAACAAGTCCATAAACCACTACTAAATGGACTTGGGAAAAATCCACAATTCCAGGAATAATGTATAGAATGTTTGTACGTTTGGGAAGCTTGCCAGGTGCCCTTGGCCTGGATTGGCCGCTGTCGTGGACAGGATGCTGGGCTCGATGGACCCTTGGTCTTTTCCCAGTGTGGCATTACTTATGTACTTATAGCTTATGGTGGTGGGCGCAGGCGGGGGTGTCTCACTGAACTGGTCTGCACAGGGCCCCGCAATTGCTAAAACCAGCCCTGGAAAACTGCTCCAAACGAGGCCTCACCAGCGACCTATGCAGGGAAATAGATCTGCTTTGCACAGTATTCTCGTTCTGTCGTTCTACTGTTACAGGCTTTTGTACCCTGAGATGATCAGCAATGGTTGCATCTGTTGGAGCCTCAGTGATGAGATGCAGGATTTGATGACAGGTTGTTTTAATTCAGCTCATGCCAGAAATTTATGGAGATGAAGTAGGAGGTTGTCAAAAAAGATATGATAGGAGGGTTGTGAATGTCGTTTTGAAGTTGTTTTGAATTGGTTGCAAGTACTTCACTTGCTTTAATTATATGTTAGTAATTAGGCACTGATGGGTAAAAATGTCTGACAAACAAAATCAGGATTTCCTTACTGATTTCTTTTCAACCTTGTTCAGAACCAGCTCCCTGTGTTAAACAGTGTTGTTCAAAGTACTTAAGTTAAAGTAAAAATAAATGTATATTTTAATACTTAAGTAAAAATAAAAGTACATTGAAAAACACATTAAAAAGTGCACTTATATAAAAGTAAAAAAGTTATTACCTAATGTAATACTTTTTGAGTAAGAAGTAAAATACCACAACTACAATGAATGCAAGTATTAACGTTTTTATCCCAATAACTTTACTGCTCTGCAATTCAATCCACTTTGCTTTTAGTAAAACTAAATTTTTCAAAATGACTGTCACTCATGTGAGTAATTAATTCAGCACAGCTAAAAAGGTGTTCAACAACTTTACTAGCAGGAAGTGGAGTTTTCAGTCTGATAAAATGTGATTTCAAATCAGGTTAGGCTACAATATTACTGATGTCTTCTGACTTGGTCTGCAGGTGTTGATCAAGGGAATCTCTGTCCGAAACACTTGACTTCTGTATAGCAAAGAGTACTTTATTATCATTATTGTCATTATCATCTGCATTAGAAATAGTGTTAATTCATCACTTGCATCTTCATCTTTATCTTCGTTATCATTGTCCCTGCTGTCCAATTACAAAGAAAGCTTTCACAAAGTTGAAATCATGGTCTGTTGTTGTTCTAACAATTTTTCAAACTCTGAATATCTTTGAGAACTGACGCAAGAATGTCAAATGTGTGGGAACCCTTCAGTCTTGAGGCCAGACAAGCAGACTTCATCTCTTAAGACTCATCAATCCAGTGTACAGTCACCCCCAATGTAAAAATTTTCCATGGGATGACCATCAGTCTGTTGTGGTAGAGGCATATCTGTTCATCAAGAATTGCAACCAGCTTCGTCTTCATCTCCGCTTCAGAGTGACCCAACTCATTCTTTGGCTGGAGACCAGTAACCAGTTCAACAAACATAACCAACTCCACTGTTCTTATAGGCTATATTCACCGAATAGCAAAAGTTAAGGTGAGATGATCCACCGTCTGCATGACGAGGTTTGCAATAGCAAAATCCTGTTCCCGATTTTGTTTCATTTGGTTTACTGAGGAATCATTTACATCTTGCTTCCACTTTTACATTTTACTTTTAACTGCAAGCATCAGATGTAACTGAGTAAAAGAATGAATAAGGCACAAAAACTTGCCCTAAATGACCAAATGACCACTGGAGGGAATTAGAGGTCACCCCTCAATACCCCTCCAGTGGTCACTGACCCCCTCCCCCCCCCCAAAAAAAAAAATGTGAATAAGAATATGAGTTCCCAGCCTCTGACAGCCTCAGATGTTTAAGCCAGGTCTATTACAGCAACATGCTGGTCCCTGGAGTAGTGTAGTGGTCAGTGCAGTACACAGTGGAAGACCCAGGTCCCTTTCTTCCTCTACCTGTCACACTTGTGGTGGAAACAGTGACCCCTCCCAAAATCATCAAAACTCTACTGTATCCACATATGGGTGCTCTCTTCACTCATAAGGGCTATTGTAGTGGGGGGCAGTGTGTTTCGGGTGGATTTTGGAGAGCTCAGCAGACAAGATAAGGGAGCAAAGGTGAGATGTGCACCTGGGAGCATTTTCATGCATAGAAGTGCCCTCTAGTGTGCTCCATTGCTCCTCTGGAATGTCTGGGGGACGAGTCTATTAAAAATGCTGGCTCCTCCTACACCCTCCCCCCCCCCCACTGATGGCATGAATCTCTGTTTTGCACTTACTCGGTTTTTTTTTCTTTTTGAAAATGGACCAAAAAAACAAAACGTCCAAAGCACAAAACCTTGTTTGAAACTGTATTTTCGGGGGGGGGGGGGGGGGGGGGGGAGATAGACGTTTTTCTTTTTCGAAAATGACCTTCTTTCCTGTTTGGATTTTGTATGTGTTATGCAAAATGTCCAAAGTCGGACTTAGATGTCATATCAAAAATGCCCCTCCACGCCCCCCCCCCCCCAAGCAGGGTTAGTGTTAGACATTTAGGGGTCCTGGGCAGAAAGTGGGGAGGAGATTCCAAAGCCCACCTGCAGTCTATGGCTCCATCAGCTTGAGGCAGGCTTAGGGTGCAGGTCTGTTGCTCTGCTTACCACCCAAGGGCGTAGCCAGGCAACAGATTTTGGGTGGGCCTAGGCAAGAAGTGGGTGGGCACCAAGTGTTCTCCCCCCCCCCCCCCCCCCCCACACACACACCAAAAAAATATCTCAGATGGCAGGAAAATGTTTCTTTCCGCCTTGGCAGTCTGCAGCAGGGATGCGCTGAAAACTGAACATGCACAGGTGCCAGTATCGTGGAGAATAGCATTTTCATTACCATCAGGGGGAAGTCTTCAGCTGGTGGAACTTGGGAACCCCACCAGCTACCACTAAATGTGTGCTACTGTTGGGTGGGCCCTGGCCCACCCAGGCCCACCTGTGGCTACGCCATTGTCCCCACCCCATAACATCGGCCCTGTCCCCAACAGAGCCTACATGCAGATCATACAGAAGCAGGCAATATGTTTTTTCTGTACCTACTTTTTATGTATTTTCCCACACAATTTTATGGCAGCCATTTTCTGCTGTATACTGTTTAATAACCCCTTCAGTGCAGGCCTCAACACATTTTCACTGAACCTATGAGCTTGCCCCAAAACCTAGGATCCAGCGGCAGAAACCTCTTTCGTTTCCCGCCCTCCTCGCACTCCTTGTTGTCCACAGTGAAGTTTGAGTTGGGAGGGGGAGAGGAATTCGCTCTGAGATCAGCAGCAGCAGCTCCTGGAGAAACTGACTTCCTAAGACTCTTTTCCTATTTTGTGTGTTTTTATGCACTTCTCTACACTGGCACTGAACAGCTAGTACCTTCATTACCATAGACTTAAATTGTTCTGTTCGTTGGTGTCTATACCAGGTGTTGTGCACAGTTAACTCATGTGCAAACCTTGTTCTTGCATTGTGTCCCTACAAAATTATGTACTACAGCCAAGCTAACCGGTGTTTAAAGACTAGCACACTTTACTGTATCAGCCCCATAGACTGTAGCCAGAAGGCAGTCTCTGGATGGGCCCAGGGTGGAATGGGTGGGCCCACAATGACCTGTCTGCCCCTATTCTCCCTGCTCTCCCCCTAAACTTACAAACGTAATACATTGTCTGGCAGAGATCCTCAAGTTCTGCGTTCAATTCTGTGTTCAATTCTGGTCGCCGCATCTCAAAAAAGATAAAGTGGAATTAGAAAAGGTGCAGAGAAGGGCGACGGAAATGATAAAGGGGATGGGACGACTTCCCTTTGAGGAAAGGCTAAAGCGGGTAGGGCTTTTCAGCTTGGAGAAAAGACAGCTGAGGGGAGATATGATAGAGGTCTATAAAGTAATGAGCGGAATGGAACGGGTAGACGTGAAGCGTCTGTTTACTCTTTCCAAAAATACTAGGACTAGGGGGCATGCGATGAAGCTACAAAGTAGTAAATTTAAAACAAATTGGAGAAACTTTTTCTTCACTCAGCTTGTAATTAAACTCTGGAATTCGTTGCCAGAGAATGTGGTAAAGGCGGTTAGCGTAGCAGAGTTTAAAAAAGGGTTGGACGGCTTCCTAAAGGAAAAGTCCATAGACCATTATTAAATGGACTTGGGGAAAATCCACTATTTCTGGGATAAGCAGTATAGAATGTTTTGTACTTTTTTGGGATCTTGCCAGATATTTGTGACCTGGATTGGCCACTGTTGGAAACAGGATGCTGGGCTTGATGGACCTTTGGTCTTTCCCTGTATGGCAATACTACTTATGCCAGCTGAAGAAATTCTCAGCGGGAACACCTGGACCACCAAATCACTGGTGGTGGGCAGCTGTGTTCCCAGCAGCTGATACTGGCAGCCTGCATATGTTCATTTCTTGCACATGAACTGAACATGCATAAGAAATGAGTTTGTACTAGGTGCCAGTGACAACGGCTGGGAATGCGGCTGCCAATTGCCACAGTGTTTTGACTGCCCTGGGCTTCCAGCTTAAAATGTCTTCAGGTGGCAGAGCTTGGGGATCCCCAGCAACTCCACCAATAGTACATGCCACTGCTGAGTGGGCTTGAGCTGAAAGTGGAACATGTCTCCATTCATGTACACAGGTGCCATCAAAGGCCTAAAAAAAAGAGTTTCCAAGGCCATCTTAAAATTTGGAAGTGATGATTGAAGCTGAATAGAAGACTCATCTTGTCAGAAACATTATTTTACCAAAGGTCTTTCTCAAGACCAATTTTTTCAACATCTCTTTGGTGTTTAACAAAACTGTTGAATCATTGGACTTTTTTTTTTTTTTTTCAATAGATACTGTGCTCAGACTCCTGAGGCAGGCCTTCCCGGCCGAAACACGGTACTGTGTCGAGTCTGCAGTCAACAATAAATTATCTGTTTGGAAAGTTGGAGTTCTCGTCATTTGTCCTTGGGTAGCCATAGTCCATTCCCACTGTTTTTGAATTGTTGTATTTTCTTTGGAACCTCAATGTGCTTCCGCTACGGTGGATTGTTTTCTCAAGAAGATTTAAATACAGAACATGGCTGCAGATAAGGACCAGAAGCCCATCTCCTCTGGTTTTCCTCACTTGTTCACTACAAAGGACCCTCTCTGCTTATCCTGATGCATGTGGGGAAAAAAGAACCCGAATTATAGCTACGTCATGCAAGGTTCCACGTTAGGAGTTACGGACCAAGAAAGGGATCTGGGTGTCGTTGTCGATAATACACTGAAACCTTCTGCTCAGTGTGCTGCTGCGGCTCGGAAAGCGAATAGAATGTTGGGTATTATTAGGAAAGGTATGGAAAACAGGTGTGAGGATGTTATAATGCCGTTATATCGCTCCATGGTGCGACTGCACCTTGAGTATTGTGTTCAATTCTGGTCGCCGCATCTCAAGAAAGATATAGTGGAATTGGAAAAGGTGCAGCGAAGGGCGACTAAAATGATAGCGGGGATGGGACGACTTCCCTATGTAGAAAGACTAAGGAGGCTAGGGCTTTTCAGCTTGGAGAAGAGACAGCTGAGGGGAGACATGATAGAGCTATATAAAATAATGAGTGGAGTGGAACAGGTGGATGTGAAGCGTCTGTTCACGCTTTCCAAAAATACTAGGACTAGGGGGCATGCGATGAAACTACAGTGTAGTAAATTTAAAACAAATTGGAGAAAAGTTTTCTTCACCCAACGTATAATTAAACTCTGGAATTCGTTGCCGGAGAATGTGGTGAAGGCGGTTAGCTTGGCAGAGTTTAAAAAGGGGTTAGACAGTTTCCTAAAGGACAAGTCCATAAACCGCTACTAAATGGACTTGGGAAAAATCCACAATTCCAAGAATAACATGTATAGAATGTTTGTTCGTTTGGGAAGCTTGCCAGGTGCCCTTGGCCTGGATTGGCTGCTGTCGTGGACAGGATGCTGGGCTCGATGGACCCTTGGTCTTTTCCCAGTGTGGCATTACTTATATAATTACTGTATGTACTTATGTGTTTGTCTCTATCCCATCCCCAGGAGTCTGGTTGTTGTGTGTATCCAGTTCCTCTCTGTGAAGACATTATCGCATAAGATGGAAATACTGTGATATTGTCATATTGATTCTTTTCCCAGCAAACTTTGAAAAAATGTACTATTACACAATAATTAGGGTGTAAACCAAATTTTATCAAGTTTAACAGGTGATCTGCATAAAAAGAATGCCGGTAAAATGGAAAGGGAATGGGACTTGATATACTGCCTTACTGTGGTTTTTGCAATGACATTCAAAGTGGTTTACATAGTTTATACAGGTACTTATTTGTACCTGGGGCAATGGAGGGTTAAGTGACTTGCCCAGAGTCACAAGGAGCCGCAGTGGGAATTGAACCCAGTTCACCAGGATCAAAGTCTACTGCACTAACCACTATGCTACTCCTCCACCCAGGGCTGCTGAGAGGGGGGGCAGGGGGGGACAAAGTTCCCCGGGCCCGGCACCACAGTCCCCAGTCTCACCCGCCCGCCCTCGGCTCTGTTGACAGCCCCTCTCCATCCGCCACCGGGCCCCCTGCATTCAAATCGGCAGCACCTCACCTCTGTGTGAAAGCGCAGCGGCAGATCGCCTCCCTTCGGGCCTTCCCTTCCTGTGTCCTGCCCTCGTCTGATGTAACTTCCTGTTTCTGTGACAGCAGGACACAGGGAGGGAAGGCCCGAAACGAGGCGATCTGCCGCTTCGCTTTCACATGGAGGTGAGGCGCTGCCAATTTGAATGCAGGGAGCCCGGTGGCGGATGGAGAGGGGCTGTCGACGGGGCTGGGGACTGCAGTGCCAGTGGCCTGAGTAGCGATTGGGGAGGGGACGTGGCCTCGGGGGGTGGCCTTGCCCCAGGCCCGGCTCAGTCTCTCGGCGGCCCTGTCTCCACTAGCAAGATTCCACGTAGAATCTCAGATAGTTAGCAACATTCCATGTAGCATCTCAGAAAGGGAATGGGACTTGATATACTTCCTTTCTGTGGTTTTTGGAACTACATTCAAGGTGGTTTACATGGCATATACAGGTACTTACTTTTACCTGGGGCAATGGAGGGTTAAGTGACTTGTCCAGGGTCACAAGGAGCTGCAGTGGGAATTGAACCCAGTTCCCCAGGATCAAAGTCCACTATACTAACCACTAGGCAACTCCTCTACTCCCCACTAGGCAAAGCCTACCTTTTCAAGCATGTGATGAAGGTTGGAATATCAGCAAATCCCTATCACAGTATGCCAGGAACACTGTATCAGCTAATACAGGGCAGAAGAATTTAGAACCTTTTATCCCCATATAGCTATAGTATAAAGTATTTGTGGTATTAATGGAGGTAGTTTTACTGCTGCGAAGGTGAATGATCTTGAATAGAGGATAATATTAGGTTGGGCTATGAGTTATAGGGTACTGCATAAGGCGATTCAGCTATTTTTATTTTCAGTAACCACACTCTAAACCAGTGTTTACAGCCAGGGTGCCGTGGCATACTGGTGTGCTGTGAGACCTGATCAGGTGGGTGACAGAAAAGCCGCCATTGCTGAGTATCAGGTTCAGAGTTCAGACTAGCCCTTAGGTTCTGCTCTCTTCACCTCATAAGGAGGGAAACCAGCAGTGGCAATTAAATATGCAGGAGCTGCTGCCTGAACACGTGTAGACTCCACATGTGCCTTCTTCCTAGATACAGTATGAACCACCACACAGGGCCAGCTCAACCATTAGGCAAAACTAGGCAGTTGCCTAGGATGGCAGCTTCTTGGGAGTGGGGCCAGCGTTGCCAGGAACTCGGCCCCAAAACCCGCCCAAAAAGTTCACACCCCCACCCCCGCCGTCATCAACCCCGCCGTCATAGACTCCGCCTCCGCCGTCATCGACCCCGCCTCTTCCGTCATCGGCCCCGCTTCCTCCATCATCGGCCCCGCCTCCTCTGCCACCGGCCCTGCCCAAAACGTCACTAGCCCCGCCCAAAACGTCACTAACCCCGCCCAAAACGTCACTAGCCCCGCCCAAACTGGCCCAAAAAAATGCACAAAAACCACCCAAAAAGCCCAAAAACCAGCCCAAAAAACTGCGACCTGCGGCGGACAAAACTTTCCTGCCGCGGGTTGTGGAAAACCACCCAATTGGCAACCTTGAGTGGGGCAGAAAAAAAGAAGCTGTAGGTCAAAGGAAAACACTTAGGTCCTGACAGCCGCACAAACTCAAAGCACCTTCAGTACCTACTTTATCTCCAAAAAGAAAGTTTCGTATTTAAAAGCATGATGTCCAATTAAGCATTTTTACAGAATTGTTGTAGGGTGATCATGATTTATTTATGTGTTTGGATTTAGCTCACGCCTTTTTCAGTAATAGCTCAAGGTGAGTTACCTTCAGGTACACTAGGTATTTCCCTGTCCCTGGAGGGCTCACGATTTAAGCTTGTGCCTTAGGCAACAGAAGCTTAAGTGACTTGCCAAAGATCACAAGGAGCAGCAGTGAGATTTGACCTGGGCTTTCCTGGTTATCAGGCTGGTGCTCTACCTACTAGGCTACTCATCCACTCCAGAGATTGCACAGTTAATTATTAAAATCTTGGAGGGGGAAGTCATTATATATTGCCATACTGGGACAGACTGAAGGTTCATCAAGCCCAGCATCCTGTCTCCCAACAGTGGCCAATCCAGGTCTCAAGTACCTGGCAAGGTCCCAAAAAAGTACAGTATATTTTATGCTGCTTATTTATTTATTATTATTAGGATTTATTTACTGCCTTTTTGAAGGAATTCACTCAAGGCGGTGTACAGTAAATCCTAGAAATAAGCAGTGGATTTTCCCCAAGTCCATTTTAATAATGGTTTATGGACTTTTCCATTAGGAAGCCATCCAAACCTTTTTTAAACCCCGCTAAGCTAACTGCTTTTACTACACTCTCTGGCAATGAATTCCACAGTTTAAATGTTACAGAGTTTAAATGTTGAGTGAAGAAATATTTTCTCTGATTTGTTTTAAATTGACTACTTTGTAGCTTCATTCCATGCCCCCTAGTCCTAGTATTTTTTTAAAGTGTAAACAAGTGATTCACGTCTACCCGTTCCACTCCACTCATTATTTTATAGACCGCTATCATATCTCCCGTCAGTCGTCTTTTCTCCAAGCTGAAGAGCCCTAGCCTTTCCTCATAGGGAAGTTGTCCCATCCCCTTTATCGTTTTCGTCGCTAGCCATTTGAAATTTTTTTTGGGGGGGGGGGGGAGGCATAAAGCTGAAGCTTCACCTGAAATGAGATTGAAGGGGGGCAGACTCAAAAAAGATGTCAGGAAGTATTTTTTCACGGAGAGGGTGGTGGATGCTTGGAATGCCCTCCCGCGGGAGGTGGTGGAGATGAAAACGGTAACGGAATTCAAACATGCGTGGGATATGCATAAAGGAATCCTATGCAGTAGGAATGGATCCTCAGAAGCTTAGCCGAAATTGGGTGGCGGAGCAGGTGGGGGAAGAGAGGTTGGTGGTTGGGAGGCGAGGATAGTGGAGGGCAGACTTATACGGTCTGTGCCAGAGCCGGTGATGGGAGGCGGGACTGGTGGTTGGGAGGTGGGAAATACTGCTGGGCAGACTTGTACGGTCTGTGCCCTGAAAAAGGCAGGTACAAATCAAGGTAAGGTATACACATATGAGTTTATCTTGTTGGGCAGACTGGATGGACCATGCAGGTCTTTTTCTGCCGTCATCTACTATGTTACTATCCAGCTTATAATCGAACGAGAAAAACGCCCAAGTTCCGACCTAAATCGGGAGATGGGCGTTTATCTCACAAAAACGAATAACGCGGTATAATCAAAAGCCGAATTTGGGACGCTTTCAACTGCACTCCGTCGCGGATGCGGACAAAGTGGACGGGGGCGTGTCGAAGGCGTGTCGAAGGCGGAACTGGGGCGTGGTTATCACCCGAACAGAGATGGGCGCCCTTCGCCGATAATGGATGCGTTTGTAGCTAGAATTTAGGGCACTTTTCCTGGACCCTGTTTTTTCACGAATAAGGCCCCAAAAAGTGCCCTAAATGACCAGATTACCCCCAGAGGGAATCGGGGATGACCTCCCCTGACTCCCCCAGTGGTCACTAACCCCCTCCCACCACAAAAAAATGATGTTTCACAACTTTTTATTTTCACCCTCAAATGTCATACCCTCCTCCCAGGCAGCAGTATGCAGGTCCCTGGAGCAGTTGTTAGGGGGTGCAGTGGACGTCAGGCAGGTGGACCCAGGCCCATCCCCCCTACCTGTTACAATTGTGCTGCTTAATGCTTATTAGTCGTCCAACCCCCCCAAACCCACTGTACCCACATGTAGGTGCCCCTCTTCACCCCTTAGGGCTATAGTAATGGTGTAGACTTGTGGGCAGTGGGTTTTGAGGGGGATTTGGGGGGCTCAACACACAAGGGAAGGGTGCTATGCACCTGGGAGCTCTTTTACCTTTTTTTTTGTTTTTGTAAAAGTGCCCCCTAGGGTGCCCGGTTGGTGTCCTGGCATGTGAGGGGGACCAGTGCACTACGAATCCTGGCCCCTCCCACGAACAAATGCCTCGGATTTATTCGTTTTTGAGCTGGGCACTTTCCTTTTCCATTATCGCTGAAAAGCAAAAACGCCCAGCTCACACATTGGCGAATAAAACATGGGCGTCTATTTTTTATCGATAATACGGTTCGGTCCGCCCCTTCACGGACCCGTTCTCGGAGATTAACGCCCATGGAGATAGGCGTTTCTGTTCCATTATGCCCCTCCACGTCACCCAATACTCTTCCAGTGTGTAAGAATTAACAGGCAGCTTGTAAGGGGCATGGATAAGTACACACATTGCGCACAGCATCTCCTTCCTCTAAGTGAGGCTTTTGGTGCCTCCCTATCCTTTCTTTTAGCATATGTGTCTTTTTTATGTCTACACTGCTGGCTCTGCACAGGTTGGTGTGTCAGACAACAGTCTGAAAATGTAGGCGTGTCTAGGTCCCAGTGGTGTAGCCACAGGTGGGTTTGGGTGGGCACAGGCCCACCCATATGTGGCACAACTCTGATGTGGCTATCTAGGCTCCTCAAGCCTTGTCAGCAGAAGACTCCTGGCATCTCTCCCTCCTCTCCTCCATGGTCATTTTGACATCTTGTTTCGCGAACTGCGACTCATACCTGCGGCTCGTGCCAGCCCATAGCCTTCCTTCTGATGTGACTTCCTGTTTCCACAGTAGGGGTACCAGGTCAGAGGGAAGACTCTGGACTGGTGAGAGCAGCGAGTATGAGTCACTGTTTGCTGACAGTGAAGCACTGAAGATTTGAAAAAGTTTGAAGGGGAGGGTGGAATTGAGAAATTATTGGTGGCATGGAGGAAGGAGTGGAGGGAGAGATGCCAGATGGGATTCTTGTGCCTGCCCACTTTAGGCTCATGCCCACCGAAAATTGCTAAGGCCTGAAACATTTTGGAAGCAATGCTTAGAGTTCTAGATTAATTGCAATCTCAGGGTCGCTATGTCTTGCTGAAGATCACAAAGTACGAATGAAGAGACTAATGGAATGATATCGCACCGTTCTGACCCCTACCATAGCCTAAAATTAAGGCAAATAGAAAATGTGATCAATACTTCACAGACAATAAGACCCACCTGTACAGTTTGTTTTGCACCATGGTTAGTCATTTCTAACCCATTTTGGCTCAGAGTGGCTTTTTCCCCTCGGTTCATTTACTTGTAAATCAAACGCAGCTTCCTATAGCTGCTTCAGCAGTAAATACAGCAGGTTAAAACGTTAACAAGACACAGACGGTGTTCCAAAGGGAATTGGGCCAGAGCCTTCCCTCTCAGCCTCAGCTGGAGAAACTTGGTGTTAAAGTTTATTGTTCCATTAGCATTCTAATGAAGAGACTTTCCCTGGAGCTGAAGACATGCTCTGTGTCTTAAAAGCCACCTGCTATTCAGGCATGCTGAACAGAAGGATTCCTGCCTCCCTCTGCTGCGGATTTCTTCCTCTTCCTCCTCCTCTTTCAGTTGCAAGGCTCATGGATATGGTTGGGCCGGGGACCCTACTGCCTGCCCCTCTACCCTCCCACCTCCTATCTCTCACAGTTATGATGGTGCTGTCCTCCACCCACTCGATCCTTGTTTAAAAAAAAATCTAGGTGACCACTGGTGCCTCAGACCCAACCTCTGACACCTACCTACCAGGGCTTTTAAAATTACCCTCCTTGTGGACAGGCTCAGGGTTAATGCGTTCCGGGTTCTGGAGAGAACTGAAGCCTGCAGCACTTGGCTGAAGGCTGTTACTGCTACGGCTGGGCCAGATGGAAAGGTAATTGTTGCCTCAGCATCTACCACTTCCAAATGGCATCATAGGCCTCCAGTGGTAGTACCACGACACTACCACTAGGGGTCAGGCTGCTCAACCAGTGGGGCAGAAGCAACCAAGGATTGTTCCTGTCTCTCCTCCCCCCCCCCCCCACCTCTTTCCATATGACCCAGCCGTAGCATTGTCAGCCTTCAGCCTAATTCCACAGGCTTCAGTTCCTTCCAGAACCTGGCATGCCTTAACTCTAAATCTAACCACAAGGAGGGTCATTGTAAAGAGCATTTCTGCACATAAAACAGTGGTTTCACACACAGATATGGCCTCTTCTAAAATCCCCCAGGGCATGTGCAGCTAATCATGCCTGCATATAGCCTGTGTGGGGCAATTCTACAACTGGGCACCTCTCTTTAGGCAACCTGACAACGTGTGGTGAGAGCTTTTCCTACAACAGCATCAGGGTGCCCTGATTACATTATAGAAACTAGCATAACCTGGCCTTAGCGCACCTTATATTTAATCTAATCTAATTGGGTCATTTCTATTCCACTTAACCAGAATACAGCTCAAGGCGCAAATCCCATTTAATTACACTAGAATTAAGAACAGCATAAAATCTCTAATTTAAATACCTGTCAGGTACTGAGCAAATAAGTAAGAGTTGACAGCTGTCCTAAATGTATGGTAGCAGACAATTTCTTGAATATCATGTGGTACTTTGTTCATAGATCAGGACCACTACCGACCACAGATCTCTGTCTAGTAGTAGATTTTTACAACAGTATAGGGGGTGTAGTGCTTCAGTGTGCGAAGGAAGAGCGGGACTTGGGGGTGATTGTGTCTGACGACCTTAAAGCTTTCAAACAGGTAGGAAAAGCGATGGCCAAAGCCAGAAGGATGCTTGGGTGCATAAAGGGAGGCATGACCAGCAGGAAAATGGAGGCGATAGTGCCGTTGTATAAGTCTCTGGTGAGGCCTCATTTGGAGTACTGTGTGCAGTTCTGGAGACCGCACCTACGGAAAGATATTGACCAGACAGAGATAAGAGTTTTCAGTTTTGGCACAGTATAAGTCATCCACGGACAAAATATAAGAAAACCAATGGCCTGCATTAGGGGCTTATATTTTGTTACATTTGTACCCTGCGCTTTCCCACTCATGGCAGGCTCAATGCGGCTTACATATTGTATACAGGTTCTTATTTGTACCTGGGGCAATGGAGGGTTAAGTGACTTGCCCAGAGTCACAAGGAGCTGCCTGTGCCTGAAGTGGGAATCAAACTCAGTTCCTCAGGACCAAAGTCCACCACCCTAACCACTAGGCCACTCCTCCACTATAGCCCATTTAGTTATGTTTAAACAAAAGAGATCTGCACGAAACAAAATATTTATTTTTATTTTCACTTATAAAACCACTTGCCCCTGAAACATATTCAAAATAGAGTAATCCATTTTTGTATCTAAAATGTAAACTTCTACAAAACAGATGAAGATGTGATTCTATGTGCCCCAATGAAAGGAGCATTAAATTTTACATCCATTTAATTTCAGTATATTCTATCTTTATAACACCAGGCTTTCCAAGACAGATTTCAACAACAGTAAATTAACCCATCAGGAAACAGGATATCCTCACCGAAATTTGGCCATCTGTAATATATGGAACAGTGTAGAAAAAATTAGCACAAAATACAGAGTTTATAAGTGCTGTTTCTAGCAGCCAAAATTATTTTTTAAGCTGTTTTAGTGATATTTAATTTTTATTTCATGATGTTTATATCTACATATGGGAAGCTTTCAAATACATTAAAAAGCTGTCAAATAAGTAAAATAAAAACATATATCTTTTGTCCTCCAACTTTTAAGGCACTGCCTATCCAACTGGAACAGGTACAGGTTTAGACTTTACAGATGGACCACACATAGGCAATCTGTTATTTCTAATAATCTTTTCCTATTGGTTTTAATAGAGTTTGCTATTGTTTTGGGTGTACTAAAATGGCAGCAAGCTCCACCTACTGCTGGCAAGCTCCGCCTACTGGCTTCAGCCTATATAATGGACTAGACAGGCTCATCTCATCTGTTTTCATCCAACCTCTTTGTTTGCAGCTGTGTGCATAATTTTCCCCAGTGCTGAATTTCCTACTTTCAATGCAGAAATGTTCCCAGGCTGGTGGGAGGTGGAGGGGGAACTGTGGTTGAAACTTATCCATTGCCATCATTGTTCTGCACCATGCTGCTCTTTCAGAGTGCAATCCGCAAAGTGCCTCAGATTTGCACTGTTCTCACAAGAACTTTGAGAACAGCGCAGGATAGGATTTTAGGCACAGAGTGGCTCAAATTGTGAGAGAGCACGGTGTAAGAAGATTATGACTACTGGGAGGTGAGCAAGGGAGGAAGATGCTGGGGAGGCAGAGTTCAGGGAGAGCAGCTGAGAAAGGAACTTGCTGGGGAGACACAAGGGTAAAGATATGTGGAAGTGGGAGATGAGATGAGCAGGGGAAAACTGGTTAAGAGATGTATATGGGGTTGAAGACATACAGTGATAAATGGATTAAGGGGATGGTGAAGATGAGCTGAGAATACTGAATTGGGGGAAGGAGAAAGTGTTGAAGAGGGTGAACTAAGGTTGAGGGAGAGGGATAGATGAAGGAGGCATGACCAAGGGAAAGAGGGACAGTATCTGTAGGCTGAGAGTGATTACTGCCTTGTGGTTAGAGCTTCAGTATTTCAGGGTTATTCATTTTGCAGTCTGCAGAGCCCAGGAGAAGTTGCAGGTTGCTCCAGTGTTTTTCAACAGCTGATATTTGTAGCAGCAACTCTGAACACAGCTGTGTTAGTGAAATAAATCAGCACTGCTGAATTAAAATGACTGACAACCAAAAAAGCCCTAGCTATGATGTACTATTAGTGTTCTACGGACAATCTGCAACAAAATCTTCAAAATGTATGCACCTTCGAGTATGAATTTTTCTGTTCCGAAATTTAAATTAATTACTACTCAAAGATAGTGGTGTTATTGTATTATTTTGTTAAATATGTGCAGTACTGGCGAGGAGGAATGGCCTAATAGTTTGTGCAGTAGCCTGAGAACCAAGGGATCTGGGTTTGACTCCCACTGCAGCCCCTTGTGACTCTGGACAAGTCACTTAACCCTCCATTGCCCGAGGCACAAAATAAGTACCTGTATATATAATATGTAAACTGCTTTGATTATAACGGGAGGACACTTAGACTAGAGTACACAGACTCCCTAAACTATTTAAGTCTTTGCTGCAAGAAAATATCTTCTTGTGTGCCTCTCTGGCAGACAGTACATTTTATTTATTTTATTTATTGCATTTGTACCCCACATTATCCCACCTTTTTGCAGGCTCAATGTGGCTTACAATGTTGTTATGATGTAGTCATTACAGGATCTTAAGTACAATTGCTGATAGGCTGGTAAATGGATCTTAAGTACAATCAATGATAGGCTGAAGGATCTTAAGTACAATCGATAATAGGTTGAAAGTAAATGGGGTTTTAGATGGAAAGGTTATCAATAGAAATCAAACAAAATAAAACATGGAAAAGAAAATAAGATGATACCTTTTTTATTGGACATAACTTAATACATTTCTTGATTAGCTTTCGAAGGTTGCCCTTCTTCGCTAATCAAGAAATGTATTAAGTTATGTCCAATAAAAAAGGTATCATCTTATTTTCTTTTCCATGTTTTATTTTGTTTGATTTCTATTGATAACCTTTAAGAGTGGACTGACACGGCTACCACACCTCTCTACTTAAGATGGAAAGGTGGAAGGTAAGGTAGTATGAGAGGGGTTTTTTTTATGCACATGAGTGTTGCACATGAGTGGTTTAAGGAATAATTTGTTTCATTGAGGATTGTTTTAGTAAGCTTTGTTGAAGAGATGTGTCTTCAACGATTTGCGAAAGTTGGTTAGATTGTCCATGGTTTTCAGGGCCATGGGTAATGCGTTCCATATTTGTGTGCTTCTGTAGGCAAAAGTAGTGGCATATGACTGTTTGTATTTAATTCCTTTACAACTGGGGAAGTTCAGATTGAGGAATTTGCGGGCCGATCTTTTGGCGTTTCTAGGCGGTAGGTCCACTAGATTTAACATATAGAGTGGGGCGTCTGCGTGGATGATTTTGTGAACAGTTGTGCAGATCTTGAACTCAGTTCGTTCTTTCAGCGGGAGCCAGTGCAGTTTCTCTCTAAGGGGCTTTGCATTTTTATATTTAGTTTTTCCAAAAATGAGTCTGGCTGCGGTGTTCTGGGCTGTCTGGAGTTTTTTAATGGTCTGTTCTTTACAGCCTGCGTACAGAGCGTTACAGTAGTCCAAGTGGCTTATCACTAATGACTGTACTAGGGTGCGGAAGATGTTTCTTGGGAAAAAAGGTTTAATTCTTTTGAGTTTCCACATTGAGTAGAACTTTTTTTTGTTGTATTCTTCACGTGGATATCGAGTGTGAGGTTTCGATCAATGGTGACTCCAAGAATTTTGAGATTTTCTGAAATAGGAAGTGTGCAGTATGGTGTGGTTATAGTGGGGTACATTGACTTGTAGATGAATCTGTTGCTTCTATTTACACAGTCAGAAGCCACACTCAGGAGATCCCCTTGCTTTTCTATTACAGGATCTGTTCTTTCAGGGCTGATTTAAGGGGCAAGCATAAATACATAAGTGTTGCCGTACTGGGACAGGCCAAAGATCCAAGCCCAGAATCCTGTTTCCAACAGTGGCCAATTCAGGTTACAAGTACCTGGCAAGATCCCAAAACAGTACAATACATTTTATGCTGCTTATCCTAGAACTAAGCAGTGGATTTTCCCCAAGTCCATCTTAATAATGGCTTATGGACTTTTCTTTTAGGAAGTTATCCAAACCTTTTTTAAACCCCAATAAGCTGACTGCTTTTACCACATTCTCTGGCAATGAATTCCAGAGTTTAATTACACGTTGAGTGAAGAAGTATTTTCTCAGATTTCTTTTAAATTTACTACTTTGTAGCTTCATTGCATGCCCCCTAGTCCTAGTATTTTTGGAAAGAGTAAACAAGTGATTCATCTCTACCCATTCCACTCCACTCATTATTTTATAGACCTCTATCATATCTCCCCTCAGCCGTCTCTTCTCCAACCTGAAGAGCCCTAGCCGCTTTAGCCTTTCCTCATAGGAAAGTCGTCCCATCCCCTTTATCATTTTTGTTGCCCTTCTTTGTACCTTTTCTAATTCCACGATATCTTTTAATGCAGTGACCAGAATTGCACACAGTTTTCGAGGTGTGCTCGCAGTTTTCGAGGTGTGGTCGCACCATGTAGCGATACAAACCCACCTCCCCGCTCCCCCCGTTTTCTATTTCTGTTGATGGCTCTCTCATTCTCCCTGTCTCCTCAGCTCGAAATCTTGGGGTCATCTTTGACTCTTCTCTCTCCTTCTCTGCTCATATCCAGCAGATTGCCAAGACCTGTCATTTCTTTCTTTACAACATCCGTAAAATCCGCCCCTTTCTTTCCGAGCACTCTACCAAAACCCTCATCCACACCCTTGTCACCTCTCGTTTAGACTACTGCAATCTGCTTCTTGCTGGCCTCCCACTTAGTCACCTCTCCCCTCTCCAGTTGGTTCAAAACTCTGCTGCCCGTCTCATCTTCCGCCAGGGTCGCTTTACTCATACTACCCCTCTCCTCAAGACCCTTCACTGGCTCCCTATCCGTTTTCGCATCCTGTTCAAACTTCTTCTACTAACCTATAAATGTACTCACTCTGCTGCTCCCCAGTATCTCTCCACACTCGTCCTTCCCTACACCCCTTCCCGTGCACTCCGCTCCATGGATAAATCCTTCTTATCTGTTCTGTTCTCCACTACTGCCAAATCCAGACTTCGCGCCTTCTGTCTCGCTGCACCCTACGCCTGGAATAAACTTCCTGAGCCCCTACGTCTTGCCCCATCCTTGGCCACCTTTAAATCTAGACTGAAAGCCCACCTCTTTAACATTGCTTTTGACTCGTAACCACTTGTAACCACTCGCCTCCACCTACTCTCCTCTCTTCCTTCCCGTTCACATTAATTGATTTGATTTGCTTACTTTATTTATTTTTTGTCTATTAGATTGTAAGCTCTTTGAGCAGGGACTGTCTTTCTTCTATGTTTGTGCAGTGCTGCGTATGCCTTGTAGCGCTATAGAAATGCTAAATAGTAGTAGTAGTAGTCCTCATTTTTGTTTTCCATTCCTTTCCTAATAATGCCTATCTTTCTATTTGCTTTCTTAGCCGCCGCTGCACACTGAGCAGAGGGTTTCAGTGTATTATCAACGATGACACCTAGATCCCTTTCCTAGTCGATAACTCCTAACGAGGAACCTTGCATCACATAACCATAGTTCAGGTTCCTCTTTCCCACATGCATCACTTTGCACTTGCTCACATTAAACGTCATCTGCCATTTGGATGCCAAGTCTCCCAGTCTGGTAAGGTCCTCTTGTAATTTTTCACAATCCTCTTGCGATTTTAACAACTTTGAATAACTTTGTGTCCTCAGCAAATTTAATTACCTCACTAGTTACTCCCATCTCTAGATCATTTATAAATAAGTTAAAAAGCAGCGGCCCCAGCACAGACTCCTGGAGAATCCCACTATCTACCATTCTCCATTGAGAATACTAACCATTTAACCCTACTCTCTCTTTTTTTTTTCTGTCTTTTAACTCTCAGTGTGCCAGAGCACCTAAAGTCTGCCTCATTGGTTTGCCTTCCTTCACAACAGTGGAAGCATTTTCCTCCATCCCACTGCTGTACTGTTGGTGTGCTCCCTGTGCAGTAAGCCTGCTGCTGGCCTCAAATGCGAGATGAGGCATTTCGCATGCTGTGGATTTGGAGAATAGCACTGAGGCTGATGTTGGGGAGCTGGGATGAAGAGAGAAGGGGTCTGAGGCTGATGCATAGGACTGGGAGAAGGCTGATTATGGTGGGCTGTGGGTTGGAAGAAGGAACCGGATGCTGATGCTTATAGAAGGGAGAGGAAGACAAATACTTTGGAGCAAAAACATTTGATCAAGTGACTCTGTTTTTTAAAAGCTGAACATTGGTGAAAAGACTTGCATCGCACAAAGCGGAGGAAGCTGGAGTTTTGCAGTGAAGTAGGCCCCGTTCCTGGCGCACCTACTGAAAGAAAACCAGAATTGCAGGCCTGAGACTGGAGTCACAAAGCTGGAGCAAGAACCAGCAGCCAGCTCGAACTGGAGGAGTGAAGCAGAGAAACCTGCGATATGGAATTCAAGTTACTATGTACAGCTTCCCGCTAGCCAGTATTTATTCTGAGCAAGCCCTGGCCAATCCCCGATGCCTGAGGGTGTGTTCTCGGGGGCTATGTGGTACATATTGAAGGAGCTTCTTGGATCTGTGTGTTCTGTTATCATACATTAGCCCCCTTCACTCTATACAATGTGCCAAAAGTTAGCCGCCAATCCAGCACGTAACTTCTGCTCTGCGATTGCAGTTACGCACCAAAACAGGGATGAAGTGGCAGGTACAGGCCTAAATACACAGGTTCTACTCTGGATCTCGCTGCTATGTATTAGTGCTGAGTGGAGTAGAATGGGCAAATGTGAATCGATTGTTTACTCCTTCAAAAAAATACAAAGGCAAGGGGACACTCGGTGAAATTACATGGGAATGGGATTACTAGACTGTGGTGTCAGCTCTCTGGAGTCACTGAGGTGGGGAGAGCTGGGATGTCCCTGTGTGTGGTGGAAGCCCAGCCCAAAGGGAATGATGTTGAAATAAGTTGCTGAAAAGAAAGTGGGTTTAGTAGTTGATTGAGAAGTGGAGCTAATGGTGGTACAGGCTCCTGTTTGGGGGAAAATTTTTGGTCTTTGGTTGCTTGTACCCCCTCCGGGATCATTGAAGGAGAGTGGGATCCAAATGTGGATGAATAAACTCAGGCTGACTATTTATTTTATTTCATTGCATTTGTATCCCACATTTTCCCAACTATTTGCAGGCTCAATGTGGCTTACATAGTTTTGTCAACATTGTCATTACATGATATCAGGTACAATTAGTAATGTGTAGCGATTAAGTAAGGGAAGAAAGAAGAAGGAAGGGAGTGATTGGGGTAGTTATAGAAGGTGGACGTTCATAATTGAGTGGGTTGGTGAGGTGGCTCAGTGAGGCTATAGGTTCTCATTGTAGGCCTTGTTGAAGAAAAATGTCTTCAGAGATTTTCGGAAGATAGTTGTTTCGTTGATTGCTTTTAAGTCTGTAGGTAATGCATTCCAGACTAAGGTTGCTGCCCCACTAAGGGGGAACTGTGAAGGTGTCAGAGCTGAGGGTAGATAAGGGGAACCCCTCCTGAAGGAGGAATCCGGAGAGGGGAAGCCTGTTCAAGGCCAGGGTACAGCTACAGAGGTGCATCGCCTGAAGGGTCTTTGCCTGAGGGAAGCAGATTGAAATCAGAGGAGTACATTAACAGCCCTGGATTATTACCAGCCCCTGGGATGGATTAATGGACAGGAGTACTTGTAAATGTGTAAATACTGAACCCCCACCCCCTCCCGAAAAGATCAGGATGGAAAAGTGGATTGAGATTGTGATATACAGTCTTGATTGGAGACAGGAGGAGTTCTGTTGTACAGATGAAGTTTCACACAGCTTTTGCCTGCCCTTGCAGAAAATGTCAATAAAGTTGAATTTCCTTGAAACAGAATCTTTGGAGTGTGGTGTGGTTTTATCACAGAGGAGGGGGGTGAGGGCATTGGCTCCCTGAACTGCTAAATAACTGTGCAAAGCCCTCACTTAAACTGCCCCAATCCCCGGATCTCTATTCCGGACCTTGACCCACTCCCAAGCTCAAACTGGATGGACTGTGCTGAGTGGAGTATGGGGAGTGAGCGGAGTGTAGTGTGAAGAATAAGGAGAAGAGTAAAAGAATGTTTTCCCTGTGACCCGGGTCGTGAGTGATTGGAGCTGAGCTGGAGGCGAGACCCGGGTTACACTTTTAAAACGCATAGGAAGAAATATTTTTTTCATTCAACACATAGGTGAGCTCGGGAACTCGTTGCCAGAGGATGTGGTAACAGCAGTTAGTGTATCTGGGTTTAAAAAAAGATTTGGACAAGTTTCTGGAGGAAAAGTCCATAGTCTGCTATAGAGACAGACATGGGGAAGTCACTGCTTGCCCTGGGATTGGTAGCATGGAATGTTGCCATTATTTGGGTTTCTGCCAGGTACTTGTGGCTTAGATTGGTCACTGTTAGAAGCAGGGTGCTGAGCTAGATGGACCATCGGTCCGACCCACTATAGCAAATTCATATGTTTTATGTTTTATTACCTAGGCCCTGCAGGCTCACATTTATTATCGGATATTTCTTCTGCTCTACGAAACAGCCTGTGAAGGGCTCAGCTG
Source organism: Microcaecilia unicolor (assembly GCF_901765095.1). Classification (NCBI taxonomy): domain Eukaryota; kingdom Metazoa; phylum Chordata; class Amphibia; order Gymnophiona; family Siphonopidae; genus Microcaecilia; species Microcaecilia unicolor. The sequence goes on from NC_044032.1 coordinate 630,326,955, forward strand.
TGCCATGTGCTGCCCAGAGCACTGCCAAACCCTCTGTGCAAGTGATATGACATATCTTCCTCAGGCAGCGTGACCCTGGGGCACAACACAAGGTCTCAGTTGGGCACAGGCTGTTGCACCATACCAGCTGCCAGAATGATTACAAAAAAAACCCCGAATGCACTGACACTCACACTTGTCTTCTCCACGGTAAAAGTGCATTGGTCCTCCTCACCTGCTGGCGAGGGAAGGGTTAAGAAAAATGAAAAGAAGAGCAAAACCTCAAATCCTGGAGCATTGGGCTTGGTTGCTAGGTTACAATGTCACATGCCAAATGCCAAAATTATAAAGCAGAAATCTGACACACAAACGAGGGTAGTTTATCTTAACGTGATTTTTCTTTTATCTTTTTTTTTTCTTCTCCCCCCACCCCTGTCAGGCTTTGTTGGATAAGAATGAGAAATGAAGAGCAGGAGAGCAGCAGCCGCTCCCTCAGATCTGAGCCCTTATAGGCAACTGAAAGCTTTAATAAGTGGCCTTGTTGGGAAACACCATCGCTTAGGATCATAGGAGCCGACTCTGTGGGTGCTGTGGGTGCTTAAGCCCCCCCAATATAGAGAAAATTCCTTGTATATGTCCTGGGAGGGGTTATTTCCATTAGGCTTAGCACCCCCAATAATTTTGAAAAGTTGGCTCCTATGCTTAGGATGGTCCCAGTCTGATATTATAGATTCTTGAGTGCTGTGGAGTAGGCAAGTAGACCCATCTGAGTGGCTTTGTGCTGCCATATTGGGGACCCAGGTCTGGTTACCGAGCCTGAGACTTCTAGTTATTGGGCAGTCTGTGGACAGATGATGCTACTGCTGATGGGAAACTGAGGGTACTCATGTCAGGTAGGGTTGCTAACTGGTTCCTTTTGTTTCAGGACAAGTTGATCCAGTCCTGGTGTTTTACCCAGTGCATGCAGGGACTTGTAGTTCTGATTGTCCTTTTGCATTCCCTCAGAAAAGCAAGACTGACAAGTCCCTGCATGCAGTGGAGTAAAACCACAACTTGAGCAACCTCTCCTGAAATTCTGAAGCCAGTTGACAGCCCTTGTGTCAGGTTCCAGAGTGGGTGGGGGGTGAAGGGAATGTATCATGTGTTTTTAACTAGAGGACTGTCATTGCATTGGCTAAGGTAGATGAGGGAGGGGCCCTTAGGCAGCTGCTCACGAGGGCTTTGGGGGGGGGGGGAGAGGGGGCATTAGCTTCAGGATAGGCTGGTTCTGATTTGTGCAGGAATTAAAAAAAAAAAAAAGCAACAGAGAAATGCTGGACCCTTCCATTTCCTTTAATATAGAAAATGAGTTTTGAGATTTAGACACCAGCAAAACATCCATCTTACACCCTCCATTTCTCTTCAAAAAAGAGAGAAGACTCGTGTTGCCAGAGAATGTGGTAAAAGCAGTTAGCTTAGTAGGGTTTAAAGAAAAGGTTTGGACAAGTTCCTAAAAGAAAAGTCTATAAACCATCATTGAGGATGGACTTGGGAAAATCCATTTGTTATTCCTGGGATAAGCATCATAAAATCTGTTTTACTCTTTTGGGATCTTGCCAGGTACTTGTGACCTGAATTGACCACTGTTGGACACAAAATACTGAGCTTGATGGACCTTTGGTCTGTCAGTATGGTGATGCTTATGTTCTTATGTACTTAAGGATGGCACTGCTTCTATTGGTACACTGGCATCTATATAATAATTGGTAACTCTGCTTCCCTGGATGGCTGGGTTCGTAACAGCATGCTGACATCAGCTTGCCTCCAGCGTTCCCTTCCCTCTCAGTGCCCCGCCCTCGCAGAAAGATGAAATGACATCAGAGGAGGGCGGGACACTGAGAGGGAAGGCAAGAGACGACGCGAGCCCAGCCTGCTGCCGCTGCGACCTCAGGTAAGATGAACAGCTTAAAGGCAGGGCGGCAGGAAGGACAGAGTCAGTGGCCATGGATGGGAGGGGAGGGGAGGGGAGAATTGCTGGACATGGATGGGATGGGAGGGGAGAATCACTGGACATGGATGGGATGGGAGGGGAGAATCGCTGGACATGGATGGGAGGGGAGGTTGGAATCTCGCAATACGGAGGGGAGGGCAGGGCAGAAGAGAATTGCTGGACATGGAGGGGAGGCCAGAATCGCAGGACACAGAGGGGATGGGAGGGGAGGGAAGAATCATTGGACATGGAGGGGAGGGCAGGGGAGAGAGAAGAAATCGCTTAGAGGAGAGCCTTCCTAGGGCCCGTTTCATTTTTCACGAAACGGGCTTTGTTGCTTGTTAGTGTATGTAAGGCTAACACAGGAGAAAGAGCTGGTACAGCTGAAGGAGACATACTAGGTCTACTCCGACTCTGACAGCGCCTGTCATAGGGAGGGACTGAATATTCTTGGACCCAACCTGAAACATGACAGGATTGGTTCCACTCCTCTCTTCTGCAGGGTATGAAGAAAGCCCTTGAAAAGGGGGGCAATTGTAATTGGCGGATGTAGACTTTTCAGGTCCATAAATCCCTTAGCAATAGGTAAAAAGCAATGACCATAAGAATTTGGCTCCCAAGAGTGCACATTTCGGGTTTTACAGAGGTGATATGGTTAGATGCGTTGACCAATGTATTAAGGCAATCCCTAGAGGGTTGAGTTCTCCACTCTCTGTGCAGCCTTAGGAAAATCCCTTTTCTTTGAGCAGCTGTTACTGGGCATTGATAATAATCCAGATAAGATCTTCCTTATCGGATATTAGTGCATGCCACACACTGGGAAACATTCTGCCATCCATCCTACCTGGTGATTGTTCTTATGCTCCACAGAAGAGAGTCTGCTCAGAAAGTGGAAGTCAGTTGAAACATTTTGCAGATAAAAAATAATGGCAAAAGTTGCACATACAAAAAAAAAAAAATAAAACCAATCAAAACCTAATATGTTCTTATGGGTTTTGAACGACAACACAAGGATCAGGTTTTTAATATAAGCTGTATATTTTTTGGGGTAAAAATATGGTCCACAAAATGATGCTGGTTACCATTTTTATTGCCTATCTCACATATTTCCCATCTCTGAATGCCGGACTAGAAGGCGCTATGTCCGCTCAAAAATTATCCTCATTCTAGACCTAGGATCTTGCTCGGCATGAGTTATGGGCAACGTTGCAAGAAACTGAATGTTGGTTGCAACTCAAAGTAAAACAAACTGGGAGAGACAACGTACAACTGCAGACAGAAGTAACCCAAAGGGGATGGGGGGGGGGGGGGAAGAACAGTTCCCTCTCCACCCCAAGAGTGGTAGAGGTCCACTTTGGAAGTTCTGAAGGAGCAGGTGCTACTCCAAAAAATTCAGGTTTTCTTCCCTCTCTCTGCACCCAAGAGGAGGTAACCCACAATTTGTTTCCCCTGTCATGGAGAATATACAAGATCTATCTGAATTATTGAAGAAATATTTGACAGGGATTACTGATTAAATGCATCAGCATGAGTTGACATTGAATCTTGCAGAGACTGAAATAATGTTTGTCGGTAGACAATTGAATCCATCCTTGCCCTCTGCGTTGAATTTTCAGGGATAGATTTAAAGGTTAAGCCCTGTCTTCTTAACTTGGGAATCATATTGGATTCTAATTTGACAATGCAGGATCGTTGATTATTTGATTTTGATTTCCTTTTTTGAACTATGTATTATTAGTAAATTGAAGAGAGTGTGATATCTAAATATGATTTCTGTACGATTGTACAGAGCTTAATCTTAACAAGATTAGACTATTGCAATTCATTGTATTTTGGCCAGATTTCAAGCGTTACAAGTCATCCAAAATTCAACAGCTAGATTATTTACTGGAGTGCAGAGATCAGAACTTATATCACCAATTTTAAAAAGACTATATTGGTTGCCTGTTAAATACCGTATTTTATTCAAAGTGTTAATATTGATTCGTTAAAGAGTTTATTCTACTGTTCTGCAATATTTCTTTGATGCTTTGATAATGGCTCAGCATTAAATATAAGAATGTAATATAAGCGTTGCCATACTGGGACAGACCGAAGGCCCATCAAGCCTAGTATCCTGTTTACAACAGTGGCCAATCGAAGATCCCAAAACAGTACAATGCATTTTTATGCTGCTTATTCTAGAAATAAGCAGTGGATTTTCCAAAGTCCATTTTAATATTGGCTTATGGACTTTTCTTTTAGGACGATAGCCAAACCTTTTTTTAAACCCCGCTAAGATAACTGGTTTTACCACATTCTCTGGCAACGAATTCTAGAGTTTAATTACATGTTGAGTGAGGAAATATTTTCTCCGATTTGTTTTAAATAACGCTGCCAGTGGCTAAAAATGCTCACCAAACCAGCTGAATGTCTACCCCCGAGTTTTACTGTACAGTGGGAAATATGGAGCCCTGGGGTCAAGAAATATCCTAGTCTAGCAATACTAATTATGGGGATAGAGTTGGTATGTAATAGTTTATAGTTTATTATTTATATCCTGCCTTTATCCAAAGTGGGTAATGAAGCAATATACACAGACTAAAATACAAAACAACTCATGACCAGCAAACGCAATTGCAGTAAAGTCAATAGTTCAGAGGCAGATCAAACCAGTTCATCAATTTGGCTTAGAAGATCACACCTAAGCATTGATTTAAACAATGAAACAGTCCATTGTGACTTAAACAGCGATGACGACTTGTTCCACTCTGATGGATCTGCACAGAAGATGTACCAGTTCTGGTGATGTTCAAACGCAAAATGTAATGTGGAGGTCATGCTGGAATTTGATAAGGAAAACCTCCTCCCCTTCTACTTCTTTTACGTATTTGAGCTGAGTATGGGTTTTTTCCCCCCGGAAAGTGTTTGGACTATATTGATGTACGGTTCCCGGAGAGTCTGCAGATTTTATGTAAAAGGTTGTTTTAAGTGTTTTTGTTTTGTTTTTTAAATACCTATTTTAGTTATTCGTGAGAATAAAGTTGATGGAATATGGCATTCTTTTCTAGAACTTTATAAAATTATTATTGTACACCACTCCGATTGATAAAGAAGATCATGATTTTTAAACTAGTAAACAGCAGTTTCTCAGCACCAATGATGCAGAGTGTCTGAGGCTTGGTTTGTATTGCAGGTATAATGAAGCTAGAGTGGTGTTGGAAACCCTGGGTGTCTGATTACCTCACTTTTTTCAACCATTTAATTGGTTAGGGGTTCTTTGCCTTCCTAAACCTTCAGCTATTGATAGACTGCTTTCTGCAGCCTAGATCTTGGGGCCTAGAGGTTTGTCATCCTGCTGCTTCATTTTACAGACCTGGGATGAGTCAAATATGCTTAAGTCCTTGTTTAGAGTGGGTGGTGGTGTCTTTGGGAGGGGCGTGCCCTGGGTCCCCATGCTACAGGCCCACCCCCCCCCCCCCAAGCCCGCCTGGAACTGAAAAAGATACAGGCTGCTGGTAGGCTTTGAGTTCCCACTCAAATTTCTGCCTTGGATCCCAGCATGTTAATGCCAGCACCTGAGGAGGGGGGAGGTGCTGAACTTAAAACATCATTGTAGATGCATAATTTTCCTCAACTGCTCAAGCTTGGCCTATGTGTGCTCCTGTAGAAAGCAAGTTGATAGTTTTTCTAACGTTGTACTTTCAGCCAGAGTTCTCCCGTTATATCTGGCCCATAACTGCTGTCCTGTCATTCCTCTCCTCACAGGAGTTGTGGCCGGAAGCAGGCCTTTATCTGCCGGCTGCGGCTCTGAAACTCTTCTGTGTTTCCACATCTGATTTTAATTTATTTTATTTTTATTACATTTGTACCCCGCGCTTTCCCACTCATGGCAGGCTCAATGCGGCTTACATGGGGCAATGGAGGGTTAAGTGACTTGCCCAGAGTCACAAGGAGCTGCCTGTGCCTGAAGTGGGAATCGAACTCAGTTCCTCAGGACCAAAGTCCACCACCCTAACCACTAGTTCGCTTTCACTGTTGTGCTTCTCTATAAACTTTTCCCAGAGTAGAGTCTTGCTTTAATTCTGTCCTTAACACATTACTGATTTATTCTGTTTATAATTTAGCAGTTGTGGCTTATTATCTTGGAGGTGGTCTGAGGAAGTATAGTAACCCATTTGGTTAACTGATGTGGGTCTCAGGGTAGCCAGTACAGCTCTTTCATCCTTCTGAAGGAAGTACCATAAGACAAAAACTGTGTTGTGTTCTTTATTTAAAAGTTGTAAGAAAATTATCTTAGAATACAGTATTATTCATTAACATGACTTTGCTATTATAACCCCAAGCTTTTTCCTTAAGGAATGGGTTCATATTCGGTACTAGAGTTTAGTCTTCTTATACCCCTGCCATGGAGTCTTCATTGGGTAGGAGGTTTCACATCCAGGGCCCAGAGCTTAGACTGGTATTCCTCTCTTGGTGTACTAATAAGCAGTCTATATTAAACTCGAATAATTTAGCATTTGTAGTATCCATAATTCAAATAGTACATTAATGAATATGTGTTTCCTTGATCTCTGCCTTAAGGATCCTTTTTATTCCTTCCTGGAATTTGAGGCTGTCTCTTCTAGACAGACTGGCAAGGTTCCTCCTAGTCAACAAAGATTCCTCTCTGTACCCGAGATCCACTGCTTGTTGTTTATTTGTCTCTAATTCAGTTCTCTCCTCCTCGTTGACCTTATGTGCACCACCTTAGCTGACTCTGTTGGGTGAGTACCAGATTGGTGGATCTTTTCTTCCTTTCTTCTACCAATGTGGCACCAGTTGGATATCTGAGCTTTTTCCACTCTACTCTGTTGGTACCAGCTCTCTCAGGGGTGACCAGAAAGGTTCCAAAACCTTTGAACAACTTTCAGATATAAACCAAAAGCTCATTACTTCCAAAATTCTAACAAATATATATATTTTTTGAAAGAGTCATGGTTATAGAGAAAAAAGGCCTTTTTGAAGTCTATACCACTACTGTCTTCTTTAAAAGGAAGGGAAGACGAAATCTTCCTTACAAAACAAAAATACTCACAGAAACCCAGTAGGAAAAGCATACAGAGGGTTTGAACGTGCATATGCCTTAGCTATGCGTGTGTATCTTTGTTGTTTTTGTGGGAGTTTCCAAGTGGGCAGAGGCACTTCGAATGGAATGGTTCTCTTCAATTGGTTTAGAAAGTAGAGTAAAATGAAATAAAGTGTGATCTAACCTAGATGTCACTGTCAACATATTTCAAAAAATGCATTGTACATTTAAGGGACGATTCTATAAAGGGCACTAAAGATTAGGCACCCAAAATCTGTACACTGAAATAGTATTGTGTGCAGCATCTGGACATCCAGATTCTGCTATAGAATAGTGCCTGATGCCTTAACTTGACATACCATGTAAAAGGCAGGTGTTGGCACCTAGAAGCTCAACGTATAGTATTCTAAAGTTTGGTGTCTTTCCCATGCATCACCCATATGTACACCCCCTTTGCAGTTTATACACTGCGGTACCCCAGGGTCCTGCAGCGAACAGGGGTGCCACAGCATATTTCCCCCCACCTCTCTCCCGCCGCCACCCAAGCCGCTGCTGCTAGGGTCTCCAGGGTCTTGTGCTGCCTCCCATGGCCATTCTGTGCCTCCAGGCTCCTCTTTCACTTTGCCAGAGGTTCCTGCAGTCTATGTGCATGCTGAATGCGCCTTTGCTGTTTTGACCCCGCTGTCACGCCTGTGCACTCAGTGCACATGTGTCAGGCCCATAGATCTCCTAGTTCTCAGCTCCTCTCAGTGCCATGACCCTCTGTTTGCCTTAGCCCCTTCTCCCGGGCCTGATTCTGCCTCCTGTCCTCTTTCCCGAACATCCATTGAACCCACAGTGCCAAGACCTTGAACAGCCATGAACACTTTGGGCTGTGGGTGTTCGGCTCCGCCCCCTTCTGACTGCTGGATCCTCCCATGACAACGCTGACGTGGCTCTCCTCTCTCCCTGGGTCTCCTGAATGCCAGCTTGCTCCAGGTCTCTCCAATGGCAGATCCTGCAGCTGCACTACACATCAATGTTGCTGTGCTGCAGTGCTTGAACTTCCTCTCCCAAAGAAAGGAATTGGACCTTTTTGGGGGGCTTTTATTCCTCTAGAACCACTGGTCTGTTCCATTTTCACTAAGTGTTGCATGCTACTCGTGTCACCAATAGTATCCTAAATAATATGAGGTAGATTCAGTAATTGGTGAGGGCGCTAAGCACAAATTCTGTAATGGCAATTCAATTCTGCGCAGTTTATAGAATAGGGAATGGATCAGTTAGACGCCTAATTGCTAATTTGTGTCAATTAGCGCTTATTAAGGACAATTATTGATATCACCAATTTAGCTAATTAGTTTTTGCGCCTAATTGACACTGTTCTATAACTGCGCACCCAATTGCGCACTACAATTTTTATGCCATTTATAGAATTTGGGGGTATATGTGCAAGTTGGAGATACGTCTATACCCTTACCATGCTCCGCGCCCTTTGCGATGATGCAGTAAAGCATGTTACGCCTGCTCTGAACAGTGGTGTACCAAGGAGGGGGCGGTGGGGGTGGTCCGCCCCGGGTGCACGCCGCTGGGGGGTGCCGCGGCGTGCCTATCGGCTCCGAGTTCGCTAACTTCGCTCGTTCGCTGCAGCTCCCTCTGCCCCGGAACAGGTTACTTCCTGTTCCAGGGCAGAGGGAGCTGCAGCGAACGAGCGAAGTTAGTGAACTCGGAGCTGACAGGCGCGCGCCGCGGCACCCCCACCAGCGGCGTGCACCCGGGGGGGGGTATCATTTCGCGGGGGGGGGGGCGCATCGGCGATCAGCCCCGGGTGTCATCCAGGCTAGGAACACCACTGGCTCTGAAACTATATGCGCCCAATTATACAGTAAATCTTTGTGGTTCCCCATAAATGTGTGAATGGCTTCTCCCTTTTTCGAGGCCTTAGTCCAAATGGAACCCTTACCAGTGCCACAGGTTCTCTTGCTGCTTGGTGCCTGCACCTGGAGACATTATTCATTGCCACCTGGTGTTTTCTTCCCTTCCATTTTTTTTATTGTCAGCTGGCTGTGAGTCACAGTTTCCTCTGAAGCCTGGTGGAAGCAGGCCCCGAACTGAGCAGTCTGAATCACTGCAGAGAAACACCTGCTCCCCCTCACCCTGGGGACTCCGAGGGCTGCTGGTCTGGTTGTGTGGAAGCAGGTTCAGAGCATAAGCCAGGCATTTTCATATGTATTTATTACAAAAAAAAATTAGCTCCTACTATCCTACCTACTAGGCAGGTAACAAAGAGAACATTAAACAATAATTTTCAGTAGACAATATGTAAAAACAAATATGAAACATCTGCACATGGATACATTTTTATGCCATTAATATATCATCGTTCTGCAATTATATATATATATATATATAGAGAGAGAGAGATACAGTTATCTTCCATACCAAACAATGATTTGTAAGAAGGCTTCTGTAAACAGGTGGGCCTTAAGCAGGGCTTTTTTTGAGGGGGTACTTGGGGGTACTGAGTACCGGCACCTTTTCCATTGTCTGTTAAAATTGACCCATGGTCCCCAAGCTTTAATGAAAGAGCTCAGGCTCTACACACCAATTCTGCCTTGTCATAGATTCTGTGACTGGTTGCAGGGGGCCTGGCTATTGTGGGGTGGGTCTCTCAGTGATCACCCTACCCCTGAAGGGTGGCCTGGTATTTGAGTACCAGCACCTTTTTTGCTAGAAAAAAACACACTGGCCTTAAGTAACATCCAAAACGGAAACAAAATTCTTAATATTCAGTAAATCACACGGAAGAGAGTTCCACAAACTTGAGCCTGCAGTGTAAAACAACCTAGCATATCAGAAGGAAGGCATATCTTAACAATAATTTATTTGCTAAACATAACCCGACACTGCAGTGTTTCGGGAAAACATTGCCTTCATTGGGGATCTGGAACTGAAGTACTCTTAAAACATGTACTTAAACCACACGTCGCTGCAGGAATATCACCAAGAACCAAAACTAGCAAAACACCGACGGCGTCTCTGGACCCCTGATGAAGGCAATGTTCTGCCAAAACACTGCACTGTTGGAGGAGTGGCCTAGTGGTTAGGGTGGTGGACTTTGGTCCTGAGGAACTGAGTTTGATTCCCACTTCAGGCACAGGCAGCTCCTTGTGACTCTGGGCAAGTCACTTAACCCTCCATTGCCCCATGTAAGCTGCATTGAGCCTGCCATGAGTGGGAAAGTGCGGGGTACAAATGTAACAAAAAAAAAGAAAAATTTTTTTGACGTACCATCTGTATACCACTATTTTTGTTCACTGATATTGGATATTACTCCTAGAAGAATGTATATTGGATTCATGGTTGGATAATACATTGAGACAGTTTACATCTATTCTGCGAATACGCATATATCTTGGATAGCATGTATTTGCAAGGGGGTGTACGCAGGGGTGGAACTCGCACTTATACACATAACTTCCCAAATACTAACAGTAACACGTGTACCTATGGCATTTAGGAGCATCTGGTCAGTTTGGGAACTTTTTTGGGACTTGGACCTGAAAAAAAGGGACCAAATAAAGTGGACCAAATTCTCGCCAGGGACGCCCTTCTTTTTTCCATTATCGGGCGAAGCCGGCCATGTCAAAGCATGCCCCCTTCCCGCCTTCGCTACCCTACCGAAACGCCCCCTTGAAGTTTGGCCGTCTCCGCGACGGAAAGCAGTTGGCGCCGGCCAAAATCGGCTTTCCATTATACTGATTTGGCTGGCTTTAGGAGATCACCGGCCATCTCCCAATTTGTGTTGGAAGATGGCTGGTGATCTCCTTCGAAATTAAGCTGGATAGGCTCCTAACAGGCACCCTGGTATGGAAATTGCCCTGCATATGTCTAAAGGGATAATGGATCAGACTCGTAACTACTGATTAGTTCAGTCTTTTTGGGAACAAGCTTCTTTCCTTCCAGTATGGACCAGGGGACAGCTGTGACCACTTTCTCCTTAGGCCCTTGAGCAGGGAGCCAAGGCTCAGATGGGCTCCCCAGTGTGGTAACCCCACCTCCTGTAGTTCTGCATGCTCCTTTCAGAACCGCCTCTGGGAAGAAGGAACCCTTGTAGCTGGATCCTCGAAAAGGCTACGCCCTGAACTCAAGAGTTTTATACATCCCTCCAAAAGCTGAAGCTTCAGTGCCATGAGGCCTTACTCAAAGCCCATCTCTTCAATGTCACCTTCGGCACCTAAGCATTTTACCTCTGTCCAGGAAATCTAGACTGCCCCAATTGACTGTCTGCACATGTTGTCCATTAGATTGTAAGCTCCTTTGAGCAGGGACTGTCCTTCTTTGTTAAACTGTACAGCGCTGCGTAACCCTAGTAGCGCTTTAGAAATGTTAAGTAGTAGTAGTAGTAGTTTCTCAGAATGGGCCACCCCCTATTGATTGGCATATTTTTGGAGCAGGGGCTCAGGAATGCATATTTTGGCAGCCTGATACATAAGGTTAGGACACAAGGAGAGGGCCGGTCAGGGCTTTTTTTGAGGGGGTACTGAGTACCGGCACCTTTTCCATTGTCTGCTAAAATTGACCCATGGTCCCCAAATTTTAATGAAAGAACTCAGGCTCTACACACCAATTCTGCCTTGTCATAGATTCTGTGACTGGTTGCAGGGGGCCTGGCTATTGTGGGGGTGGGTCCCTCAGTGATCACCCTACCCCTGAAGGGTGGCCTTGCATTTGAGTACCGGCACCTTTTTTGCTAGAAAAAAACCGCACTGGGGCCGGTAATCCCAACCTACTGGGCTGGATCTAGCCTGTAGCATTGACAGCTTGTTTTCTAGATTGTAAAACCGTGGTTGAAGTGCGTTGGACGGGACCCATTCTGCCGTACACACGAAGGTGTGTGGTAATAGCAGAAGCCCTAGCACGCTCTAAGCTTTGTTCACGCCTACTTTTTTCTCTTTTTGTCTTTTCAAATGCAAACCTCACATTGTCAAACAACAAGCAATTTCAGCTATTTTTCCAAACTGTTAAAAGAGATTAACCTTTATTTTTTTTTTTTAATGCACTGTGAGGGTGGTTTAAAAAGCTGAGAGCTAGAAATTCATATCCTGGATTGCAGAAAATATATTAGTGGTAAAAAAAACCTGTCACTCCTCCAACAATTCAGATGAAGCATTCAGCCCATTAAGACGTGATATGGTAGGATATGGTATTTACTCTGTTTCAGATGATTACTGTAGGTTAGACAACCTGCTTGTGGAATATACATATCTATATATATATGTATGGTACCTGCTGAGCGAAAAGGTACCAAAAGTGGGGTATGTGACTTATTTATACCACAAGATAGAGGGATATCAATGGCTTAATCCTTCAAAATTTCAGCCTCAAGTATGGACTAATTACATCTTCAAAAAATGAGAAACATTTGTCAATAAAAAGTAATGAACCCCAGGAATCACATACCTCACTTTAAGTACTGAGCCTCGTCCCTCCACCCTCATACTAGCAACTGGCAAACTCCTGGAACCAGTCACTGGGATGATGTAAGTTAACAGTAGCTTCCAGGCAGATAAACACTGACCTGCTTGTTTAATTCATTCTGCAGCAACCTCCATTTCTTCCTGTCCTCCAGGGAAGGGTAACTCTGAGACAGTCTGAAGCTCTCCCTGTTCCAACCACACCATCTGAGCTCCCTCATCTCCCATCACAGTGTTCTTCTTGACCCTCCTACCAGCCTCAGTGTGAATCTATATTGTATTGCTTAGTGAGCTAGGGATACTGGGCTAACTCTGCATCCTGGCCCGCCCCCATGGACTGACTCTTGGGCTTCCAGAGAGTGACTGTAAGGCTGGGTTCCCTTCCCTTCTGGTACCATTCCAGGTTTCCAACCTCCCTTGGTGTTCTGTCGGGACTGAGCCTCTGAGCTATTAGTATAGATAGATAGATAGATAGATAGATAGATAGATAGATAGATAGAGCCAGGGCTTTTTTTGAGGGGGTACTTGGGAGTACTGAGAACTGGCACCTTTTCCACTGTCTGCTAAAATTGACCCATGGTCCCCAAGTTTTAATGAAAGAGCTCAGGTTCTACACACCAATTCTGCCTTGTCATAGATTCTGTGACTGGTTGCAGGGGGCCTGGCTATTGTGGGGTGGATCCCTCAGTGATCACCTCACTCCTGAAGGGTGGCCTGGCATTTGAGTACCGGCACCTTTTTTACTAGTAAAAACGTACTGGATAGAGCATTGCCATACTGGGACAGATCAAAGGTCCATCAAGCCCACTATCCTGTTTCCAACAGTGTCCAATTCAGGTCACAAATATCTGGCAAGATCTCAAAAGAGTAAAACAGATTTTATGCTACTTCACTCAGGAATAAGCAGTGGATTTTCCCCAAGTCCACCTTAAATGGACTTTTCGTTTAGGAACGTGTCCAAACCTTTTTTTAACCCTGCTCAGCTAACTACTTTTACTACATTCTCTGGCAACGAATTCCAGAATTTAATTATACATTTCATGAAGAATCATTTTCTCTGATGTGTTTTAAATTTACCTAGTAGCTTCATTACATGCCCATGAGTCCTTGTATTTTTGGAAAGAGTAAATAAGAGATTCACATTCATCCGTTCCACTCCACGCTGTATTTTATAGACCTCTAACATATCTCCCCTCAGCTTTCTGTTCTCCAAGCTGAAGAGCCCTAGCCTGTTGCTTGTTTAGTGTTTCCAAAAATACTAGAACTAGGGGGCATACAATGAAGCTATAAAGTAGTAAACTTTAAAACAAACCAGAGAAAATATTTCTTCATTCAAAGTGTAATTAAACTCTGGAATTTGTTGCCAGAGAATATGGTAAAAGCAGTTAGCTTAGCAGGGTTTTAAAAAGATTTGGATATCTTCTTAAAAGAAAAGTCCATAAGTCATTATTAGGATGGACTTGGGAAAATACACTTCTTATTTCTAGGATAAGCAGCATAAAATATGTTTTACTGTTCTGGGATCTTTCCAGGTACTTGTGACCTGAATTGGCCACTGTTGGAAACAGGATGCTGGACTTGATGGGCCTTCAATCTGTCCCAGTATGTTCTTAATCAACAATAGGACACTGCCTCCTATCCCATAACTTTCTAATTTCCTCAGGAGTTGTTCTTGAGGTCCTTTGTCAAATGCCTTTTGAAAATCCAGATGCACAATATCAACCAGCTCACCTTCATCCACATGTATATCCACCCCTTCAAAGCAATGTAGCAGATTGGTGAAGCAAGATTTCCCTTGGATAAATCCATTAGCTTTGTCCCATTTATCCACGCCTATGTATATGTTCAGTAATTTGTTATTTATAACAGTCTCTACCATTTTACTTGGCACTCTGTCAAGCTCACAGGTCTATAATTTCCCAGGTTATCTCTGGAACCCTTTTTAAAAAATTGGTTTTACATCGGTCACCCTCCAATCTTCCGGCACTTTGATTTTAAAGATAAATTATTTATGCATGGATAAATCATATACCCATAGATAAATAGATATATTTCTCGTGTACTACTACTACTACTTAGCATTTCTATAGCGCTGCCAGGGTTACGCAGCGTTGTACAAGTTTAAACATGGGGAAGGACAGTCCCTGCTCAAGAGAGCTTACAATCTAAAGGTAACAAACTATGTAGTCAGTGTAGTAGGTATCATGAATGGGGAAGGTGGTTAGGCGCCAAAAGCAAGGGAGAAGAGATGGGCTTTGAGTAAGGACTTGAAAGTGGGCATGGAGGGCGCATGGCGTATGGGCTCGGGAAGTCTGTTCCAGGCATAAGGTGATGCGAGGCAGAAGGGGCGGAGTCTGGAGTTAGCGGTGGAGGAGAAGGGTACAGATAGGAGTGATTTGTCCTGAGAGCGGAGGTTACGGGTGGGAACATACGGGGAGAGGAGGGTAGAGAGGTAATGGGGGGCTGCAGATTGAGTGCACTTGAAGGTCAATAGGAGAAGCTTGAACTGTATACGGTAGCAGATTGGGAGCCAGTGAAGCGACTTGAGGAGAGGGGTGATATGAGAGTATCTAATAGTATCTTGAGTTCTTGAACAGGTTTATTAACATATTCCTTCCTCTTATGTGGTTCTGATCAAGAGCTCAGGTGCTGATTTCTTGGCATCCAGGAATGCTGTTGGACATTTGCTCATGGGCCTCTGAAGGCTTGGAAAGGACGTGGTTCAAGCACTATGTGAGTCTCTTTCCCTGGAAGTCCCCTATCTTTGGAAAGGATTAGCTCATGCTTCCTGCCCACTGTATAAATACCAGATCAAATTCAGAGAAAAATAAAGAAAATGCATGAATTCTCCATAGTAAATAATTAGTAGATGAAACTTAATTGGTGCATATGTATATTTAAAGTTTTCAAAAAGTAGACCAATGATGAATTTGGGTGTGTGAAGACTGTAAAGTTCAACACTCATTGGATCAATGCACCTAAAAAACTTTAATAATTTAAATATCACGTAACATATGTAGGAAAGGCTGCATAAGCACATTTATAAAGTAAGATTGTTAACTGTGCTGTGAATAGGAGAGATGTCTATTTTTAACCTTGTAGCACCCAACACTCACCACTCTGTTACTTCACCCGGCTTATCAATTGTGTTTAGTCATAATTCTGCGGTGGCTTAATTGCCACATGAGCAGGGCCGCCGAGAGACAAAGTCCTGCCTGGGTCGGCCTGCTTGAAGTGCACTGCACCCACTAAAACTGCTCTAAGGACCTGCATACTGCTGTCATGGAGCTGGGTATGACATTTGAGGCTGGCAAAAAAACATTTTTAAGTTTTTTTTTTTAGGGTGGGAGGGGGTTGGTGACCACTGGGGGAGTAAGGGGAGGTCATCCCCAATTCCCTCCGGTGGTCATCTGGTCAGTTTGGGCACCTTTTTGAGGCTTGGTCGTAAAAAAAAAAATGGACCAAGTAAAGTCAGCCAAATGCTCCTCAGGGACGCCCTTTTTTCCATTATCGGCAAAGGATGCCCATCTCTTAAGCACACCCCAGTCCCGCCTTCGCTACGCCTCCAACACGCCCCCGTGAACTTTGGTCGTCCCCGCGACGGACTGCAGTTGAGGGCGCCCAAAATCGGCTTTCGATTATGCCAATTTGGGCGACCCGGAGAGAAGGACGCCCATCTCCCGATTTGTGTCGGAAGACGGGCACCCTTCTCTTTCGAAAATGCCCCTGATTGCGGAACATGCTGGGCTCAGCTCGGGGCTACCTTCTTTATATTGACTTTCCAGTGGATTACGCTGTGATTGACCTATCGGACATCCTGTGCAGGTAATTATTTGATTTTTCACGCAAGTGAAGACCAGTTCTGAGAAATACTGCAACAGGATTTTCCTCCTTGGTACAAGATGAGGAAATACTACTACTACTACTTATCATTTCTATAGCGCTACTAGACGTACGCAGCGCTGTACACTTGAACATGAAGAGACAGTCCCTGCTCGACAGAGCTTACAATCTAATTAGGACAAACAGGACAAACAAGAGATAAGGGAATATTAAAGCGAGGATGATAAAATAAGGGTTCTGAACAAGTGAATAAGGGTTAGGAGTTAAAAACAGCATCAAAAAGGTGGGCTTTTAGCTTAGATTTGAAGACGGCCAGAGATGGAGCTTGACGTACCGGCTCAGGAAGTCTATTCCAGGCATATGGTGCAGCAAGATAAAAGGAACGGAGTCTGGAGTTAGCAGTAGAGGAGAAGGGTGCAGATAAGAGAGATTTACCCAGTGAACGGAGTTCCCATGGAGGAATGTAGGGAGAGATGAGAGTGGAGAGGTACTGAGGAGCTGCAGAGTGAATGCACTTATAGGTCAACAAGAGGAGTTTGAACTGTATGCGGAAACGGATAGGAAGCCAGTCAAGTGACTTAAGGAGAGGGCTAATATGAGCATAAGGAAATCTGAAAACGAAGCCCGTAGAATTGACCTGCCTTCACCTCCTGCCATCCTTATTTTTAATTGTGTTGGATCATGACATTACAGCGGCCTTTGTAGCAGCAATGATGTCTAATTGTATTTTTCTTGACCTTTACCAAATATAAAAATAGACTCAGAGCTCTTTCGCAGGAGGGCCTGCTGTGAATCTCCCCCCAGCGCCTTCTGACAGCCCTAGTTTACCGTTCCATCTGTGGAGCTGAGGTTTATGTGATATTGTTGTTTGATGGTCCCAAGTGTCAGGTCAGAGGTGGCAGTTGATGGGGAAGTAGGGCATTCACCTTTATGGGAACACCAATTTTCAGGGGGGTGGGGTTTGGTTACAGTGGCTGTCAGGAATCTTTAATTGGAAATTCATGTGAATCAGACAGCTCTGCAGGATAATGCTGTCGTCTTCTGGTTATTGTCTTTATCTCAAACACAGCTTCACACACTGTGGGGTTGGGACCCCGAATAGGGTCAGACCTTGAGTGGACTCCCCATAAATGCATCATTAGTCTGCATCTACAGGGTCACACAGTTTTATATGGCCACAAAAAATGTTGACAACCACTCAACCTGCACACACCCCTTCCCAACACAACTGAAACCGGAGCCTGACTATAAGGCTGAGAACAATGTTTAAGTACAGTATATACTCGACTATAAGTCAATCTACCCCCTCCCCCCCACAGCCCCTTTTTTCCCCCTTCTGCCAGCCCCCTCCCCCAAAGCATGTTTTTCCCCCACTGCCACAGCTTGCACTTTTTTTCATTGGTCAACCCCCCCCATATGTAGGGTTGCCAACTAGCTGGTTTTCAGCCTGCCTGGCCAGTTTGTAAATAGCCATTCCGGCTGCAGGCAGAGCATTAAAACCAGCATCAGAAAAGCTGTCTTTTTCTGTCTTTAGTCTCCCTGTCCCCACAGTCCGGCAACTATTTCTCCCTTCCCTTCCTCTCTCCCTTGAATCTGGCGGCTCAGTGTACCTCTGTCTTCATCCTCAGGCTCCTGCGGGTTCAGAATCATCTCGCTGCTACCTCGTGGTCCTCCAGTGAGTCACCGGCATCCAGGAAGACACACTACTTCCTGCTACCTGGGCTTCTCTCTGCAGCTGTCCCGCCTCCTCCTACTACTACTACTTAACATTTCTAGAGCGCTACTAGGGTTACGCAGCGCTGTACAGTTTAACAAAGAAGGACAGTCCCTGCTCAAAGGAGCTTACAATCTAAAGGACGAAATGTCAAGTTGGGGCAGTCTAGATTTCCTGAATAGAGGTAGTGGTTAGGTGCCGAAGGCAACATTGAAGAGGTGGGCTTTGAGCAAGGATTTGAAGATGGGCATGGAGGGGGCATGGGGTGAGGCGAGGCAGAAAGGGCGGAGCCTGGAGTTGGCAGTGGTGGAGAAGGGTACTGAGAGGAGGGATTTGTCTTGAGAGCGGAGGTTACGGGTAGGAATGTAGGGGGAGATATTGCCTCCTCTGATGCAACTTCCTCTAGGTGGGGCAGCAGCAGAGAGAGGACTGTAAGCAGGAGAGGGAGCTAAGGATTAAAACAAAAACTCCAAACAGTACTCGTCTTATAGCTGTTTAGAACGTTGTCAGGCGGGGGCTATTATCCGACATGAATCATGTTTCGCCACAGCTGTTTCAAGTATCACCCCCAAAATATTTAAGTGTCAGCTCACTGATAATGAGTGTCACACATGCTCAGTTTCACTAACACCGAGCATGCACGCGACGTGAGAGGGCAGTCAATGCACAGAGAGTGCTGGAGAAAGGCTTCCACTGGCTTGGGTTGGGGACCCCAGAGGCCCCAGATCCAATTTTGGGGGGGCCCAGGCCCCCAAGGCCCCCCATTGCTACGCCACTGTTTTATACTGCCTGATCGATGAGCAAGTGGGTGCTGTAAATCTTGGTTAAAATTACATACCGACAAGTTGCACCACTCAGATTGGCAATTATCCATGAGTTGACTTTGACTTGACGGTACCTGTTACTAAATTCCATTTCGCCTTGGTGAAAGTAGGGTAGTGGGCCTTGATGTGGGAACCCGTCCCCCCTGTATAACTATAACATTCTTCTTATAGGACAGTTGGTTTAAACTTACCACCTTTTGTGGTGTAGAAATCATGTAATGTGTGAAAGCTTCTCTAAACCACTTCTGTCTGTGGGAGGAATGAATACTGATTACTGAGTTTGGTGTAAGCTTGCTTAGATTAGGGGGGGTATTTGTGGTAGAGTATTGTTAGATGACTGTATGGTGATTAAGGACATAGTTTACATGGGGTGATGAGATGAGATAAGTGTGCATCTGTCCGTGCTACAGTATGTGAAGTCCGCCCTTTGTAGTGCTGGAGAATTTTTTTTTTTTTGCTTTGATAATTCCTAAGGTATGTGCACAGGAGCATCATGAATCAAAATCTTACCTAGGCTTTAGAATCCTATCTCTTGTGTCGTTCATATTCATGTGACAGAGAGCTTGGGGAAATTTCTTTTCAGTTACTTTGGGATTCACAACCAGTCCACCAGCCTTCTTTCATTCATATGGAGTGAAAGAAGAAATTTGAGTGTGAGAATAAACATAGGTCCGTGTTCTGCCCCTCACCCTTTATCAGTGTATTTATTCTAGCAAAAAAAGGTGCCGGTACTCAAATGCTAGGCCACTCTTCAAGGGTGGAGTAATCACTGAGGGACCCACCCCACAATAGCCAGGCCCCCTGCAACCAGTCACAGAATCATGACAATGCAGAATTGGTGTGCAGAGCCTGAGCTCTTTCATTAAAACTTGGGGACCGTGGGTCAATTTTTGCAGACAGTGGAAAAGGTGCCGGTACTCAGTACCCCCAAGTACCCCCTCAAAAAAAGCCCTGCCCTTTATAAATCTGAAGGGACCTGAGTGGTCTGAAAACCTCTATCCATTACAACATCTTTTAATCATTTTTGTGGGTGCAGTAAAAATCACCACAGCCTGCTAAGGTCTTCTGTAAAGTATCTGTGCATTCTCTCCCCCCCACCCCAATCTACCCTAGTACAGCCTGAATCTCCTCAAGCCAGTTTATACTTTATCTGGTTATCAATAGAAATCAAACAAAATAAAACATGGAAAAGAAAATAAGATGATACCTTTTTTATTGGACATAACTTAATACATTTCTTGATTAGCTTTCGAAGGTTGCCCTTCTTCATCAGATCGGAAATAAGCAAATGTGCTAGCTGACAGTGCATATAAGTGAAAACATTCAAGCATTACTATGACAGTTTGACAGGGTGGGAGGATGGGGGTGGGTAGGAGGTATGCATGGGGACATCAAAGCATATCATTGATATTCTAACAGGATGGGTGTGGATAGGTGAGGGGTGGGGTGAAAAGACTGAAAAGGAACAGAAGGGCATACTTCCCTGTAATTTATCCAGTTGCAAACTATGCCAAAATATTTCACAGGACCCCAAAGTCATCCACAAAGGAAAGATATTCAACATAAAGGGATCTTTCACTTGCTCATCTTCCAATGTGGTATATATCATTCAGTGTAAAAAATGTAACGAAGGATGCTATATTGGAGAAACAGGCCAGATGCTTAAGACAAGATTCAATTTACATAGACATCACATGAACAATACTGGTGCCAGTAGGGCTCCCACCCCTGTTGGTCAGCATTTTACAGGACCAGGACACTGTACCAGTGACTTCACAGTGAGAATCCTGAAAGGTAACTTTAAAACCATACAAGAACGTAAGACCTTTGAAGTCAGAATGATTGAATATTTTAACACCCAACAGAAAGGACTTAACAAGGATCTGGGGTTCCTAGCCCATTATAAACCATAAAACTGTATTTCTCTGTTGATCACCCTCCCCTCACCTATCCACACCTAAGAATATCAATGATATGCTTTGATGTCCCCATGCATACTTCCTACCCACCCCCCTCCTCCCACCCTGTCAGACTGTCATAGTAATGCTTGAATGTTTTCACTTTTATACACTGTCAGCTAGCACATTTGCTTATTTCCGACCTGAGGAAGAAGGGCGACCTTTGAAAGCTAATCAAGAAATGTATTAAGTTATGTCCAATAAAAAAGGTATCATCTTATTTTCTTTTCCATGTTTTATTTTGTTTGATTTCTATTGATAACCTTAAGAGTGGACTAACACGGCTACCACACTCCTCTACTTTATCTGGAAAATTATTCTGCAAAACTCCCCTGCAAGAGACCAAACCCTTGAACGCTGTTTTAACCTGTATACACAGCAAATGCAAGACTTGTAGTAAGCCGACTGTGGCAGTACTTTCCCTTCAGACCACTGAATCAGCAGCTAGACAGAATAAAGTACCTCAGGATGCCTCTGTTTAATTCAGTTTTTTATTTATTTATTTATTTTTCTGGGCACGAGCAAGGTCTTGGGTTTTGAAAGCTGCTCTTTTATAATCTCTCCTACCACAAGTGTATACTGTGAATGACTCGGGGGGAGAGTGATTTATAAAGTCAGTGGACAGAGCTGGCATGAAGGATGATAGGACATTGTTTTGATTCAAGGTGTGGATGTCTACAACTGATCAGTAGCTCTGTGTACATCTAGTAGCATCACACAAATGATAAATAGCGATAGCAGTACCTCCATCAATGCCCAAGCATGATATCTGAGCCAGGAATGTGGATATTCTTTTCTTGGCCTTGAAACTCCATAACAGGGAAGATAGAGTATCCTGATAGTGAGGTTGCAAAAGAGATTGTAGTAGATCGGGTATCTTTAAATAACAATAAAAATCAGACAAAAGATTGCCAATTAATACTGTCAAGTACTAAGCATGATGTACTTAGGAACAACAAACATAGTTTGAAATGTCTATATGCGAATGCCAGGAGCCTAAGAAATAAGATGGGGGAGTTAGAATATATTGCACTAAATGAAAAATTAGATATAATAGGCATCTCTGAGACCTGGTGGAAGGAGGATAACCAGTGGGACACTGTCATACCGGGGTACAAATTATATCGTAGTGATAGGGTGAATCGGATTGGTGGAGGGGTAGCATTGTATATTAACGAGAGCCTTGAATCAAATAGATTGAAAATTCTGCAGGAAGCAAAACACTCCTTGGAATCACTGTGGATTGAAATTCCATGTGCAAAGGGGAAAAGGATAGTGATAGGAGTGTACTACCGTCCGCCTGGCCAGGACGAACAGACGGATGCGGAAATGTTAAAGGAAATCAGGGACGCAAACAAACTGGGCAACACAATAATAATGGGGGATTTCAATTACCCGCATATAGACTGGGGTAATGTAACATCTGTACACGCAAGGGACATAAGATTTCTTGATGAAATCAAGGACAGCTTCATGGA
The DNA here is from genome assembly GCF_901765095.1 of Microcaecilia unicolor. Classification (NCBI taxonomy): domain Eukaryota; kingdom Metazoa; phylum Chordata; class Amphibia; order Gymnophiona; family Siphonopidae; genus Microcaecilia; species Microcaecilia unicolor. The sequence continues at coordinate 630,349,223 of NC_044032.1, forward strand.
ACAGCTAGTTCAGGAGCCGACAAGAGAAGGAAAAATACTAGACTTAGTCCTTAGTGGTGCTCATGATCTAGTGCAGGGGGTAACGATACGAGGGCCGCTTGATAACAGTGATCATAATATGATCGGTTTTGATATTGGCATTGAAGGAAGTGAAACTAGGAAATCAAGTACGCTAGCGTTTAACTATAGAAAGGGTGATTACGACAAAATGAGAAAAATGGTGAAAAAAAGACTGAAAGGAGCAGCTCGCAGAGTAAAAAACTTGCATCAGGCGTGGATGCTGTTTAAAAACACCATCCTGGAGGTTCAGGACAAATATATTCCACGTATTAGAAAAAAGGGAAAAAAGACTAAACGTCAGCCGGCGTGGCTAAACAGTAAGATAAAGGAAATCATTAGAGCCAAAAAACAATCCTTCAGAAAGTGGAGAAGAGAACCAACTGAAAGTAACAGGATAGATCATAAGGAATGCCAAGCCAAATGCAAAGCGGAGATAAGGAGGGCAAAAAAGGACTTTGAGAAGAAATTAGCGTTGGAAGCAAAAATACATAGTAAAAACTTTTTTAGATACATTAAAAGCAGGAAACCGGCCAAAGAGTCGGTTGGGCCGCTGGACGAAAATGGTGTTAAAGGGGCGATCAAGGAGGACAAAGCCGTAGCGGAGAAATTAAATGAATTCTTTGCTTCGGTCTTCACCGAGGAGGATTTGGGGGGGACACCGGTGCCGGAAAGAATATTTGAAGCGGGGGAGTCGGAGAAACTAAACAAATTCTCTGTAACCTTGGAGGATGTAATGGGTCAGTTCAGCAAGCTGAAGAGTAGTAAATCACCGGGACCTGATGGTATTCATCCCAGAGTATTAATAGAACTAAAAAATGAACTTGCGGAGCTACTGTTAGAAATATGCAATCTGTCCCTAAAATCGAGTGTAATACCGGAAGACTGGAGGGTAGCCAATGTTACTCCGATTTTTAAGAAAGGTTCCAGAGGAGATCCGGGAAATTATAGACCGGTGAGTCTGACGTCGGTGCCGGGCAAGATGGTGGAGGCTATTATTAAGAATAAAATTGCAGAGCATATACAAAAACATGGACTGATGAGACAAAGTCAGCACGGATTTAGTGAAGGGAAGTCTTGCCTCACCAATCTAATGCATTTTTTTGAGGGGGTAAGCAAACATGTGGACAATGGGGAGCCGGTTGATATTGTATATCTGGATTTTCAGAAGGCGTTTGACAAAGTGCCGCACGAAAGACTCCTGAAGAAATTGCAGAGTCATGGAATCGGAGGTAGGGTATTATTATGGATTAAGAACTGGTTGAAAGATAGGAAGCAGAGAGTAGGATTGCGTGGCCAGTATTCTCAGTGGAGGAGGGTAGTTAGTGGGGTCCTGCAGGGGTCTGTGCTGGGTCCGTTGCTTTTTAATGTATTTATAAATGACCTAGAGATGGGAATAACTAGTGAGGTAATTAAATTCGCCGATGACACAAAATTATTCAGGGTCGTCAAGTCGCAGGAGGAATGTGAACGATTACAGGAGGACCTTGCGAGACTGGGAGAATGGGCGTGCAAGTGGCAGATGAAGTTCAATGTTGACAAGTGCAAAGTGATGCATGTGGGTAAGAGGAACCCGAATTATAGCTACGTCTTGCAAGGTTCCGCGTTAGGAGTTACGGATCAAGAAAGGGATCTGGGTGTCGTCGTCGATGATACGCTGAAACCTTCTGCTCAGTGTGCTGCTGCGGCTAGGAAAGCGAATAGAATGTTGGGTGTTATTAAGAAGGGTATGGAGTCCAGGTGTGCGGATGTTATAATGCCGTTGTATCGCTCCATGGTGCGACCGCACCTGGAGTATTGTGTTCAGTACTGGTCTCCGTATCTCAAAAAAGATATAGTAGAATTGGAAAAGGTACAGCGAAGGGCGACGAAAATGATAGTGGGGATGGGACGACTTTCCTATGAAGAGAGGCTGAGAAGGCTAGGGCTTTTCAGCTTGGAGAAGAGACGGCTGAGGGGAGATATGATAGAAGTGTATAAAATAATGAGTGGAATGGATCGGGTGGATGTGAAGCGACTGTTCACGCTATCCAAAAATACTAGGACTAGAGGACATGAGTTGAAGCTACAGTGTGGTAAATTTAAAACGAATCGGAGAAAATTTTTCTTCACCCAACGTGTAATTAGACTCTGGAATTCATTGCCGGAGAACGTGGTACGGGCGGTTAGCTTGACGGAGTTTAAAAAGGGGTTAGATAGATTCCTAAAGGACAAGTCCATAGACCGCTATTAAATGGACTGGAAAAATTCCTCATTTTTAGGTATAACTTGTCTGGAATGTTTTTACGTTTGGGGAGCGTGCCAGGTGCCCTTGACCTGGATTGGCCACTGTCGGTGACAGGATGCTGGGCTAGATGGACCTTTGGTCTTTCCCAGTATGGCACTACTTATGTACTTATGTACAATTTAGGGGATTCAGGGGCGGACTGAGGGTGGTCTTGGCCCCCTGCTTGGCCGCTGCCCGACACCCCCCTACTGCCGCACTGCTGCCCCCCATACTGCTGCAGCTGACGCTCCTGCTGCCCTGGTCCTGCTCGAAGGGCCCTGGTGGTCTATTGGTCTCTCCCGGGGGGGGGGGGGGGGGAACATGTTTTTTCCTGCTGCTATTCCTCCTGCCTGGCAGCACCGCTGTGTCTTCAAAATGGCGGCTGAGACTTCCCACAGTAGTGTCGCGGGTCTCGACAGTCTCACGAGACTTCCGCAGAGAGTCTCGGCCACCATTTTTAAAGTACGGCGGTGCCGGGAAGGGGAATAGTGGCAGCACAATGGGCAGGAATAACATGCCTCCCTCCCCTGCACAGGCCACTAGGTCACCAGCGCAACTTTAAAGGTAGGACCAGGGAGGGCTGGCGGTAAGGTCTCAGACCCAAAATGGACACACGACAATTTTCATTTTGCTGCACGTCCATTTTTGGCAAAAACATGATCGAATCTCCAACTACAACAGCCGTCCTAACCCTTCCCTCCTGGGCAGAAGCCCCAGAAAACGCATCCTTGGTGTGAGAGGATATTGCATCCCCTGGAGGGCAGGTCCTGGCTACAGGATCACTTCCTGCCTCTTCACCGTGATGCTCTCCCTTCAGGTGACTCTTGCTTCTGTGGCAGCACAGAGGTTGCCAGACTCGAGGTGGGACTTCTTTACTATGTCCCTGTAGGCCTCCTCTATAAACCTATCTGTCTGCCTCAGCTCCTCCAAGTCTGCTACTCCAGCCTCCAGAGATTGGACCCATTCCTTGAGTGCTAGGAGCTCTTTGCAATGAGTACAGGCGTACAACTTCTTACCAACTGGGAGATAATCAAACACGTGATACTCAGTGCAAAAGACTGGATAGCCCCATCACGCTGCTGGACTGCTTCCAGCATCGTATCCACGATTTCTTAATCAATGCTTTTGCCCTGCCAAGTGTACAGTATCCGTCAGCAAGTCAAATACCTTTGTTTGGGATCTTTTGCCAGTGGCTGCCTCACATCATTATTGCCATATTGAAGCAAGTATTGGAGGCGTGGAAATGTTGAGAGTTAAAATTGGACAGAATTCTTGTATTTGGGCTCACCCGAGTCCCTGAGGCAGTCTGTTGATAAAACCCACAGTGTGGGGCATCAAAGGGGAGTGCTGTTTATTCGTTAAGAAAGCTCATGGAAATTCAGCATGGCTCTCTTTTGGACTCCAGATAAGTAGTCTTTATAACTGCTTTGATTGAAATTGTTTTTTTATGGTGGAGGCAGGGGCGTAGCTATGGGTGGGCCTGGATGGGCCCAGGCCCACCCAGTTTTGTCTCAGGCCCATCTCACCCCCGCCGTAGCGCTGCCTCCTCTCCTGCACTTCACGGTCTCTGTCTTCCACCCTCGCGGCAGTGCTTTCAATTTGCTATCAGCGCTGCCTGCCTGACAGCTGACAGATGCGGCGCGACGTCCTCCTGCTCCGGGGCCTTCCCTCTGCCGCGTTGATTCAACTTCCTGTTTACGCAGGACGGATTGCACATGGCAGAGGGAAGGTCCCGGAGCAGGACGTCATCGCGCCGCGTCTGTCAGCTGTCAGGCAGGCAGCGCCGTTAGAGCACTGCCACGGGGGTGGGAGCCAGAGACCATGAAGTGCAGGAGAGGAGGCAGCGCCACGGTGGGAGAAGGTGAGTGGAGGCAGCGCCGATAACTGTGCTGGACCGTATGTGTGTGTGTGTGTGGGGGGGGGGGGGGGGGGGGGGGGTTGTAGTGCCCACCCATCCAACCCGCTGGCCCACCCAAAAATTGTCTTCTGGCTACGCCACTGGGTGGAGGACAGTTTTTGAATGATAAAAGCAATGCTGCAGAGTTATTAGTGGTAATGGTATGATATGAAAATTGAACACATTGGAAAGTAGTGTGCGAGGGGAGGTGCCCAATGAAAGAGAAGTTTATGACCACTTGTGCAATGGCAGCTTAAGAGTTTCAGATGTAGGATGTTATATTCTGAGGGCTTTCCTTTATGTACAAAAAATGTTATATAAAACTTTTACACAGAAATGAGTAGTGTCCTCCACTATTAGAGTATTTATTACCCTTATCCACACTCTTATCACCTCTCGCCTAGATTATTGCAATCTGCTTCTCGCCGGCCTCCCACTTAGCCATCTCTCTCCTCTTCAATCAGTCCAAAACTCTGCTGCGCGACTCATTTTCCGTCAGAGTCGCTATGCTCACATTAGCCCTCTCCTCAAGTCACTTCACTGGCTCCCTATCCATTTCCACATTCAATTCAAACTTCTCTTACTGACCTATAAGTGCATTCACTCTGCCGCTCCCCAGTACCTCTCCACTCTTGTCTCTCCCTACGCCCCCCCTCGGGTACTCCGTTCTGTGGATAAATCTCTCTTGTCTGTCCCCTTCTCCTCTACTGCTCAGACTCCGTTCCTTTTATCTCGCTGCACCTCACGCCTGGAATAGACTTCTAGCCCCGCCTTTGACCGTTTTCAAATCCATGCTAAAAGCCCACCTCTTTAACGCTGCTTTTGACTCCTAACCACTACTCACTTCTCCTGTACCCTTTCATCCCCACCTTTTTAATTCCCTTACCTCTTAGTTGTCTGTCTGTATGTTTGTCCTATTTAGATTGTGAGCTCTTTGAGCAGGGACTGTCTTTTCTTGTATGGTGTACAGCGCTGCGTATGCCTTGTAGCGCTATAGAAGTGATAAGTAGTAGTATATAACTTGAAAAAGAAAGTGAAGGTGTGAAAGACTGGTTTTTGGTCTTGGTCACATCATTATCTAACATCTAGGCACAATGCCCACATCTGTTCACAAGAGGACTTCCCAAGGTTCTTGGTCTTCATGCAGGCTTTATGATTACAGGAATTATGAGATAGCATTTCCTAGGTCGAATAGGCTCAATGCTTCTACTAAACAATTATATATTGGGGTTTTCTTTTGCAAGACAGTCCTTGCAAATGCACTTCTTGTAGTTGACAACGACAATTATTTCTTCATCCACACAGTGGCGTAGCCAAGGGTGGGCTTGGGTGGGCCCAGGCCCACCCACTTTGGGCTCAGGCCCACCCAGTACCAGCATAGCTATAATGTGACTAGCAGGGATCCCCAAGCCCCACCAGCCGAAAACTCCCAACAACTGTGCCTCCTGCATACCTTGTAAATAGCAGATCTTCGCCTGAAGTGAGCAGTGACTGATGCATACTGCTCGCACCGGCCCCATAGCCTTCGCTCTGATGTATTCTTGCCTAGGCGGAAACAGGAAGTTGCATCAGAGGGAAGGGTATGGAGCCAACATCAGCAGCTTGTATTAGTTGCTGCCCGTTGCTAGTGAAAATCTGCTACTTAAAAGGTATGCGGGAGAGGGAGGATATTTGAGAGACCATATGGCATGCAGGTGAGAGGAGAGACCACATCATCTGTGGGATGAGGCGGGGTTCTTCTGCCCACCCATCTTGGGTCCAGGCCCACCCAAAATTGGGTGTCTGGCTACGCCCCTGCATCCACATCCCAATATGTATTTATCCAATAGACAGTTCACCTTACCAAACAGGCAACATGTGATGAATTGTTGGGGGGATGTTTATTATTTTGACGTATTTAACTTCAGATTATTGTATTTGATTACTCTTCTGCACAACTTTGAGTGGGTATGAAGATGAAGTTAGGGTTACCATATTTTGTCCCCCAAAAAGGAGGACACATGCCCCGCCCCTTTCACACCCATTCCACCCCCTTTCACGCCATCCCTCCCCCTTTCACTCCCTCGCTCCACCTCCTGTCACATTTTCCACTCCCCCCTGTCACACACCCCGTCACTCCCCCTCCCCGTCACCCCCCTCCCCTTACCTTACTACTGCCCTGGTGGTCTAGTGACCTCTTCCGCCTTCGGGGCAGGAAAGAGCCCCCTCTTTCCTGCTCGGAGCGCTGCCCTGCATGCATCCTTCCTGTTCGTTATCTTGGCGCCGATTCAAAATGGCTGCCGAGTGTTGACGTCTCGTGAGGTCACTTCAACTCTCTGCGGCCATTTTGAATCGGCACTGAGATCACGAACAGGAAGGATGCATGCAGGGCAGCGCTCCGGGCAGGAAAGAGGGGGCTCTTTCTTGCCCCGAAGGCGGAAGAGGTCACTAGACTACCAGGGCAGTAGTAAGTAAGGGAAGGGGAGGCTAACAATCTGCCCGTTTGTCCGGATTTCTGGCCCACCAGCCTGCCCGTTTGTCCAGAAATCCGGACAAATGGGCAGATTGGCACAAAACCCACCCGGTTACCTGGACATGTCCTCAAAAAGAGGACATGTCCGGGTAGATCCGGACATATGGTAACCCTAGATGAAGTCAAAGCTTGTAAGAAAGCTTCTGAATGCCTATTCTCACTGTAGCCTCAGTATTAACCATGAAGAAGATGAGTGTTCCAGGTGGGATATAGGGGGTCCCAGCCTGGGAGCAGGAACAGTGAAGAGCTATTTGGAGTAAAAGGTGGTAGCCCACAGAGGTACTCCTTTGGGGGAGAGGAGTGGACAGACCAGAGGGGTCTGGACCAAACAGATCTGCTTTCTGCACAAGCGCTACAGGCAATGCCATAGATCAGGGTCGTAGCCAGACCTCGGCGGGAGGGGGGCCAGAGCCCGAGGTGGGGGGCACTGTTTAGCCGCCTCCCCCCGCTGCAGACCCCCCCTGCCACTTTGGACCCCCCCCCACCACTGACAATCCCCCCTGCCGCCGCTGTCACCGCAAAAACCCGTTGCTGCCACCGCCGCCAGGTACCTTGTTTGCTGGCGAAGGTCCCAACCCCCACCAACCGAAGAGTCTTCTTCAGCGCCGGTCAACTCTGGCGCCTTCGCTGTGTGATGATCTGTTTCTAACTCCTGATGTCCTGCACCGTGAACGTCCTGTATGTAGCCCATGTAGGTCGTAAGGCGTCAGAAACAGATTATCATACAGCGAAGGCGCCGGAGTCGAAACAAGATACCTGATGCGGTGGCCGGCGGGGGGGGAGGGGGGGGGGTCGGCGGCTGGGGGTGTCAAATGTAGAGGGAGCCAGGGCTTAATCTGTGGGAGCCCATGCCCCCGTGGCCCCATGTAGCTACGCCCCTGCCTTAGATGGTTTCAACCAGAAGGGATGGGTATGGACAGGATGAGCTGTAAATATGTACATACTGTAGGAGTTACAAATTTATTTTTATTTTTCTTACATTTGTACCCCGTGCTTTCCCACTCATAGCAGGTTCAATGCGGCTTACATATTATATATACAGGTACTTATTTGTACCTGGGGCAATGGAGGGTTATGTGACTTGCCCAGAGTCACAAGGAGCTGCCTGTGCCTGAAGTGGGAATCAAACTCAGTTCTTCAGTTCCCCAGGACCAAAGTCCACCACCCTAACCACTAGGCCACTCTTCCACTGTTGCTACTATTTGAGATTCTACATGGAATGTTGCTATTCCAACATTCCATGTAGAAGTCGGCCCTTGCAGATCACCAATGTGGCCGCGCAGGCTTCTGCTTCTGTGAGTCTGACGTCCTGCACGTACGTGCAGGACGTCAAACTCACAGAAGCAGAGGCCTGCGCAGCCTTCTACATGGAATGTTGCTAGTGGAATAGCAACATTCCATGTAGAATCTCCAATAGTATCTATTTTATTTTTGTTATATTTGTACCCTGCGCTTTCCCACTCATGGCAGGCTCAATGCGGCTTACATGGGGCAATGGAGGGTTAAGTGACTTGCCCAGAGTCACAAGGAGCTGCCTGTGCCTGAAGTGGGAATCAAACTCAGTTCCTCAGTTCCCCAGGACCAAAGTCCACCACCCTAACCGCTAGGCCACTCCACCTTTAAGAAGATACACCATATCCCTAAATTGCTTTGGATTAAAATGTGCATTTTACGTTAAGTGGATTATAAATTGATTGTTTGCTTCAAGGAGGAATTGAACTGCCTGTTGCAGGATTGTTTCAGTAAAGTTTAGTTATTTTTGCATAACTCTCTGCACTGGGGACTTTTATTTGAGTGAGAATGAAATTCATTTACTCCAAGACTGGCAAAGAAAGAAAGAGATCAGAGAGTAAAGGAGAAATTAAACCCCAACTCATAACCCTACTGCCTTCCGGATCTGTATCCGGCCCCAGCCTTCACCCGGCTCAGTCTTTCAGAAGGAAAGAACTTGATAAAGGGTGGAAAGGCAAAGTAGTGGGTTGTTTTGTTCTTTATGGCCATGGTCTCGGGTGCCCAAGACCCACAACGAGCTAGCTGGTGCCCCGAACTGTGTGTGTGTGTGTGTGTGGTGAGACCGGGGTTACGCACGGAAGCTTGTGTCCTCTCTAGCACTAAAGATGAGCTGCAGAGTTCTTGTATTAAAAATCTCATGATAAGCTCAGTGGTAGCATTGGAGCAGTAAGTAGATACCTAAGAGGCAGAGTAAACAGCTGTCTCTTTAGGAGAATATCTTACTTTTCTCCAGTGTGGTTTACTGGTGGGGGTCACCCAGGCCATTATACCGTGAGCCATGGGATGTGGTTTTAGCCCTGGATCTAACAGTGGAGCTGGGTTAAGAACACAAAACCTTAAATGTCAGGGTACTGCACTGTAGTGTATTTTGTGGCTGTAATTCTGAATCTGGCGTTTTTAACTTTAAGCATTGGTTTAGAGTGTGTTGGAATTTTTTTTTCTTGGTCTGGTAGCAATTGGACTGTATACACACAGTTCCAGCCTGCTCGCTTTTGGCAGCATTAAAAAGGGGTGTTCCTAGGTCAGATCTAGGTCGTGGGAGTAAAGCAAATACATACAGGAACTGTCATTTTCAAATCTGGGCCTTGTCCCCTCCTTCTGCCCACAGTGAAAGGAAATATAATGTGCCTGGGTATTTTAGTCACTAGCTACCAAACATAAGTGAATTTTCACAAGAAAATCTGTACAAATCCAGTAGGATTGCAGGTACACTATTACCCACATACTCTGCACTAAGTGAACCATTGAAAAGTGTTGTCAAAGTGACCTACCCAGAGTATCACAGGGTGTAAATGTAAGGGGTCAGTGAGAAAGGCACAAGGAGATGAAGTGACCTTTCTAGGGTCACGTGGAGGGGCATAATCGAACGGGGACGACCATCTCTAAGGGCGTCCGTCTCTAAGGACGTCCCGGCGAAGGGGCGGGGAAACTGCTATTATCGAAACAAGATGGGCGTCCATCTTTTGTTTTGAAAGGACGTCAGACTCACAGAAACAAAATGAAGCCTTGCACCAGAAGAAGAGGACCTCGGCTGGCGGGGGTTGGGGTCCCCCGCTAGGAAAGGTAGGCGGCAGCGGGTTGGCGGTGGGAGGGGGGTCAAGAGGGTCATCGGCAGGGGAGCAAAGGTGGTGGCGGGGGGGGGGGGGGTCGGCAATGGGGGGGGCTAAAATGTGCTCCCTCACCTTGGGCTCTGGACCCCCCCTCTCCCGCCGAAGTCTGGCTACGCCCCTGTGACGTACCAAGGGCAGGACGGTCCATCCCAGGTGCAGGCAGCAAGGGGGTGCGCTGTCGGGTGCCCCCTCTGACATCAACTTCCTGTTCCGGGTCAGGGGACCAGCAGAGCCGACAGCCTCACAACTGCTCAGCTCACCCCCTTGCTCGGAGGAGGAAGGGTGAGTTGATGCGGGTGCTCCGTCCCGGGTGGCAGCCAAGCTAGGCACACCTCTGGCATCGGAGTTTATAGCATTCGTTTTAATATGCTGTGTGCCGCTGTCCATTGCATGGATTCGCACAGTTATCTTCTGCGCGGAACATTCCTCTGCATCACACGGCCATAAAACTGCCCATAAATATCACGCTAATCCTGCGCCATCTGCACAAGCTTTATGCATCAGCCTCCTGACCTGTCACCCCCAACAGTGGGGAATGTGTGGTTTTAAAGGTCGCTGAGGGCAGCCTGGGAAGAGAGAGGTCAGGATCAGCCCTTGCCACATCCGGTAGATTAGTAGTCATTTATTCACCCGCCAGCTCCTGCCGTTTCTTCAGACAGCTATTACTGGGAAGTGAAAAGTCACCAAACCCTGTCATTACAGGAATCAATCTGTGGCCAGCCCGCAGGGAGCACTGCCACAGCCTCCCTCATTCATTCTCTGCCATCTCTCTCCTCAGCTGCACTGTGTGCATTTCACGCTACCCACACTATAAGAAGGGCTTCTGAGAGCTTTCCTTGCTTTAATCGGTGGCTCCCAGTATTGTTATGTAATGGCACTAGGCACTAGGTTTATTTCATCACTTTCCTTATCCCCCAAGGCATAATTACCTTCCTCATCCCCTGAAATAATCCCTTTTCTTCACTGCCTCTTACCTCCTCCAGTGTAATCATCTCCCCTCCTTCTCCTGGTTGTATAATCATTTTCCCTATCCTGTTCCTCCATATAACTGTTGCTTACTGTCGTGCAGTTATCACTTACCCCCCCCCCCCCCCCACATCACCTCTGGGTGGCAGGAAAAATTAGGCAAGCTGTTGGCATCCCTCGGAAGTCAGAACCACATGGGGCCCTGTGTGGTCTGGTGATGCCTAGGGTAGGATTAAGGCATAGGTGAAGAAGGCACATGCCTAGGGCCCAAATATTTAGGAGGGGTCCTCTCAGATGTGCTAATTCAGTGGGTCTCGATAAATATTTTGGCCCCAAGTCAGCTACTGGCAGAAATGTGAGGGAGGGCATGGATCCAGAGCCCCCCCCCCCCCCACTTCCTCTGCCTGTTTGAGGTCTATCTTTTCTCCCCACCCCCTTTAATGATGGGGGAGCAGCGGTAGAGTTGGTGAGCAGCACTTATCTGCTGCTTCTTCCTCTGCCAGTTTTCCTCTGCAAGACTCCATTTGTGGGAGTTTTCGAATGTGTTTATATACAAGGGGGGAGGGGAGAGAGGGGCTCAAGGCAATTGTCTGCTTAGGACCCACCAAAGGGTCAGACGCACGCAGAGGAACTTGAACACAAAATCATTGAAGAAGCAACGCCGCGAAGGCCAGCACAGGACTCTGGCTGACGGGGGTTGGGGTCCCCCGTCAGCACAGGTACTGGACGGCGGCGGGGGACGGTTTTCGCAGAGAAGGGGGGTCGACAGGGTCGCGGAGGGGGGGGTGAAAACGGAGGGAGGGCAGAGTCTGGAACAGCGAGGGAGGGTGGGGGATGGCCTTCTTGTCACCACATTCACTTTTAAGTGTGTAACCCCCCAAGGGTGATAGCAAACCCAAGAAGGACAGACTGACGTCACTGAATCACGCACAGCCCATCACTGTTCCCTCTAAGCTGAGCGGGAGTTCTCCAACTGCATTGCTACCAGTAGGGGGCAGTGCTTCACTACTGTTGTTTTCCTGGAATCCTGCAGAACTTGCCTGTCCCTCACTATTGAAAATGTGATAGTGAAAAAGCTCCTCCCCCCCACTCCCCCCCCCCCACTGGTGGGACTGTAGGTGGAGGACTTCTGCTCAGCTTAGATGGAACAGTGCTACCCAGTCCTTTAGATTGTAAGCTCCTTTGAGCAGGGACTGTCCTTCTATGTTAAATTGTACAGCGCTGCGTAACCCTAGTAGCGCTTTAGAAATGTCAAGTAGTAGTAGTAGTACCCAGCACAATGTAAAACGTTCTTCACTCACTGCCATTTTGTTCGTTAATAATTTGTTCTTACCAATAAAACATTATTTTTACTCCATTCATACCCTTTTTTTGGGGGGGGGGAGGGGTGAGAAGACAGGAGGGAGAGAAATAAAATCTGAAAATCGGTACACAGGAAGGAAATTGGGGGTAATATCCTTGGAATTTACCCTAAGCTATATTTCAGCAGGATTTGGGGGTCATTGTTACCAAAGAGCATTGAAGAAGCAACGCCACGAAGGCCAGCACAGGACTCCGACTGACTGGGGTTGGGGTCCCCCGTCAGCACAGGTACTGGACAGCGGCGGGGGACAGTTTTCGCCGAGAAGGGGGGTCCAGTGGGCCGTAACGCGGGGGGGGTTGTTGTAATCGGAGGGAGGGCGGAGTGTGGAACTCGGTGGGCGAAGGGGGGGGGGGGTCTGTGTTGCCCCGCTCCGTGCCACTTGCTCCGAAGTGGCAGGGAGCGGCACAATGACAGCTGATTCCCAGGCAGGGGGAGGAGTAGTTTCCCTACTCCTCCCCTTGCTTTGGTATCAGCTGTCACTGACATCACTGATGTCAGTGCGTGCCTGCCTAGCAGACCACCTCCGAGGGAGGCACGGTCCCAGGCACATTCGAACATTGGAGGTGAGAATTCTTATATAGGATGATTTCACTGGCCAGAAACAGCTGCTGACTAGTTAAATCACTTGTTCAGGGCTATCTGCTAATGGTCAGTGGCACTTAACCAGTTATCACTTCTGAAAATTAGCTATTTTGGGGGTGTTCTTGGGGGGGGGGGGGTGGCCAGTTAAGTGCTGATATTCAGCCCTTTACTGGCCAAAGTAACTGCGTAAATTGGAACGCAAAAAAACCACAGTCCTATCTTTGGCTGGTTAAGTTCTGAGTGTTCATTTAATAGCGGCAGTAGGAGATAATGTTTTATGAAGTCATTTCCTGCTGCTGTTGGACGGGGAGGCCAGTTCTTTTGCTGCTGGCTGAAAATTGGTATGTGTCCAGTGGTGGAGCTATGGGCGGGGCTGGGAGGACTGGGCCCTAAATCTCCCACTGAGTGACTCGGCCACCTTGGCAGCTCTGGATTATTCTCTACTGCTGTACTGTAAGTCAGTCACTGACGTGTGTTCATTAGCTAAAAGCCATTTACACATTTGCTACGATTAAATATTTTTTATGTGAAAGTTTCTTTATTCAGTTTTCAAAAGAACTAACAATAAATGGGCAATTCAGTCTCCATTACACCATCAGATATTCATTAGGCAATGACGCCCAATTTAACATTTCACAAGTCCCCTAAACTCTCTCCCCCAACCCACCCCAGCAAAAAAAATCATCCTTCAAGTGTTGCTAACATCTAGATTTCTAAATCATTCAATAAAGAGCAGAGAACTCTTGCCATCGAGGTATCTAAAAAAGGGGTCCACAGTCTCAAGAAGCGACGTTGCGATGGATGTCCCCTTGACTCTACCGAGAGACGCTCCATTTGTAATAGCTCGTGCATATGAGATCTCTGTTGTGATAGAGTTGGTGAGTCTGTTTGGATCCACTGAAGTAGAATACAATTAGGAATGCATTTTGGAAGAATGGGCCGATCAGTCGAGATCCTTCTTTTATAGCGGTTACATCATCTAACAGGCTGGCCACTGGTTGCGATGCGTGATAGCCTCCAAAATCTGCTTAATTGGGGGTCACTCCCAGATGCAATGTTGATAAGAAGCCGCCTGTGCACCACACTTTATGCAAGATCCATCCATTGGACATCTTTTGGGCTCAAGAAGGTGGATATTACATTCTCAGTATATACTGTCATCTACCAACATTTGCTTATTTCCGATCTGACGAAGAAGGGCAACCTTCGAAAGCTGAATGCAGATGAGCAATTACTACTACTACTACTACTAGTTAGCATTTCTATAGCGCTACAAGGCATATGCAGCGCTGCACAAACATAGAAGAAAGACAGTCCCTGCTCAAAGAGCTTACAATCTAATAGACAAAAAATAAATAAAGTAAGCAAATCAAATCAATTAATGTGAACGGGAAGGAAGAGAGGAGGGTAGGTGGAGGCGAGTGGTTACAAGTGGTTACGAGTCAATTCTTCTACAAATCCCATTGAAATGACATGCACTAACCTTTTCCGATTCGTTTAACGCAGGAAACACCTTGAAATCTAACGAGAGTCTGTACCTCTCGTTAGGGCTGTCTGTCTGCTAGAAGTTTACAAAATCCATTAAAAAAATAACTGGGGGGGGGGGGGGGGGGCGAAAATGCATCAGGGGCGTCCTTTATTGACGCCCCAGGTCGCCGCTGCTCCCCTCTCCCTCAGCACCAAAAAAGAAACAAACAAAAAAAAAGGATCGGGAGGGGGCAAGGGCGCTCGTCATGAGCGTCCTGTATGGACATTCTATGTATCCACCACCCTTTCCGTGAAAAAGGATGGTGGATACATGGAATGCTCTCCCGTGGGAGGTGGTGGAGATGAAAACGATAATGAAATTCAAACATGCGTGGGATATGTATGAAGTAAGGGCCGCCGAGGTGGGGGGCAAGATTCCCTGGGCCCGGCCTCTAAGGGGGCCTGGCGCCAGAAGGCTCTGCTCCCTCAGTCTGTCTGTCTCCTCCTGTGTGTTGGGACCCAGGTGATTGCGTTAACTCAATAACCCAGGTCCCAGCACACAGGAGCAGGAGAATGGCAGACCAAGGGAGCAGCAGATGCATGAAGGTAAGGGGGGGCAGCAGCCCGAGTGTGGGGGGGAGGCGGTGACATTGGCTCGAGTGTGGGGGGCGGCAGTGGTCCGAGTGGGGGGGTGGGGCAGCGTCAGTCCTGCCCCAGGCCCGGCTCCGGCTCCATCTCTGTCTCTCGGTGGCCCCCTGATGAAACTTTATGGACAAAACTGTAATTCAGCATGCCATCCTGGGCAAAGAGGGGGGTAAGGGGGTGTGAAACATAGGAGTTGGGGTTATTAAGAAAATTAGGGTCACATGCCTTCAAGTGAATACATGTAATAAAGACTTATTAACCCCTCTTGATTTATCACCTTGGTTATTCCCACCCCTTGATTTGCTTCTCCTCCTGAAGGGCAGCCATGAGAGGATGACAGAATGAGAACCAGCCACCTTTGATCTGTTTTGCTTTTTGAGACCCACAAGGCAGAGTGGGACCACAAAGAGCTGTGCTTGCTTTCTGAAAAAAAGATACATATGCATCTAAAACAGGCCCGTGCCAAGGGTCTATGCCGCCCCCCCCCCCCCCCCCGCAGACAAAATGTTGGCGCCCCCCCCCCCCCCCCCGCAGAAGAACAGTTGGCGCGCGCGCCCCTCTCCCCCCCTTCCCCCCGTGAAGATGATCGCTGCGCGCCCTGGGGGCCTTTAAATCTTTTACTTGCAGTCGCAGCAGCGTCTGTGAAAACGGAGCGCTGCCGACGTCTCCCTTCCCTTGCACTCGTTGGTTCCCTCAGTGTCCCGCCTTCTTCTGACGTCAGAAGAAGGCGGGACACTGAGGGAACCAAGAGCTCGAAGGGAAGGGAGACGTCGGCAGCGCTCCGTTTTTACAGACGCTGCTGCGACTGCAAGTAAAAGATTTAAAGGCCTCGGCGTCGCGGGGCAAGGGTAAGCACTGCGGCGGCGCCCTCCAGAGGTGGGCGCCCTCCTGCGGTGCTTACCCCGTTTACCGCATCAGCACGGGCCTGATCTAAAACCTATTTAAATGCTTCTAGTTTAACTTCTTCCATCCCTGCAAGAATCCCATGGAATTTCTTCCATACCTGCAGGAATCCCCCTTTGCTACCCAAATGCTTCCTCCAGCAGGGCGGCACTTACAGAGTGGATAGGGTTCATCCCTTAAATGACAACCCCTAGCTTCACAACCTGCCCCCCCCCCCTTTTTAATGTTGTGCGATGTAGCTGTAAATTCAGGTCCCAGGATCTCTTATTAGGCTGTTTCCTAGAGTTTAGGGACAGAGTAACCCACATAGGCCTCGGGCGGGTACAGTGCATCCGTCTTGGAGGAGAAAGCAAGAGTATTGCTGGCGATCTGGTCGTGTTTGTGGTATTGTAGTAGGAAGGAGAAATGGGAAGCTAGATGTGCCTTGTAATCATTATCTATTCTCGTGTGCAGTATTTCTTTGAGCGAGAACAGAATCTGAGGTGTCAGAGAAGAGAACAAGATTGCATATTTTTCATCTTGGAAATAATGTGGCTTTGAGGGAGGAGGGAGCTAAAAGGATTGTTGCTTTCTGATTTTCTCTCAGCTCATTGTGCAGCTCGAGATCGGTATGTGTGTGCGGGATTGAGGGAAGAGACAGGTTTTAAGTATAGTACTGGAAAAGGTGCCACACTGACACAACTAGCAGAGGAGGGGGTCCTTTTACTAAGTCGTGCCGAAAAAATGACCTGCGCTGGTGTAGGCCTGTGTATTGGACATGTGCAGGTCCATTTTTCAGCGCACCTGCAAAAAAGGCCTTTTTTTATTTTGCCGAAAATGGACATGCAGCAAAAAAAAAAAAAATTGACACGCGTCCATTTTGACCCTGAGACCTTACCGTCACCCATTGACTTAGCAATAAGGTCTCAGGCCCAAAATGGACGCACGCCAATTTTTATTTTGCTTCATGTCCACTGCCGATTACCGCCCAGTTAGCGCCACGCGGTATAAAATAAAAAATATTTTCTCCCGCGCGTATTGAATGTGCGTAAAAATTTGAATTACCGCCCGGGGCACATGGTAGCCGGGTGGTAGTTCTAATTTGGCGCACGTTGTACTACTACTACTACTACTTATTTCTATAGCGCTACTAGACGTAAGCAGCGCTGTACACTTGAACATGAAGAGACAGTCCCTGCTCGACACAGCTTACAATCTAATTAGGACAGACAAACAGGACAAATAAGAGAGAAGGGAATTACTAAGGTGGGGATGATAAAATACAAGTACTGAACAAACGAGTAAGGGTTAGGAGTTAAAAGCAACATCAAAAAGGTGGGCTTTTAGCTTAGATTTGAAGACGGCCAGAGATGGAGCTTGACGGACCGGCTCAGGAAGTCTATTCCAGGCATATGGTGCAGCAAGATAAAAGGAACGGATTCTGGAGTTAGCAGTAGAGGAGAAGGGTGCAGATAAGAGAGATTTACCCAGTGAACGGAGTTCCCGGGGAGGAATGTAGGGAGAGATGAGAATGGAGAGGTACTGAGGAGCCTCAGAGGCGCATATGCGCCTTAGTTAAAGGGCCCCAGAATGCCTTGCTTAAGACCACCAATAGCCAGTGGCGTAGGAAGGGGTGGGGGGTGGGAGGGGCGGTCCGCCCCGGGTGCATGCGCTCGGGGGGTGCCGGCCCCGCTGGTTCCCTGCTCCCTCTGCACTTCCGGGACAGAGAGAGCAGGGAACCAGCGGGGCCGACGCAGCTCCAAGTGACGTGCACTCGGGGCGGATCGGCCCTCCCGCAGGTAAGAATGCGGTCCTGGGGGGGTCGCGCCGCAGAGGGGGGTGGTTGCGCCATGCTGCACCTGGGGGGGGGTGCGCAGCGGCGACCCACCCCGGGTGCCATTAGCCCTCGCTATGGCACTGCCAATAGCTAAGGTTAATGGCTCTTACCTGCTGTTTTAAGATATACACTACTATGGACCAGAATACAAATTGCCAAGTGATCATCATTAGTTATCACTGATCAGTGGCAAGCGTAGGCTGGAAGATGCAGACGTTTGTGGCAGCTGTCCATGAGTATGCCAGGGTTTAAAAAATGTTTGGAAAACTTCCTAAAAGAAAATTCCATAAGCCATTATTAAGATGGACTTGGGGAAAATCCACAACATATTTCTAGGATAAGTGGCATAAATGTATCGTACTGTTTTGGGATCTTACCAGGTACTTGTGACCTGGATTGGCCACTGTTGGAAACAGGATGCTGGGCTTGATGGACCTTTGGTCTGTCCCAGTATGGCAATACTGTTGTACTTATGTATTTGGGATTCTGAATGGAATGTTACTACTCTTTGGGGTTCTACATGGAATCTTGTTACTCTTTAGGATTCTAGAATCTTGCTATTGTTTGCAGTTCTACATGGAATGCTGCTACTCTTTGGGTTTCTGCCAGGTACTTGTGACCTGGATTGGCCACTTTTGGAAACAGGATGCTGGGCTTGACAGACCTTCGGCCTGCACCATTATGGCAATGCTTAAGTTCTTATGGTCCTGCTCTATAGGCTGTGCTGGAAAACCCTTTGGTTTCAGGTTTGACTGTACTCAACTGTGCCTTCCCTCCCTCCCTCCCTCCCTCCTAAACATCGGTCGTTCTTGCATGCAAACCACACAGGGGTCTCAGCTCAAAATGCAGGAACATGAAAAGCAAAACCTAAAAAGAAGATTTCAGTTGACCTCCAGTGTGTTTCTGCAGTTTTGTGACCAGCAGAGATAATTTCTTGGCTAAGCCATGGGAAACAAACATGGAACACCTAGCATCAACGGAATTTGATTACTGATAATTACGGAGCTGTCACCTGGAAGCAGAAAAGACCTGCTCTGTCAAATACCAGGGAAATAACCTGCTGTCTGTCTCCCAACTTAATGGTTTTTAATTGCGGGCACTAATCGGGATCTGGTGATCAGCAGGAACCAAATATTTTCTAATTAAGATCGAGTTGTGTAACCAGTTTGGCTTGAGCTGCGCTTGGAAAGGTGGTAAGGGAGGTGTGTTCTGGAGTGGGGTGGCAGGCCTACAGATCGATAGTCTGCCAGTGTCTTTCTGACCATCCTACAGCCTATGTCTGAGATCGTTTGTATTTTAGGATGAATGTTTTATGTCTGCTTTGAGCGTTGTGGAGAAGCAGTGAATATATTGAAATTATTATTTTTATTCACACACCCACTTAGCAGTTTATAACATGCCCAAATGTATTCAGCAGTGGACGATAGCAGGGTCGGGTTCAGCGTACTGCTCACAGGTACAGCGCCTCCCTTGTGTGCCCAGCACGTCCAGCCGGTGGCAGGATGAGGATTCGTGGGTGTGTGGTAGACATGGGGTGATGAATAACAGGAGGGGCAGGCCAGAGCTTATTTTCTCACAGCGTGCGTCGTCTGTTGAATGGCTGATATTTTAGCTAAAAGCTTTTAAAGGTAAGAAGTGTTTTACAAAACCTAAAGGAGGTAAAACTGGGCATCCACGTTTAAGCCCCACTTGAGCACGTGGATGTGCAGAGTACAAATGTAGCAGAACAGCTAAACACAATTCTGTAAGGGAGCACGTACGTGGCATAGCGGGTAAATGCAACTGGGGGACGTTCAGGGCGGAGCATGGGTGATGCTGCCTCTTAAGTGCAGCAGTTACAAAGTACTGTGTTGGGTGTTTGCCCTTGCTTTATTTAGACTCCCACAGTTACACGAGGTGTATACTGATGTAAGTGCGGCTGCTTAGAGTTCAGGCACCATGATACCGGGTTACTCTGGAATTCGTTACCAGAGAATCTGGTAAAAGCAGTTAGCTTAGCAGGGTTTAAAAAAAGTTTGGACACGTTTCTAAAAGAAAAGTCTATAAACTATCATTAAGATGGACTTGGGAAAATCCACTGCTTATTTCTGGGATAAGCAGCATTAAATCTGTTTTACTACTACTATTTAGCATTTCTATAGCGCTACTGGGATCTTGCCGGGTACTTGTGACCTGGATTGGCCACTGTTTGAAACAGGATACTGGGTTTGATGGACATTTTTTTTTAATTAAAGGAGGTTTTATTAAGAACAATAAAAAAAAAAATCACAAAACAAGCCAATGTTACTGGTATGTATAAAGCCAGACAACATTAGAGTATTCCAAGCATAACATAATAAAGACCAACCAAGACAATCAACAAGCTGACAAGTTTTTGTTTTTAACCCCTCTTAACATTTTCCCATTAATAACTCCCAATACCCTCCCCCTTCTCTTCCCTCCTCTCCCAAACTGAACCACCCCATGGGTACAGATTTATCACATTAAGATAGTTTAAAGGTTTTTTAGGGACCCCCAGACTTTCTTCCACCAGGCCATACAGGTACACCACATTGCTGTAACCTACTCCATTCTGTAAATGTAGCTGAATTTCGCTTTCCAAATATGCACAGAGGGCGGTTCTACCCATGTCCAACAGGTCGTCAATGCCAATTTTGCTGCATTCAGCAAGTGTCGTACCCTGTGGCGTAGCCACAGGTGGGCCTGGGTGGGCTGGGGCCCACTCACCTTGGACTCAGGCCCACCCAAAATTGTGACACTCTTGCAGTGGCTGGTGGGGATCCCCAAATCTTGCCAGCTGAAGATTTTCTGTCCTTGTGCAGTCCCCACTCTTCCAAATGTCAGCCAGCAGCAGTGGCGTTCCTAGGGGGGCAGACACCCGGGGCGGCGCCCTGCCCCCCCGGGTGCAGCACCCCCCCCCCGATGCAGCGTGGACCCCCCCGTGTGCAGCACCCCTCCCCCGATGCAGCGCGGAACCCCCTTCCCCCAGGTGCACGCCGCTGGGGGGGGTGCCGCAGTGCGCGCCTGCTCAGAGTTCCCTGACTTCGCGCGTTCGCTGCAGCTCCCTCTGACCCGGAACAGGAAATAACCTGTTCCAGGGCAGAGGGAGCTCCAACGAACGTGCGAAGTCAGCGAACTCAGAGCAGGCGCGCGCCGCGGCACCCCCCAGCGGCGTGCACCCGGGGCGGACCGCCCCCACCGACACCCCTTGGTACGCCACTGGCCAGCAGCACTTGCCTTGAACTGAGGCTGAGACTGGCCCTTCTGCACATGCTCAGTTTTCGCACATGCAAAAGCGCTGAGCGTGCACAGCCTGCCGGCAGCAGCATCAATTTGAAGCAAGTGCTGCTGGCTGCCGTTTGGAAGAGTGCTGGCTGCTTGAGGAGGAGGACATCTTCAGCTGGCAGGGTTTGGGGATCCCCGCCAGTTCAAGTATTTAATATTTGGGGTTTGTGGGCAGGGAGGGGTGGAGAGAGGAGCAAACGGGGGGGGGGGGGATGAATTCCATGCCCACCCACCTTAGGCTCAGGCCCACCCAAAATTGACCATCTGGCTACGCCCCTGGTCGTACCAGTAACAGCTGAGTACGCTTCAGTCCCAGAATGGCTGTGTTAAAATAAAACAATGCAAATAATGAAGATGGAAACAATTCCACTATAATTCTAAAGAAAAGTATGACCAGTGGTGTGCTGGAGCAGGCTCTCATAGGCTCGCAAGAGCCGGTTGTTACGTTTTTAAGATTGTTGGGAGCCGGTTGTTAAAGTAGGGCCCTCCATGGCTTCTTTAACAACTGGCTCCCAAAATATGGGCTTGGGCCCCCTGCTGAATTATCTTTTACTTTGCTGGTGGAGATGCTGAGCCCTGCAAGCCAAGTAAATAGACTACTGCTGCTCCCTGCTCCTTGTTTCCAGCATGCTGCTCAGAGCAAGACGTTGAGAGTGGTGGCAGTCCATTTATTGGCTTCCAGCAAAGGTATGTCTAGCGTGCCCGCACGAAGGGAGGGAGGAGAGAGAGGCAAGTGTTGCACCCCCACCGGCCACCCCTGACCCTTCCAACTGCAGAGCTGGCTACGTCCGGAGAAAGAACCTGTTGTTAAAAATTTACCAGCACACCCCTGAGTATGACTACTAACCAATATGAATGGAATAAATAGAGACCTTAGAATATCTATAGAAAGGACCTCAAATAGCCAAGTGCATGGACTTGGTCTGCGTATAGGCCCCTTTATTTATTTATTTGTTTGTTACATTTGTACCCCACATTTTCCCACCTATTTGCAGGCTCAGTGTGGCTTACATGATACCGGAAAGGTATTAATAGACTCCGGAGTAAAGCAAATACAGATAATGGTTAAGTTGGGGTAAGAAGGGTAGGGACCACATGAAGGAACGTGGTGGGGCCGTATAGAGGATAGCAAGAACAGATGAGATTGTTTGGTGATCAATACGAACTGTGGTGGTGTAGTGTCGCTGATTTCAGGCATTTAAGTTAGGTTGGGGGGCTGAATTGGAGGTGGTCATAGGTGGTTTTCATGGTTTTTGGTAGTGCGTTCCATAGCTGTGTACTGATGTAGGAAAAACTGGATGCGTAGGTTGATTTGTATTTCAGCACTGGTTTTAGCGGTTAAATAGGACCTCATAAATAGCAGTCCTGTCTTTAACCGCTTGGAGCTTAACCAGTTAGCAATGAATATTGGCTTAACCAGTTAAAGTTCCAGCGGACCCCCCCCCCCCCCCAAAAAAACAAGTACGGATATCAATTCTGGTCACTGGAAACAGCCTGGCATTGAATATCCGGGGTCATCGCCAACAGCGGCTACTTATGCAGGCTGCCTCCCGCCAGCTAAATATCAGCCCCTAAAAGTTCATGAGCTTTCAAAACACTGAAGACATTTCTTGAATTTTCCTGTCCCTGATTAGATGATTTTGCACTATGGAATCACACAAGTACAGAATGATGGACAGAAGTTACCTTGTGGCATGTTTGAAATAAAAGGCATTTGAATTTCTGGATACAAAATGAAGGTTGCACACCTTCAACTTACGAAAACGATAGTTCAAACTGAAGGCCTAATTTAATAGTTGGGGTAACACATCAATGGAAAATTAGAATCCCAGCGCATAAAATTTCACCAGAGCGCTACAAAATATTTTTTTCAAATATTTATATTTTTTATTTTAAACATTTTAAAAAGGCCTCTGAGGTGACTCATTTCACAAAAGAGCACGTTTTTGTAAAGTTTTTGGCCGATGATGGTTCAGGTAAGCCACGAAACGTGCTCTTATGTGACACGTTTCGTGGCTTACCTGAATCTTCATCAGCCAAAAACTTTACATTTTTAAAGGCCTCTGGGGTGACTCGTTTCACATAAGAGCACGTTTCGTGTCTTACCTGAATCTTCATCGGCCAAAAACTTTACATTTTTAAAGGCCTCTGGGGTGAGCACGTTTCGTGTCTTACCTGAATCTTCATCAGCCAAAAACTTGAATTAAACTTTACAAACTACTAAGAAAATTAGCTTATACTTCACTCAGAAGCAGGACTGTTATGCCAAATAATTTTGCACCCTCAGTGATAGCGGGCAGTCTATCCTCGAGAAGCCAAGGCCTGTAATGGTGACTCTCTCTAAGCTTTGCTGCTAGAGGAAGATTCACTAGAGCTCACAAAGAAACACTCTCTGAATTAGGAATTTTACTGGAGAAAGTCCTGATGAATTCTGTTCTGGCGTAGGGGTGACTAACTTCTCTTGTTGCTGGAGAGAACAAGGGGGCTGCGTGACAAAGAAGCTTCTTGCTATATTGGGAATGAAACTTCAGGTCCTTACTGTCAGAATGGGAGCTTAATTATAGCACTGCAGTCGCATTCTCCTTTTGAAAAGGATATTTTCCTGTGAGGTTTATTTTTCAAGTGGAATCCTTGCTGCTATTTTTGGTAGCGTTTGCCTTTGTTGCGGAATGAGTGGATGAGTTTTAGCATGGTTTAAGGAGGATTCCTTCAAAGGCAATGATGACGGTGCATGCTTTTTCTATCTAGTTTTGTATTTTTTTTTTTTTTTTTGCTTTTTTTTTTTACTGATCTGCTCCTACTTTAAAGAACAAGGACAGTGGGCATGAACTGATTATCATTAATTTAACTTTGGCATTTGTGTTCTACTTATCTCCTGAAACAAATGTCCTTAAACTTTCACCATAAAATCATCACAAATAAAACAATATTATAGAAAAACTAGTAAATCTGGCCCGTTTCTGACACAAATGAAACGGGCGCTAGCAAGGTTGTCCTCGGAGTGTGTATGTTTGAGAAAGTGTGTGTGAGACTGACTGAGTGAGAGAGAGAGAGAGAGAGAGAGAGAGTGAATGTACGAATGTGTGTGTGTGTGACAGAGAGAGAGTGAGACTGGGTGTGAGTGTGTATGTGAGAGAGAGAGTGTGTGTGTGAGAATGAGAGTGTGTGCCATGGGCCCCCCTCCCTCCCTCTGAGTTACAGGGTCGTCGTCCCCCCCCAATAAACATTATTATAGAAAAACAAGACCCTTCATAAGAAATGAGCTATAACACTTTTCAAACAACCCAAGCTTTCAAACCTTGACAAAAAGACACACAAGAAGATATCTGTCGTAAGCTCAAAGGCAAATCATTCCAAAACATGGGTGCCAAACCCCCTAATCGTTCCCCCCATGTATATTTTAAATTAAATAATTTCCACCAAATTCTATATATCGTGTGTTAATTTCTGTGTGGAAATCAAAGCATATTCTATAACAATGCACGTAGCTTAGTTAACTAGCTAATTAACAGTAATTGACATTAAGATTTACGCCCACAACTCGCTAAGCGTATTCTGTAACGTGGTGCGCCTAAATTCTACGTCTAATAGTTGAAAAGGGGGCGGGGTATGGGCATTTCTAAAATCTATGAACATTATTATAGAATACACACGCTCTGTACCTAAGTCACCGGGATTTACGCCAAGTAAAACATGGCCTAAATCGACGTGACCAAATTTGGTCACGTGGAGAGGCACTCAGTGTAAGCCTATTCGATAAAATGTAGGCGTCCTTTAGAGAGTGCGACTAGATGTCTTTTTGTACCGCGTGGATTTTTCTGGCGCCATATATATAATCAAGCCCTTTGTGGGGAGGCGCACAAAATCCTAAGTTTCTATTATTCTATAAAATGTAAATTTCAATCCGGAATATTCCATTGCGCCCAGTCACACACACATCCTGGTGCTTTTACATGTAAAATCTTAAAGCAGTACTTTGCAACCCAGTCTTCGGAGCACACACAGCCAGTCAGATTTTCAAGATATCAACACTGAATATGCATGAGACAGGTTTACATGCCACTTAGCCACTGTATTCTGTGCACTTAATGCGTAGATAGTAATAGTTCTAATAACTCACATTACAGTAGTCCAGCTGAGCAAGTGTCACCATTTGAACCACCTAACAAAGTAACATAGTAGATGACGACAGAGAAAGACCTGTCTGGTCCATCCAGTCTGCCCAACAAGATAAACTCATATGTGCTATTTTTTGTGTATACCTGACCTTGATTTGTATCTGCCATTTTCAGGGCACAGACCGTAGAAGTCTGCCCAGCACTAGCCCCGCCTCCCAACCACTAGCCCTGCTTCCCACCATCAGCTCTGCCACCCAGTCTCCGCTAAGCTTCTGAGGATCCATTCCTTCTGAACAGGATTCCTTTATGTTTATCCCACGCATTTTTTAATTCCGTTACCGTTTTCATCTCCACCACCTCCCGTGGGAGGGCATTCCAAGTATCCACCACTCTCTCCATGAAAAAATACTTCCTGACATTTTTCTTGAGTCTGCCCCCCCTTCAATCTCATTTCATGTCCTCTAGTTCTACCGCCTTCCCATCTCCGGAAAAGGTTTGTTTGCAGATTAATACCTTTCAAATATTTGAATGTCTGTATCATATCATCCCTGTTTCTCCTTTTCTCCAGGGTATACATGTTCAGGTCAGCAAGTCTCTCCTCATACGTCTTGTAACGCAAATCCCATACCATTTTTGTAGCTTTTCTTTGCACTGCTTCAATTCGTTTAACATCCTTAGCAAGATACGGCCTCCAAATCTGAACACAATACTCAAGGTGGGGCCTCACCAACGTCTTATACAGGGGCATCAACACCTCCTTTCTTCTGCTGGTCACACCTCTCTCTATACAGCCTAGCAACCTTCTGGCTTCGGCCACTGCCTTGTCACACTGTTTGTCGCCTTCAGATCCTCAGATACTATCACCCCAAGATCCCTCTCTCTGTCCGTACATATCAGACTCTCACAGCCTAACACATACGTCTCCCGTGGATTTCTTCTCCCTAAGTGCATCACTTTGCATTTCTTCACATTGAATTTTAATTGCCAGACCTTAGACCATTCTTCTAGCTTCCGCAGATCCTTTTTCATGTTTTCCACTCCCTCCCAGGTGTCCACTCTGTTACAAATCTTAGTATCGTCCGCAAAAAGGCAAACTTTACCTTCTAACCCTTTAGCAATGTCACTCACAAATATATTGAACAGAATCAGCCCCAGCACCGATCCCTGAGGCACTCCACTACTCACCTTTCCCTCATCCGAGCGAATTCCATTAACCACCACCCTCTGGCATCTGTCCGTCAACCAGTTCCTAATCCAGTTAACCACTTCAGGTCCTATCTTCAGCCTGTCCAGTTTATTTAAGAGCCTCCTGTGGGGAACCGTGTCAAAAGCTTTGCTGAAATCTAAGAGGACTTTTTTTTTTTTTGTTACATTTGTACCCCACGCTTTCCCACTCATGGCAGGCTCTATGTGGCAGGCAATGGAGGGTTAAGCGACTTGCCCAGAGTCACAAGGAGCTGCCTGTGCCGGGAATCGAACTCAGTTCCTTAGGACCAAAGTCCACCACCCTAACCACTAGGCCACTCCTCCACTTCTAGGCTACTCCACGTCTATAGCACATCCCTGATTAAATTCTCCTGTCACCCAGTCAAAGAATTCAATGAGATTCGTTTGGCACGATTTCCCTTTGGTAAAACCCTGTTGTCTCTGATATTGCAACTTATTGGCTTCCAGGAAATTCATTATCCTTTCCTTCAGCATCGCTTCCATTACTTTTCCAATAACCGAAGTGAGGCTTACCGGCCTATAGTTTCCAACTTCTTCCCTATCGTCATGTTTGTGAAGAGGGACCACATCCGCTGTTCTCCAATCCCACAGAACCTCGCCTGTCTCCAAAGATTTATTAAACAAATCTTTACGAGGACCCGCCAGAACCTCTCTGAGTTCCCTCAGTATCCTGGGGTGGATCCCTTATGGTCCCATGACTTTGTCCACCTTTAGATTTTCAAGTTGTTCATACACACTGTCTTCCGTGAACGGTGCTATATCCACTCCATTCTCATATGTACTTTTGCCAGTCAATCGTAGTCCTTCTCCAGGATTTTCTTCTGTGAAAACAGAACAAAAGTATCTGTTTAGCAAATTTGCTTTTTCTTCATCATTATCTACATAGCGGTTCGCAGCATCTTTCAGTCTTAGTCTTCCTCCTTTCACTAATATACCTGAAGAAATTTTTGTCACCCCTCCTTACATTTCTAGCCATTTGTTCTTCCGCTTGCGCTTTTGCCAGACATATCTCTCTCTTGTCTTCTTTCAGTTTCATCCGGTATTCCTCTCTGTGTTCCTCTTCTTGAGTTTTTCTGTATTTCAGGAATGCCAACTCTTTAGCCTTTATTTTCTCAGCCACTTGCTTGGAGAACCATATCGGTTTCCTTTTTCTCATGCTTTTATTTACTCTCCTTACATAAATGTTTGTGGCCATATTTATAGCTTCTTTCAGCTTGGACCACTGTCCTTCCACTTCTCGTATTTCCTCCCAGCCCATCAGCTCCTTCCTCAGGAATTCCCCCATTTTACTAAAGTTAGCATGCTTGAAATCCAGGACTTCGAGTTTTGAGTGGCCGCCCTCCAGCTGTCATATCAAACTAAACTGTTTGATGGTCACTGCTGCCCAGGTGGGCACCCACTTGGACATTTGACACACTATCCCCATTTGTGAGCAGCAGATCCAGTGTCGCTCCCTCCCTCGTGGGTTCCGTCACCATTTGTCTGAGCAGAGCACTTTGAAAAGCATCCACGATCTACTACTACTACTATTTAACATTTCTAGAGCGCTACAAAGTGTACGCAGCGCTGTACAAACTTCTTTCCGATTCCGCAGATGGAACCTTCCAATCTCCATCTGGCAGATTGAAATCTCCCAGGAATAGCACCTCTCTCTTCTTTCCCAAATTTTGAATAGCTGTCATCAGATCTTTATCTAGTTCCTCCAATTGTGTCGGAGGTCTGTAGACAACACCCACGAGGAAAGAGGTTCTATCATCTCTTTTTAAGGTGATCCATATCGCTTCTTCCTTTCCCCAGGTCCCTGTCATTTCAGTCGCTGCGATATCATTTCTCACATACAGAGCTACTCCTCCACCTTTACGACCATCTCTATCCTTCCTAAATAGATTATAGCCTGGTATGTTTGCATCCTATTCATGGGAACCATTGAGCCATGTCTCCGTGATTGCAACAACGTCTAAGTCTGCCTCCAACATCAGGGCTTGAAGGTCATGAACTTTATTGCTTAGACTGTGCGAGCATTTGTGGTCATCGCTTTCCATCTACATTTCAGTGGAATTTTGATCTTCTGTTTAGTTTCTTGTTTGGTCTCACTTCCTGCTGTGTTGGTAAGAAGTGATTTACTAAGATTGTTGTTTTCATTGCTTTCTTTTCTACTGACACATCTTGTCTTTAGCTTTAGCTGGGGGTGACCACTTGAAGTGAACTGCCTCCATATGCCACCCCCGCCTTCTAGTTTAAATACCTAGAAATATATTGTCTGAATTTCTCCCCAATGATTTTTTTTTCCTGCTACAGTGAGATGCAGCCCATCGCTACAGTATAGTCTTTTGTTTTTCCATGTATTGCCCCATCCTCCTATGTACCTAAATCCTTCTTGGTGACACCAGGCTTTGAGCCAGCTATTGAAATTCTCAGTACTTTGCAATCTTTTCTCTCCCTTTCCAAAGGTAGGTAGTACTTCGGAAAAGCTATTTTTTGTATCAAAGGTTTTAACCCCTCTCCCAGCTCCTGAAAAGCTCTCTGTTGCCAGTGTTGTATAATAACTAAGGGGTTTAGTGTGCGCTAAAATTAAGCACGTGCTAAAAGCTAGAGATGCCCGTATATTCCTATGGAAGTTTCTAGTATTTAGCACTCAATAAAAACGCTGGCACGCCTTTGTAAAGGACCTACTCAGTAAATGTAACTAGTTACTTTTACTTGTAAAGAAGTACAGGAAAAATGTGTTACCTTTACTTTTACCAAAGTAAAATTTTACCAATTCTTACTACTTTTATCTCGTACTTCTGGTGCTTGCAGTTAAAAGTAAAAATGGCAGAGAGAACTAAATGATGATACCTCAGTAAACCAAGTGAAACAGCAAAAACCTGGAACAGGATTTTTCAATTCCAGACCTCGTCACACAAACCTTAAATTTTGGTGTTCAGGGAATACAGCCTTTGAGAACAGTAGAGTTGTTATGCTTGTTGAACTGATTACTAGTCTCCTGCCAAACCGAGCAAGGATGATTTTGGTCACTTTGAAGCAGAGATGAAGCTGAAGCTGGTTGCAATTCTTGGGGAACAGACATATGTCTCTATTACAACAGACTGCTGGACATCCCATGGAAAATTTTACATTGGTGTGACAGTCCACTGGATTGAATTGTAGAGTAATAAAATTGTTGGAATAAAAATGTTAACAGTAGTTGCATTCATTGTAGTGATGGTACTTCTTATTTTTATTCAAAAAGTATTATATTAGGCAGTAACTTTTTAACTTTTACTTAAGTAAATGTTTCAATTTGTTCTTCACTGTACTTTTACTTAAGTATTAAAATATACATTTATTTTCACTTTTACTTAAGTACTTTGACCTAGTACTTTGAACAACACTGCCTGTTGTAACTGGTCCACCACAAAAAAAAAAATATATATCTGCTGAATTAATCTCGGTTGCCATATACTGTGCCACTGAAAGATCAGTTTAGGAGGTGAGAACTTTTGTGCAGAAAAGAGGAATGGGATATTAAGGTGGCCAAACAGGTAGAAAAGGTGACAGTGGAAGCTAGAAATATGCTTGGGTGTACAGGGAGAGGAATGGCCAATAGGAAAAAGGAAGTGATGCCCCTGTATAAGACCCGGGCGAGACCTCATTTAGAATATTATGTACAATTCTGGAGACCGCACCTTCAAAAAGACATAAACAGGATGGAGTCGGTTCAGAGGGTGGCTACTAAAATGGTCAGTGGTCTTTGTCATAAAGTGTATAGGGACAGACTTAAAGATCTCAATATGTATACTTTGGAAGAAAGGCGGGAGAGAGGAGATATCAACGACCATCTATCATTCAGGAAAATGTTGAAGACCCACCTCTTCAAAAAAGCTTACCTGAATGATTGTAATTAAATTTTCAAACCAGCTATTTGATCCTGATGACTGTTACCCATTTAGACTATATTTCCCAATCTTTTTTTTTTTTTTATTTGTACCCCACGCTTTCCCACTCATGGCAGGCTCAATGCGGCTTAGGTACTTATTTGTACCTGGGGCAATGGATGGTTAAGTGACTTACCCAGAGTCACAAGGAGCTGCCTGTGCCTGCAGTGGGAATCAAACCCAGTTCCCCAGTCCATCACTCTAACCACTAGGCCACTCCGCCACTCCTTATGCACCTCCCTATCTTTCCTTACCAACTCTTTAGCACTAGTAATCTGTGTGACTTGGTAGGGAATGTTAATTTCTGGAGCCTTAGTCGGCATCAGAGGATTGCTTTGTTCATTTTTGGGAGAAGGAGCGACTATGAGGAATGGGGCAATTGGATCCCTTCCTGTAGCGTCTATTCCTAATGAACAGGCTCTATAAGTAATAGATGTTACACCTCTAAAAGTGATGGCCAACTGGTTGCATTTAGTCATCTGACAGAATTTGTCCGTATCTTCATAATCAAAATACTGTTCTTAAGGGAAGGTATCGCTTGACCTGAATAAGGAATCCACAAACCTGTATACCACCAAACCTCTGACCAACTTCCACAGGTGGAAAAGGGACACAGATAAACGTCAAAGGCAGCATAATATCTTTGATAAGGCAATTTGCCACATCTAGTGTAGGAACATACATCAAGAGTCACAGTAATTGTCTCATTGGTAGGGGCCAGTACCACCTTGAAAGGAATCAAATGATCAGGTCCTATTATTTGTGGTATGGAAGGTACCAAAATGATAGTCAGGTAATACAACAGGAAGAAAAAAATTGCCATGGCTGAGCCAGGTTGAGGCATTTTGTCAGTAGGAGGGTAAATATTATCTGAAAGGTGTTGAGTCAAGGTAAAGTGAGTGGTAGTTGACGAATGGTGAATATTACAAGTAAAAGGATTAATCCTAATGTTTCGGCAATGACAGAAGTCACAAAGAGAACTATTCCCATATAAAATAGGTGTGGGTAAAGCATCAGGTATTGGTATATGCAGGGAAGATTCTGATGGCTCCTGCAGGGGAAAGAGTGTATACTTCTAATGGTCTTTCTCCAACCTCTCTGAAAAATAACCAAGGTCTCCAACCGGTACTAAGTAGGTCGTAGGTGACTAGCCAAAAATCCACTACTTCACAGGTGTCAGGCCTGACCAAAGGTATGTCTGTCTGTTCTATTCTCAAGCCTACACTTCCTCCGAATAGAGAAAGTATGTCAACTGTATGTCGGCCGGGGCCAATGGTCAATGGATCGAGCAATGGCTCACACAGTGTCTGGAATCTGGTTAGTGGGTCCCAATTGGGGTTATCTTCTGGTGCTGGATCCCAAAGAGTCCACCTCACACTATCTTCTGAGTCTGAGTCTGACTCCCAAGGGGGGTCAGGGTTTTCAAATTCCCAAGGGGGAGATGAAGACTGAAAGGAGAATGGAGTGTCCGGTGGGGAAACCTGAATACTATCTGCTTTGTTTTCCTCGGACATGTACCTCAACAACTAAACAACCGTGTAACCTGGGTGAAGGCGTACAGCAGCAAAGGACCCTCTACCGTCAGAGGAAACACAATATTTCTCAAGGGGTCTGTTCCCAATTTTCCTTACAAAGAGCCAAGGCAACCAACCAGTACAATAAAGCTTGTAGGTAATTATCCAGAATAGGACTTCCTCTCCTGTCTCAGGTCTAACCAAGGGCCATTCGTTTCGTTCTACATTAACGGTTCCTGAACACCTAGCACAGGGAAAATATCTTGTATAATCCTGTCGGGGGCCTGTGCTTGAAGTTTCTAGTAAAGGTTGACACTGGAGATGATACCTATCTGTAGGATCCCAAAGGGAATTGTTGTCCGGTGCCAGATCCAAAAGGAAAAGATGTCAGATTCGGAGCTTGTCTGACTCATATGGGGAAGAAGGACTTGTTAGGTTATGTAATGCAGATAATATTGAAACTTTTGGTGAAAGTAAAGAAACCAATTAGGGCAAAGATTATTGAGAGGCCTAAGGCAACGAATGGAGAGGATGAGTTCAGTCACAATGTCCCAAGGAGTTAGTTGGGGGGGGGAGGAGCCTTACTGGATTGACCATTAATGTCACTCAATCTGTATGGGTGGAATTAGGTGAAAGGATATCAGCTTCACTTGTATTGCTTGGAGGAGTGGGGAGTTGTACAGCTGGGGATAAGGGGATTGTAGGTTCAGTCTTGATGGTGGTCAAGGTAAGGTTCATGAGAGGATTATGGTCAGTGTCAGGCACAATAGGAGGCTTAGGATGGGTAAGTAGAGGCTTGCAACAAGGTAAGGTTTTCAGGAGATGGGATAACAGTAGCTGACCTACTACCAATATAGGGAGGGTTAGTAGGAAACAAAGTACGATTGTCAATGGGAGAAGAAACTATTCGTAGAATTTTCAACTGGCAATGAGAAATTACCCGCTGGAAATTCAGTCTCGGTGTGGTTCCCTGTTGACCAGGTGGGATTGTCGGGTAAGGTGGTAGTGAACCCTGTGAAATTATGGGGAGGTGTTGTTTCTGGTGAGCTGCTCTTCCCTATTGGTGTGGAATGTGCACCAGACCTTGTGGAAGTTGCAAGGGTATGGATAACCGTGAAGTTTCTTATGACAATAGAGTTTTTCAACCCGATAAGGTAAAATTATCAGCCGAAAAGGTACTGACAGTGTGATCACCAACCGTGGGGGTGTTTGCTTTAGTTGGGGCAACACCAAACACTGCAATTAAAATCAATGCTATACCCAAACACAAAACAGCAAGGCACACAAGTCCAATGATACTCAGCCGAGCAGTCGGAAAGCAAAAGAAAATGGAGTACTCCTGCACCAAGGTATACTCCTGGGTGTCAGAACTTTCTGTGTCTGCGTCCTCAGATGACTCGTCAGACCACTGAGTTAGGGTTTCAGACTGCCTTTCAGTTGGGGTCGGTAAAGAGTTACAACAGGTCAACTTGATACAGTTCAGCTTGACTGGGGTCAGGTTCTTTGATGTTAGCAAGGGCTGACAGGTCAGCAACAGTAGGTTCTCGTTGGAGGACAGCAGGTGGTGGTGCTATGCTGGTGACCTCTCGAGAGGGGATTTCTTCACTTCCTACTCCTTCCATTTCCCTCTAACTTTCCTTACCATCCTTACTACTCCTTAACCTTCCCTATCTCTCTCTTCCATTGTTACCCTTCTTTGTTTGCACTTATATCAAACCATACAACTATTCGTTTACTACAATGTAATTATTCTCCAAACTCTGTAATTGTTATTTACTATGTAAGCTGCATTGAGCTGCAATATGTGGGAAAGCGCGGGGTA
This sequence comes from Microcaecilia unicolor, assembly GCF_901765095.1. Taxonomy (NCBI): domain Eukaryota; kingdom Metazoa; phylum Chordata; class Amphibia; order Gymnophiona; family Siphonopidae; genus Microcaecilia; species Microcaecilia unicolor. Next base: position 630,382,702 of record NC_044032.1, read on the forward strand.
CAAATGGTAAAAATAATAATAATAATAATAATAGAGGCATGTAAATACCCGTGGGACAAATGCACAGGAGGCTAGTCTTTTTCAACTGAAAGGAAGCTCTGAAACAAGGGGAGCATAGGATGAAGGTGAAAGAGGATAGATCGAAATAAACCTGAGGAAATACTTCTTCATGGAAAGGTGGTGAATTAATGGAATGACCCTTCGTGGAAGTGGTGGAGAAGACAACTGTATCTGAATTCAAGACATCTTGGGACAAGTACATAGGATCTCTAAGGGAGTGATAGGGAGAGTAGATGGCAGGCATGGGCAGACTGGATAGGTCATCTGATCTTTACTCTATCTACATTTTTCTCTGTTTCTGTGAATTATTATAATTCCCAACACCCCAGATTGAAGTACCATATAGAAATCTTAACACTCGCTTACACAGGCTCAACTGCCAGCAAACCATTCCCACCCCCAGCCCAAAGTAATTTAGTTTTATCTGGGTTTACCTTCAGCTTATGGCGAATCCTCCAGTGCTCTACCCTAGAAAAACACAACTTCAAAAACTCACTGAATAGAATAACCAGCAAGATGTTATTTTCATATGAATAGTGAATAGTGAAAAATCATCAAATTGTTCAACATGTTCCCTACCATACTCATGAGAGACTCCTGAGAAAATTAAAAGTCATGGGATAGGAGGCAAGATTCTGTGTGGATTAGGAATTGGCTATTAGACAGAAATAGAGGGTAGGTTTAAATGGACATTTTTCACAGTGGAGGAGGGTGAATAGTAGAGTGTTGCAGGCTGAAAGAGAATATGAAGAAAAACTTGCTTCAAAGACAAAAATTAATAATAAAAACTTTTTCAGGTACATCAGAAGCAGAAAGCATGTGAGGGAATCCGTGGTACTGTTAGATCATGAAGGAGCCAAAGGGCACTCAGGGAGGACAAGGCCATAGCGAGAGATTAAATATTCTTTGCTTCAGTCTTTATGAAGGAAGATGCACCAGAAATGGTTTTCAAGGGTGATGATGAGAAGGAACTGAAGATGTACTGAGCAAATCAATAAATTAAAGAATGCTAATCACCAGGACAGATGGTATACACCCTGGGGTGCTGAACGAACTCAAACATGAAATTGCCCATCTGTTCTTAGTGATCTGTAACCTGTTGTTTAAAATCGTCCTTAGTACTTAAAGATTGGGGGGTGGCCAATGTAACACCAATTTTAAAAAAAGGTTTCAGTGGTGATCTGGGAAAATTATAGACCAATAAGCCTGACCAGTACCAGGCAAAATAAGCAGAAACATTATAAAATTATGGCACATATACACAAACCAGGTTTAATGGGATAGCGTTCAGCTGGGTTCAGCCAAGAGAAGTCTTGCCTTACCAATTTGTTTCATTTCTTTGAAGGTGTGAATAAACATGTGGATAAAGGTGAACTGGTTATGTGGAGGGGCATAATCGAAGGGATGCCCAAGTTTTGCTTGAGGACGTCCTTGCAAAAGTCCCGACGGCAGGGGCAGGGAAAACCCGTATTATCGAAACAAGATGGACGTCTATCTTTTGTTTCGATAATATGGTCGGGATGCCCAAAATCCTGAAATTTAGGTCGTCCTAGAGATGGTCATCCCTAGACTGGTTGTTTCTGATTTTCAGCGATAATGGAAATCAAGGATGCTCATCTCAGAAGTGACCAAGTTACAAACCCTTTGGTCGTGGGAGGAGCCAGCATTCGTAGTGCACGGTCCGCCCTGACATGCCAGGACACCAACCGGGCACCCTAGGGGGCACTCAGTGGACTTCATAAATTGCTCCCAGGTACATAGCTCCCTTACCTTGTGTGCTGAGCCCCCCAAACTCCCCCAAACCCCCTCTACCCAGCACTGTGCACCACTACCATAGCCCTTATGGTGAAGGGGGACCACTAGATGTGGGTTACAGTGGGTTTCTGGTGGGTTTTGGAGGGCTCACATTACCTGGTCACCCAACGTATAATTAAACTCTGGAATTTCGTTGCCGGAGAAAGTGGTGAAGGCAGTTAGCTTAGCAGAGTTTAAAAGGGGGTTGGACGGTTTCCTAAAGGACAAGTCCATAAACCGCTACTAAATGGACTTGGGAAAAATCCACAATTCCAGGAATAACATATATAGAATGTTTGTACGTTTGGGAAGTTTGCCAGGTGCCCTGGCCTGGATTGGCGCTGTCGTGGACAGGATGCTGGGCTCGATGGACCCTTGGTCTTTCTCCCAAGTATGGCATTACTTATGTACTTATGTACCACCACAAGTGTAACAGGTAGGGGGGATGGGCCTGGGTCCGGCCTCCTGCGTGCACTGCACCACTAAAAACTGCTCCAGGGACCTGCATACTGCTGTGAATGGACCTGAGTATGACATTTGAGGCTGGCACCAAAATATTTTGATTTTTATTGAGGGTGGGAGGGGGTTAGTGACCACTGGGGCAGTAAGGGGAGGTCATCCCCGATTCTCTCCGGTGGTCATCTGGTCAGTTTGGGCACCTTTTGTGCCTTGGTCATAAGAAAAACAGGACCAGGTAAAGTCGTCCAACTGCTCGTCAAGGACGCCCTTTTTTTTCCATTATGGGTCGAGGACACCTATGTGGTTAGGCACGCCCAAGTCCCGCCTTGCTACGCCTCTGACACGCCCCCGTGAACTTTGGTCGTCCCCGTGACGGAAGGCAGTTGTGGACGCCCAAATCGGCTTTTCAATTATACCGATTTGGGCGACCCTGTGAGGACGCCCATCTTCCGATTTGTGTCAAAAGATGGGCGTCCTCTTTCGAAAATGAGCCTGATAGTGTACCTAGATTTTATTATGGGATAGGATGCAATGTCCTTTTCTGGATTAGGAATTGGTTATTGGACAGAAAGCAGAGGGTAGGTTAAATGTCCATTTTTCTCAATGAAGGAGGGTGAATAGTGGAGTGCCTCAGGGATCTGTACTGGGATTGATGCTATGTAATATATTTATAAGTGATCTGGAAATCGGAATGACGTGAGGTGATTAAATGCTTCTTTCATAATGCCATGCTAGCGACTGCTGCACAGCAAATGAGAGAAAGTCCATAGGAACTGAATGGGCTTCCTCTCATTTACCACCCAGGAATTGCTAACACAGCTTTGTAAAAGAAGCCCTATATTTACAGATGACACAAAACTATTAAAAGTTGTCCAAACAGAGGTTAGTCCGGTAAAAAAAGGTATTTTCTTTTCTCTGTTTTGATTTTATTTCTTTTTATTACCTTTAAAAAAGTGGACTAACACAGCTATCACACCACCTTACTCAGGAAGACCTTAGGAAACTGGAAGACTGAGTATCCAAATGGCAGATGAAATTTAATATGGACAAATACAAAGTGATGTACATTGGGAAGAATAATCCAAATCATAGTTACCTGATGCTGGGGTCCACCTTAGGAGTCCAGCATCCAAGAAAAAGATCTAGGTGTCACTGTAGACAATACACTTAAATCTTTTGCTGAGTATGTGATGGTAGCCAAAAAAGCAAACAAGATGCTAGGAATTATTAGGAAAGGGATGGTAACTAAGACCAAGAATATTATAATGCCTCTGTATTGTGTTCAGTTCTGGTCTCCGTATCTCAAAAAAGATAGAGTGGAATTAGAAAAGTTCAAAGAAGAGCAACCAAAATGATAAAGGGGATGGAACTCTCCCATATGAGGAAAAGCTAAAGAGGTTATACTTGTAAAATAGATGGCTGAGGGAGATATGATTAAGGTCTACAAAATCCTGAGTAGTGTAGAATATGCACATCACTGCCAAGCTTTCTCTTCTATTGTGAGCAAGTGCAAGGTGATGCATGTGGGAAAAAAAGAACCCGAATTATAGCTACGTCATGCAAGGTTCCACATTAAGAGTTACGAACCAAGAAAGGGATCTGGGTGTCGTCGTCGATAATACACTGAAACCTTCTGCTCAGTGTGCTGCTGCGGCTCGGAAAGCGAATAGAATGTTGGGTATTATTAGGAAAGGTATGGAAAACAGGTGTGAGGATGTTGTAATACCGTTGTATCGCTCCATGGTGCCACCGCACCTTGAGTATTGTGTTCATTCTGGTCGCCGCATCTCAAGAAAGATATAGTAGAATTGGAAAAGGTGCAGCGAAGGGCGACTAAAATGATAGCAGGGATGGGACGACTTCCCTATGAAGAAAGACTAAGGAGGCTAGGGCTTTTCAGCTTGGAGAACAGACGGCTGAGGGAAGACATGATAGAGGTATATAGAATAATGAGTGGAGTGGAACAGGTGGAAGTGAAGTGTCTGTTCACGCTTTCCAAAAAATACTAGGACTAGGGGGCATGCGATGAAACTACAGTGTAGTAAATTTAAAACAAATCGGAGAAAATTTTCTTCACCCAACGCATAATTAAACTCTGGAATTCGTTGCCAGAGAACGTGTGAAGGCGGTTAGCTTGGCAGAGTTTAAAAAGGAGTTAGACGGTTTCCTAAAGGACAAGTCCATAAACCACTACTAAATGGACTTGGGAAAAATCCACAATTCCAGGAATAACATATATAGAATGTTTGTACGTTTGGGAAGCTCACCAGGTGCCCTTGGCCTGGATTGGCCGCTGTCGTGGACAGGATGCTGGGCTCGATGGACCCTTGGTCTTTTCCAGTGTGACATTACTTATGTACTTATGTAAAAGTGAATAGATGTTTTACTCTTTCAAAAAGTACAGATAGATACACTCAATGAAGTCACATGGAAATATTTTTTCACTCATTGGGAATGAGACTTGATATACCTCCTTTCTGTGGCTTTTGTAACTATATTCAAAGCGGTTTACATACTATATACAGGTACTTATTTGTTTGTACCTGGGCAATGAAAGGTTAAGAAAAAAAACTGTTTATAGTGGAGTCCATTGGCCCCTCTGATAACTACCTAGTCTTAGGGAAGGGCTATAATATATGGGAATTCCTTCTCTGATATATTTCTACTTACCATAGGAAATATACCATTTGGACCTGTGGGGCAAATAGGGTTTTTGCCTCCTTACACCCACCCCAAGATACAGTGGACAGAGAAAGCAGAGAAGACAAAGACTATGTTCCTTTGAAGGGGAAAGTCTTTTATTACTTACCAATTTAGGTAACAACAAAGTAATCAGTAAGTAACAAATAACTATTTGTTATGAGAGGAAGAGAGACCACTGTCTGTAAATACACCTTTGATACAATAAAGATATTAAAAAAAAAAAGAGTAACTCAGTTGATCATCTCAGCCTCTGTCTAAATACCACACAGCAGCCACTTATATACTCTTTTGTACAATGCATTGGTCATCAATTCCCTCCCAAAAATCATGCAGTTTGCAATTTCAGCTAATTTCTGTGTTACATCAGCTAATTTCTGTCTTACTGTATTGTTTACATAAAATGGAAAAACACTATCTAAATGTTATGGAATACAGAACATAATATCTAAATGTTTATGAAAAACAGAAGTCCAACGTTTCTTTCACAGTATCAGGCCCGCTAGGAAAACCTGAATTTGTGAGCCCTTGGACCCCTGCCGAGGAGCGGCAGTGGCAGGCAAAACCACCCCAAACCAGAGACAAGGCAGAACCCTGACGGGCTGGTAGAAACAGGACTGGAACCGCCGGACTGGAGCTGCAACTGAGGCAAGCAAGCTGGGACAGGCAGAGCAGGAACAGCTAGACTTCACCTACGCTTGACCACCGTTCCCCAGGGGTTGAGCCCCTGGGTGCAGGCGGCCTGCAGGACTTACAGGACACAGTGGTTGGAAACAAGCTAGGCCGAACAGGAACTGAGGGTCAAAGGGAAAGGAACAAACATGGGAGGCAAGGCCGGTAACTGGGCTAGAACTCACAGACAAACATACAACACTAGATGGAAAGTGGACAGGCAAAAGACAAGGTCTGAAAGGCTGCAAGCAGCCACTGAGAAGGGTACAAAGATAGGTAACAGCAAGGACTAAGAGCTGCCAAGCAGCCACTAGGGAAAAACACTGACAGACAAAAGAACAAGAACAGAAAGCTGCCCAGCAGCCACTAGGAAGGGAACTAGAAATAAATGCTAACAGCTAACCTACACACAGACTAACCAAGGACCAGACAAGAAATACAAACAAGAACAAGACTAGGAAACAAGCAATAAACTACCTAAAGACTAGACTAGAACCAGACAAGGATTTCAGACAATAAACAGACTAGGCAGAAGTACAACAGAGGCACACCAACATACCCAGAGACCTTAGGAGATGCAAAGGCCCTGAATAGAAGAACACCAGTTCCTTATCAAGACCCTGACTGATGATGTCACAACTACAGGGCACAGGCAGAAAGCATACTGAAGCACAGAGAGGCTTAACATACACAGGTGCAGTATAGTGGAGTAATTAGAGCCATGCTGGAAGCAGCCAGCACACAGAGACGGAGACAGAGCTAACTCAGGAAGAACAGACAGAAGCCAGCTCAGAAGCTGACCGCTGGAAATAAGGTGAGTCTGAGAGGGGTCACAACCACAATCGTGACACACAGAAGATTGCAATCGCCACTTTGCTACAGGAATCTTTCCAAGACCCAGAACTTTATCATTGTTTTGTCTAATATCCTCTACACATCTTCTCTCTCAAACTGTTTACATATTCTTGCCCTTGTCTGAGTCAGTCAACTCTGTCAGGGAGGGGAAGAGTGCTCCTTGCTGAATCAGCATGACCTTGTATTCACAGCATTCGCAGCTCTCAGCAAAATACAGAAACCTAACTCATAATCCTAACCTCTAAGAATCTTTTATATACCCAATGTACCTGAATGTAACTCACATTGAGCTACTACTGAAAAAAGGTGTGAGCAAAATCCAACTAACTAATTAACCTACTAACTAAATAAATATACTACTGCCACTCCATCACCCTTTTTACCCACCCACTGCAGGTAGCAAATTGCTTAACGCAGAGGAAAGACCATACTTAACTATAATTGTGTCCTGCCCTCCACCCAGCTCCACCCCTTCACTTCCACCAATGAGAAGAGATGGTGGGCTGGGAGCAGTTTTTTTCACTCCTTCATATCTGTGCCCTGTGCATCCACACCAAGGTTGCCAGGTGGGCAGTTTTCCCGCCCAGTTGGGAAACTTTTGTCCGCTGCGGGTCGCGTTTTTGGGCTATTTTGTGGTTTTTTGTGCTGGTTTTTTTGCGTTTTTTTCAGGCCGTGGGGCGGGGCTAATGATATTTTGGGCTGGATTTGATTACGTTTGGGCGGGGTTGATGACGGAGGAGGCGGGGTTGATGACGGTGGAGTTGGGGTTGATGACGGCGGGGGCGGGGGTGTGAACTTTTTGGGCGGGTTTGGGGACCGGGTAATTGGCAACACTGATCCACACTGCTCACAGCAACTAGTACAGCGTTGCTCACTGTCCCCTGGAGCAGTTCAGCCCAAAATTGCAAATTGCACCGTGCAACCTCCAGAGGCGTAGCGAGACTCGGTATTTTGGATGGGCCCTTTCCACGCGCACGTGCCCCCTCTCCCCCCCCCAACCACACCATACCAGAAATATCTTCCCAGAGTGGAGGGAATGGCCTTGTGGTTAGAGCACCAGTCTTGCAATCCAGAGTTGGCCTGTTTCAAATCTCACTGCTGCCCTTGTGATCTTGGGCAGTCACTTAACCTTCCATTGCCTCAGGTACTACTACTTACTACTTAACATTTCTAGGTACAAACTTTGTGAGCCCTCCTGGGACAGAGAAATATCTAGAGCACCTGAATGTAACTTACCTTGAGCTACTACTGAAAAAGGTGTGAGCAAAAATCTAAATAAATAAATAAATAGAACAGAGAGTTTTTTTCCACCTACCCCACATCTTCTCCTCTCCTCCGCTGCGTCCCTGCATCTGTGCTCCTGTCTCTGAACTCTGTCCCTCCCTGGTGTCGGTACAGGCATCCTTGGCACCTGCAGCGACTCATTCTCGCTGCTTGTGCCGGCCCTGAAGGCTTCCATCTGCTTTGTCCCACCCTCGCTGACGCCATTGCCTGTTTTCTGTCTGGCGGAACGCATCAGATGGAAGCCTGAAGGGCTGGCGCAAGCAGTGAGAATGAATCATTGCAGGTACTGACGATGCCTGTACCAACACTGAGGAGGGATGGGGTTCAGAGACCGGAGCGCAGATGCCAGGACGCCGTGGGGGGGGGGGGGGGGGGGGGGGGAAGAGAGCAGTGTGGCACTGCAGCTGGGTGGGCCTGAGCCAAGAATGGGTGGGCCTGAGCCAAGAATGGGTGGGCCTGCTGTGGCCACTCATAGCTACGCCACTGGCAACTTTTCTGCAATGCCTCCTGCTCTCAAATTTTAGGGCCCAGAGTGGCTCTTTGAATGGCTGACAGGGCAGGGATTCTCAACCCGTTCCTAGGGAGTGTGACACACCCAGCCAGTCAGGTTTTCAGGATACCCACAATGAATATGCATGAGATAGATTTGCATACAATGGAGCTAGAGCAAGCAAATATGTCTCATGCTTATACATTGCAGAAATCTTGAAATCCAGACTGGCTTGGTGTGTCCCGAGGACTGGGTTAAGAACCTCTGTTTTAGAGGGACAGCATGGCAAAGTGACAGCCAGAGTTCATGACATTGTTATGTTTGCAGGCTGGTCTTCTCTTCCTGGGGAGAGAACAGACTCTGTGGAAGCTCAGCCAGTAAAACCATGCAATTAAAATGGCTCCCCCACCCCCACCCGAAGGCTTAACCAGGAGGCAGGCTAGGTGGTTGCCTAGGGTGGCAGCCTCTAGACGGTTGCAGAAAGCCACGCATATGGAAGCAGCAACGCATAGTATTACCAGTATGTTTTTTCCAGCAAAAAGGTGCTGGTACCTCAAATACTAGGCCACCCTTCAGAGGTGGGGTGATCATTGAGGGACCCACCCTACAATAGCAATCAGTCACAGAATCTATGACAAGACAGAATTGGTGTGTAGAGCCTGGGATCTTTTATTAAACTCGGGGTCCATGGGTCAATTTTAGCAGACAATGGAAAAGGTGCCGGTACTGAGTACCCCTAAGTACCCCCCTCAAAAAAAAAACAACCTGACTATTACCCTCAGAGAATGTGGACAATAGCTTTTTGAAATTGCCTTAATTAGATAGCTATAAAATGTAAAAGCATTATGTCCAGTTATACATTTTTAAAGGATTATTCTAGGAGAGGTATTGATTAGTATTGAGTTTAATTATCATCATTGAGAGGGAAGGGGCGCAAGGCTGAACATTGCCTAGGTGCCTAATACCTTGCACCGACCCTGGTCTCCCCCATATAAAGATCATACAGTAAATACAACAGAGAATCTCCCTTCCCACCTGCCTCCCCCCAACCCCCCCTTTGTGTTACTGTGCAGCCGCAGGTGGAGTATTAACACAAAGAATGTGTTTGCTCCACAAGCTGACATCTTCAAACTATGAACTGCACTGACTGAAGACTTCATGTACAGAGAGAGAGAGAGAGAGAGAGAGAGATTTCTGTAGCAGACTTTTCCAAAAAGCAGAGGTGTTAAAACACTCCTGCTTTGTCAATAGTCGTTACTTTATTGTGTGTCCCCGGTGGGAGGGGTCAACTGGCAGGGTGTTCGCCCCTCCACCACCTCGTGCTGCTGGCTGGCTGTACCGCTTTCTCAGTCTTAGCTAACACAGGCCAGGGGGAGAAGAAGCCATCCTGAGCTCATCTCCTAAGCCAGAAGAAATTTGTTGTTTTTTTTTAAAAACAGGATCTGAGCCATAACAAGAAACAGGATCTAGTGTGTGGCTGAAGCCGTGAGCTGCTGCCAGTCAGGAGAAGTGATACATTATGCATACAACTACTGCAGCTATCCCTGTGCAAAAGGATCAGAAGGTGGGTTTTAGTATGTGGCACAGATGTAGAGTGGCAGGGTTAGCCTGAAGGTGTCTGAAATGCCTGTCCTCATCATGGGGCTGCAAACAGGTCTGGGTTTCAGGGAAACTTAAAAAAAAGTTGTGAATATTTCAGGAGCTGTCTAGGTCTCTTCACCTTAATCTAGAGATTTCTTACTGGAGTGGTTCTCAAAACAGAGGGGGAGGAGGAGGGGTGGGGCACTCAAACAGAGGGGGGAAGGGAGGCACGGGCTACATCCTGGGAAGAGGGGGGGAGGCAGTGCATGAGATGCTTGGCTTAACAACAACTTTAATTGCAGAACGTTGCTGCAAAAGTGGAATATTGAAAACAAAAGTGAAAAAGCTAAAGGTTTTTTTTTTGAGCAGGGGAGAGCTAAAAGTATTAAAGGCAGGACTTACAAAGTTTGCAGTACCACTGCCTTCGTGTATTTTAGTAGGCAGTCATGACACCTCACTCGACCAACCCCCACGGTTCAAACTTGTTTTTCTTGAGACAGTGTGAAATCGTTCCTGCAAATCTTGAATCTGAAAAGTGACCTGATATCGGGGAGTTTGACTCATGGTCCAGGGTCTAGTACTTACTCAGTTTAGGGCCCAATTCTTTAAGAATTTCTCCCCATTCTGCATCCTAAGAGAAGAAAAACAAAGAGAAATTGAGTTTGTAAAGTCCATTGGACTCAGCCTTCTGTAGCATTCCTGCATCCTTTGCTAGTAGGTTATTTCCTCGTGGCTACCCAGGAACTGTGAAACTATATGACAGACCAGGGGTGGACAACCACGGTCTTCAAGGGCCACAACCCAGTCAGGTTTCAAGATTTCCACAATGAATCAGTGGCGTAGGGTTGGCTGGCGGGGGTCCCCACCCCTTGCCAGCTGAAGACTTGCCCAGCTCTCTCTTCCCCTCACGTCGGGCACGCTCCTTTTAGTGAAATTCAGTTTCACTAAAAGGAGCGTGCCTGACGTGAGGGGAAGAAAGAGCAGGGCAGGCAATGCGGTGGCGCCAGAGACCAGCACTAGAAGAAAGCCTTCAGCTGGAGGAAGTTGGGGACCCCCGCCAGCTAAGGTATTTGCAGCGGCGGCGCCGAGAGGGGGGCAGGGGGACAAAATTCTGTGGGCCCGGGCCTCCAAGGGGGGCCCGGTGCTGCTGTCCTTCCACCTTTCCCCCTACATCCACCACCGGACCAGGCCCCCCTGAATTCAAATCACAGCGCCTCACTTCGACCCTCGCTCTGTGTGAAAGAAGCGCAGCAGCGGCAGTCTGCAGATCGCCTCCCTTCGGGCCTTCCATCCCTGTGTCCCGCCCTCATCTGATGTATCTTGCGCAAGGGCGGGACACAGGGAGGGAGGGCCCGAAGGGAGGCGATCTGCAGACTGCCGCTGCTGCGCTTCTTTCACACGGAGCGAGGTCGAAGTGAGGCGCTATGATTTGAATTAAGGGGGGTCCGGCCTGGAGGGGGGCTGGCAACGACAGACGACCTCGGGGGGGGGGGGGCCGAGTCTCTCGGCGGCCTTGGACGTGGATTGGGGACCAAAATGTGCCCCCCCCCCCACACTTTGGGCTCTGGCCTCTCCTACCTCAAGGTCTGGCTATTCCCCTGCAGTGAATATGCATGAGATTGATTTGCATGTACTGCTTCCATTGTAAGGAAATAGATCTCTGCATATTCATTGTGGAAATCTTGAAACCTGACTGAACTGTGGGCCCATCGAGGACTGTGGTTGCCCACTCCTGTGTCGTCAGATGGTCGTTCTGTGGGGTTCCCCCCCCCCAGGCTAATTCAACATTTGGAGATTACTACTACTACTATTTAGCATTTCTATAGCGCTACAAGGTATACGCAGCGCTGCACAAACATAGAAGAAAGACAGTCCCTGCTCAAAGAGCTTACAGTCTAATAGACCAAAAAAATAAATAAGTAAGCAAATCAAATCAATTAATGTGAACGGGAAGGAAGAGAGGAGGGTAGGTGGAGGCGAGTGGTTACAAGTGGTTACGAGTCAAAAGCAATGTTAAAGAGGTGGGCTTTCAGTCTAGAATTTAAAGGTGGCCAAGGATGGGGCAAGACGTAGGGGCTCAGGAAGTTTATTCCAGGCGTAGGGTGCAGCGAGACAGAAGGCGCGAAGTCTGGAGTTGGCAGTAGTGGAGAAGGGACAGATAAGAGGATTTATCCATGGAGCGGAGGTGCACGGGAAGGAGTGTAGGGAAGGACGAGTGTGGAGAGATACTGGGGAGCAGCAGAGTGAGTACATTTATAGGTTAGTAGAAGAAGTTTGAACAGGATGCGAAAACGATAGGGAGCCAGTGAAGCGACTTGAGGAGAGGGGTAGTATGAGTAAAGCGACCCTGGCGGAAGACGAGACGGGCAGCAGAGTTTTGAACCGACTGGAGAGGGGAGATTACTCTTGGATTGACAACCTAGGAAATTAAACATTGAGAGGAAAGGGCTGAGGGGTAGCCAGTGTCAGATGTCAGGTTCCTAAACATTGTACTTGGATGAGGTAGGAGGAGTTGATTCTTAGGGAAACATGCCATGATGATGCCACTGTGCCTTAGCCCAGTGGTTCCCCAACCTGGTCCTGGAGGCACCCCAGCCAGTTATATCCACAATGAATATACATTCTTTCTCTACTTTACCACCCTAAAAAAGTAACTCTGCAGACTTCACTTACCTAGGAACCAAATGGTGGAACTCCTTACCACCCAAAATAAGAAATATACAGGAATATACTAGATTCCGCAAAATCCTAATTCAAACAAACCCTCACAAAAAACCCCAAACATATCTCAAACAATTAGTTATTACCTGATTTGTTTTGTTACATTTGTACCCCACACTTTCCCACTAATGGCAGGCTCAATGTGGTGGGCAATGGAGGGTTAGGTGACTTGCCCAGAGTCACAAGGAGCTGCCTGTGCAGGGAATCGAACTCAGTTCCTTAGTTCCCCAGGATCAAAGTCCACCACCCTAACCACTCCTCCACTGGTTCTTACTCTATTTACCGTTAACTTTCTCTTTGCTTCATGTACAATTTTTCATTCCCTAAGAAAATCAGGAGTTCATCCACTCGTGGGAGGGGGTCAAAACCAGGACTGCTCAACCTGTTTAAATGACTTGGAGTGAGGTGACAATTATATCACACCTTGCCAAGCCTCCACTTAAATTAGAAGGTATTTTTTTTTCTTGTGAAGCACCCATTAATATAATCAGTGTTTTTCAGTCCTCTTTTGAAAACACACCCATCCGGTCGAGTTTTCAGGGTTGCCATGCTGAATATGCATGAGAGAGATTTGCATACTTTGGGTCTATAAGGTGTGCAAAGCACACTCATTGTGCACATCCTGGAAACCAAACTAGTTAGGCGTGCCTGCAGGACAGGGTAGGGAAACGTCAGTTGATATATGTTATTACTCTTACCTACTATCCCATGTATGTTAACAAAAGACAGTGGGAATTGTAGTCATGGTTAAAGTCTCAGAAATTTACCACAAGGCTTTTCTACTGATTGACACTAGGCCAATGGTTCCCAAACCACTCCTCCAGGGGCTCCCGAATCGGTCAAGCTGTCAGGATATCCACAACGAATATTCATGAGAGATTTGCATGCACTGCCTCCACTGCATACAGATCTCTCTCATGAATATTCACTGTGGATATCCGGAAAACCTGAATGCCTAGGAAGCCCCCAGGACAGGTTTGTGAAAGCTGGAAATATATATATAGCCAGCCATGGAAAGAAATATTTTTTTTCACTTTGCAGGAGCGGTGCTCACTTTTCCACCTGTTTTTATTTTCTTGTAATTTTTCCTATAAGTGCAGCTCTGATTAAAGCCGGCCAGGTGTTTTATGATTTAATGATAGATGATGTGACAGAGCACTTTCACAGCCGGTGGAAAACCTTGTTTTTAATTTGTTCCTTCAAAATCACAGAACGCAAAAATGTACATTCTTACGTGTGAGGAAAGCAGTTTTCAGTAGTCTTTGGTGAGAAATAAAAACCACCTCCTTCCTGTCGGTCTCCTGTATGGGGACAGCTGGAGGCCTGGCTTCTGTGGAATCTCTTAAGCCCAGTGGGAATGAGAATTGCTGCGATCTTCCCTTTGGGCCACAACATGGAGAGTAATGGTCTTCAGCTGTTGTCCTTTTATCTTAACGAGCACGTATCACATTTTGTGTCTCTTATTTCCATCAGTCTTTTTCAAGACCTAATTGTTGTTTCAATGTCCTGAGATATGTATTTCTTGACTTCGAAGGTCGTCACATTGGAGACCAGTTACTGAGACTCCTGAGGCAGGCCTGTGGCCGAAACACAGTACTGTGTCGAATTCCTGCCAAATAAACTTAATTTGAGTAATCGAAGTTCTCTTCGTTCATCTCTGGATTTTCTGGTCTATTTCCCACTCCTTGTGTTGTTGGTTTGCTCTACGTGAGATCTCAGCGTTCTCCATCTAGGCGGATTTTCAGTGGTCACTAGCATTTGATATGAAAGGATGTGTTTATGACTAGAAATTTGCCATAGGAAGTAGAATTGTTCAGCCATATGAGCGATCATAAGTACATAAGAACATAAGCGTTGCTATACTGGTACAGACCAAAGGTCCATCACGCCAGCATCCTGTTTCCAACAGTGGCCAATCCAGGTTACAAATACCTGGCAAGATCCTAAAAAAGTAGAAAACATTTTATGCTGCTTATCCCAGAAATAGTGCATTTTCCCCAAGTCCAATTTAATAATGGTCTGTGGACTTTTCCTTTAGGAAGCAGGCCATACCTTTTTTAAACTCTGCTAAGCTAACTGCCTTTACCACGTTCTCTGGCAACGAATTCCGGAGTTTAATTACATGTTATTTTAAATTTACAACTTTGTACCTTCATTGCATGCTCCTAGTCCTAGTATTTTGGAAAGCGTAAACAGATGCTTCACGTCTGATCTACTCCACTATTTTTTTGTAGACCTATATCATATTGTTACATCTGGGAAAGTGAGCCCTTGTGCCCCGGCTGAGCATGGCGAAGATGGAGCAGCACCACGCTCGGTCAGGCAGCCAGACAACCCGTAGCTTCACCTGGGAAGCGATCGCCGTTCCCCGAGAGTTGAGACCCCAGGTGCAGGCGGCCACCAGGACTTCCGGAACCAGCAGGGTGAAGGCCACCAACCAGACGGGCGGGAAAGCTGACACAGTCCAGGAACCAGGGAGGCAGCAACACAGCAGAGTAGTCAGGAGTCAGTCCAAAGTCTGGGCAGGCAGCAATACAGCAGTAGTCAGAAAACAATCCAAGGGTGAGAACACAGGATCATAAGCTAACCAGCAGTAGAACACAGACGGGCCGCAACCTCTACAGCAATAGAAGCCGAAGCATGGAAGGACTGGTAGCAGGGCTTTAAATAGTGCAGGAATTAGGCTTAAACATGTGCAGCTGTTCCAAGATGGCTGCCTCCACCAGAGGAGATGTCTTACACCCAATATGGGCTTCCTTCCTGAAGCTGCCCAAATCCAAGATGGCTGCCACAACCTAAGACGCCCATCTCCAAGATGGCTGCCCTCTCCTGGAGATGCCCAAATCCAAGATGGCTTTGCCACAACTAATCCCAAGATGGCTGCCCTCTCCTGGAGATGCCCAAATCCAGATGGCTGCCGCATCCTCGAATGTATACCTGCGCAGAAGGGGTGTAACCTGGGGAGTGTAACAGAGTGTAAACACATATCTCCCTCAGTCCTTTTCTCAAAGCTGAAAAGCCCTAGCCGCTTTAGCCTTTCCTCATAGGGAAGTCGTCCCATCCCTTTATCATTTTCGTCACCCTTCTCTGCACCTTTCTAATTCCACTTTATCTTTTTTGAGATGCGGCGACCAGAATTGAACACAATATTCGAGGTGCAGTCGCACCACGGAGCAATACAAAGGCATTATAACATCCTCATTTTTTTCCATCCTTTCCCAATAATACCTAACATTCTATTTGTTTCTTAGCAGCAAGCAGCAATTGAGCAGAAAGTTTCAACGATCATCAACGGACACCTAGATCCCTTTCTTGGTCCGTGACTCCTAATGTGGAACTTGCATGACGTAGCTATAATTCGGGTTCCTCTTTCCCAAATGCACTTCAAAGAATTCAAAGAGAACTTAAAACGTTAAATGTTGTTACTGCCTACAGCTGGGGAGATACCTGAATATCTATCACCAAATGTTCACTATAAGAAACATGGTACTGCATCTGCTCCATCACATCCCTGTTACTTTCTACAATGTCTAGGCATTGAATTACTACACTGTATTATGTCTTCTGTTTTACTATGAATGTTCCTCTTGTAATCCGCTTAGAACGATGGACAATGCAGATATATGTCCTATATAATAATTCTCACCTCCAACGTTCTGACTTGCTTGCCTGGGACTGTGGCTCATTCGAGTTGGTCTGCTAGGCCGTAGATCAGGCTGACATCACCGTAGCCATTATGATGTCAACTTCAGAACCCGGGGGGGGGGGGGGGGAACATGCCTAACAGCTGATCCATGTCCAGAGGAGGGTCGCTGGACATGGGTGGATGGAGGGGGGCAGGGGAGAGAGGAAGGTCGCTGGACATGGGTGGCAGGAGGGGGGCAGGGGAGGGGAGAGAGGAGGGTGCGAGGGTGGAATGGGTGGCTGCAGGGGGGGCAGGGGAAAGAGGAGGGTCGCTGGACATGGGGGCTGTAGGGGGGGCAGGGGAGAGAGGAGGGTCGCCTGACATGGGTGGCTGCAGTGGGCGCAGGGGGAGAGGAGGGTCGCTGGACATGGGTGGCTGCAGGGGGGGCAGGGGAAAGAGGAGGGTCGCTGGACATGGGTGGCTGTAGGGGGGGCAGGGGAGAGAGGAGGGTCGCCTGACATGGGTGGCTGCAGTGGGCGCAGGGGGAGAGGAGGTTCGCTGGACATGGGTGGCTGCAGGGGGAGAGGAGGGTCGCTGGACATGGGTGGCTGGAGGGGGGCAGGGGAGAGAGGAGGGTCGCTGGACATGGGTGGCAGGAGGGGGAGCAGGGGAGAGAGGAGGGTCGCTGGACATGGGTGGCTGCAGGGGGGGCAGGGGAGAGAGGAGGGTCGCCTGACATGGATGGCAGGAGGGGGGCAGGGGAGAGAGGAGATTCGCTGGACGGGTGGCTGCAGTGGGCGCAGGGGGAGAGGAGGGTCGCTGGACATGGGTGGCTGCAGGGGGAGAGGAGGGTCGCTGGACATGGGTGGCTGGAGGGGGCAGGGGGAGAGGAGGGTCGCTGGACATGGGTGGCGGGAGGGGGGGCAGGGGAGAGAGGAGGGTCGCTGGACATGGGTGGCTGGAGGGGGGGGCAGGGGAGAGAGGAGGGTCGCCTGACATGGATGGCAGGGGGGGCAGGGGAGAGAGGAGATTCGCTGGACATGGGTGGCTGCAGTGGGCGCAGGGGGAGAGGAGGTTCGCTGGACATGGGTGGCTGCAGGGGGAGAGGAGGGTCGCTGGACATGGGTGGCTGCAGGGGAGCTGAGGAAAACATTGCTAGTGCCCGTTTCATTTCTGTCAGAAACGGGCCTTTTTACTAGTTTTTATAATAATAATATTTAAAGGAACCAACAATGAGAATATCAAGAAAAGATGAACCAGTAACAAACAGATACAAATCTTAGACAGAGTTTCCAGTAGACCAGGGAGGGAAGTGTTTTTCAATCCATTAAGTTCCCAGTGCTCAAGCTGTTTATATAGCACATAGAGAAAGAGTGTGCAACTTTAGACGCCATGTATAGAATCTGGGGGTAAGTGAGTTGTGTGTTAAACTTATAGAATTACCAACACGCACTTAAGTGCATAACTGAAGGTGTTCTATAACCTACGTGTGCAAATTGGTAGCCAACTGTAGGTGAACTGTTGTAGAATGAGGCAGTAAGAGGGGACTTTATGAACCATTTTCATGCCTAAAAATCTTAGCAACTCTGAGTCTAGCCTGCGAATAGACTCCCATAAAATTAGGTCACACCTAAAAGTGTGTGTGTGTGGTGCAAGCTGGCATGTAGTTGTACAGTAGGCATGCACAACATAGTAACATAGTAAATGACGACAGATAAAGACCTGTATGGTCCATCCAGTCTGCCCAGCAAGATAAACTAATTTTACATGCTATGTGATACTTTATATGCATACCCGAGTTTGATTTGTCCTTGCCTTTCTCAGGGCACAGACCGTAGAAGTCTGCCCAGCACTCTTCTTGTACTAAGTTCTGAAGCTAACGTCGAAGCCCCTTAAAATTTTCACTCCAGCCCTTCCCTATCTATTCAGTCACGATCAGGGCGTAGACCATTGAAGTCTGCCCAGCTCCCGTTTTGTTTCCAATCTCCGCTAAGATTCCATGGAACCATTCCTTCTAAACAGGATTCCTTTGTTTATCCTACGCATGTTTGAATTCCGCTACCGTTTTCATCTCCACCACCTCCCACGGGAGGGCATTCCACATATCCACCACCCTCTCCGTGAATAAATACTTCCTGACATTAGTCCTGAGTCTGCCCCCCTTCAACCTCAATTCATGTCCTCTAGTTCTGCTGCCTTCCCGTCTCCGGAAAAGGTTCGTTTGCGGATTAATACCTTTCAAATATTTGAACATCTGTCATATCACCCCTGTTTCTCCTTTCCTCCAGGGTATACATGTTCCACAAGGGTGGAATTTGGGCAGAGCATAGGCAGATACGTATGCATGCATGCAAAATGTGTGCTGATGTTTACACCTGCTCACAAACTGGCATAAAAGGGCAAGTCCATAATGGGGACGCCTGCATATGTGTAAATCTTCGGAATGCCGGCCTTATGCATGTAGGTGGCAGCAAAATCACTAAGCTCTATTCTGTAAGTGGCATAGCTCCCAAATGCAAGGGGGAGGGGCATGGGCAGAGCTTCCACTTACAAGCACAGCTTAGTTATCTGTGCCGTTGCCGCATTTACACACCTGCAGCTGAGCCAGGTCTATGGCTGCTGTAACTGCGGGTGAAAGACCACTAGTATTACCAGAAGTCCAAACCAGTCCTCTTTATTGAAAACCCAACCTGGCCACGTTTCAGTGGCATATTTATACTAGCTGTATGTGTTGCATACGCACGCCCTGTCAGACCCAGCACCCCTGCCTGTACCTTAAAATCCACTCTGCTGCAGTCTTCACCCAGGCAGCGGCAACGGCACTCATAGGCTGCCTGCACCGAGACTTTCTCCCTGAACTATCCCACTCCTTGATGCAATATCCTGTTTGTGAAGGGCAGGACGGTTCAGGAGGAAGTCCTGGTGCAGGCCGCAGGCAGCCTATGAGTGCCGTGAAGACTGCAGTAGAGAGGATTTTAAGGTACCGGGTGGGTTGGAGGAGAGACCCTGTAAAATTTCCTGGCTGCTCCACTGCCGTGTTTCACCCTTAGACTGCGTCAGGGGTAAAGATTAGAATGTAGATTCCAAATAGGCAAAATAATTCAGCAAGTATTGGAACCACTTAAGACTAATTCAGACTCAAGTATCACTTGCACCTCTGTTCTGTGCTCAACAGCCTGTATCACATTACTGTATTTGGCAGTCAAAACTTGTGGTGATACATTTTCCCACCTATTTGCAGGCTCAATGTGGCTTACATGGTACCGCAACGGCGTTCGCCAGTTGCGGTATGAACAAATACAGGTGTTATTGTGGTAAAAGAAGGCTCGTGTTTGGTAGATACATTGGGAAATTAGGGGGAGGGGGATGAGGGTTAAGGTATGTCCATTACAGTCTTTGGTTTTGCAGTGTCGCAGGAACTTACCTATCCTCTGTGCTTTTTACAATTTGGTGAAATTTCGAGAGTATAAATGTTAGGTGCATTGATGCTGGTTTATGCTAATATTCTATTATGGAATCTGGGCACCCAGATGCCGACGTAGGATCTGCTTCCACCGCGTGGCATTGGGACGCCTAAAAGGGGGACACGTGATAGTTATAGAATTGAAAGCCAAAACAGACAAACAGTGGATCCAAAAAAGTCCTCTCACAAATGGTGTTTTCCTAAACAAGGTCTTTATTTTGGATCAATAAAAGTAACCCGACACGAATCGTGTTTCGTCCGTAAAGGCCTGCGTCAGGGGTCTATTGATTTCCAATAGAGAATTAATCTTGCAATAGACCCCTGACGCAGGCCTTTACGGACGAAACACGATTCGTGTCGGGTTACTTTTATTGATCCAAATAAAGACCTTGTTTAGGAAAACACCATTTGTGAGAGGACTTTTTTGGATCCACTGTTTGTCTGTTTTGGCTTTCGTTTCTCCTGTGGAGAGATCACCCTCTGTTGGTGTTGGCTTGGTTATAGAATTGACCCATAAAGCCTTGAATGCAGGTGCTACTGCTGCTGGACTTGGGCTAGTATTTGATGAAGTCACATAGGTGCTTATAGGACTCTTTTTCGAAAAAGAAAAATATCCAAAAAGCAGAATAAAGCGGCATTTGGGCTTTTTTTTTTTTTTACAAAGCGTCCAAATCGCTATTTTTGAAAACCATTTTCAGATGTTTTTCTATGTGGTTCATCTGAAATGTGTCCAAGTCACAAAGGGGGCTTGTTGGGGGCGGGATTTGGGTGTTCCTTACTCTTGGACTTTTTCCTCCATAATGGAACAAAACAAAAAAATCCAGGGCTAAAAGTTAGATGTTTTGGGCTAGACCTGTTTTAATAGCGACTAAGTCACAAAAAGATGCTCTAAATGACCATATGATCACTGGAGGGATTAAGGCATGACCCCCCCCCCTTACTCTCCCAGTGGTCACTGACCCACTCCCACCCCCCAAAGATGTGAAAGAAACAGAACATATCAGGCTCTATGACAGCATCAGCTGTTATGGCCAGTCCTATTAGAGCAGCAAGCAGATCCATGGAGTATACTAGTGGCCGGTGCAGTGCACTGTAGAGAAGGGGACCCAGGCCCATATCCTGTTTTAACTGTTACACTTCTGGTGGAAAGTGTGAGCCCTCCAAAGGTCACCAAAAACCTACTGTACCTACATATAGGTGACATCTGCAGCCATAAGGACTATCGTAATGGTGTACAGTTGGGTATAGTAGGTTTTTGATGGGTTTTGGAGGGCTCACCATACACTATAAGAGGGTAGCGGTGAGATATGTACCTAGGACCTTTTATGTGAAGTCCTGCTCTGCTGGGACATCTGTGTGGCCAGTCTCCAAAATGCTGGTTCTTCGTACATTTCAAAGGCTTGCTTTTGTACGTTTTTCACGTGGACATGTTTTTTTTTTTCCCGAAAATGGTCCAAAAAGATGTTATCTTTGATTGTTTCTGAATAGTTTTGATGATGAATTTATGTGTTATGTTGTTTGGTGTTTATGTTTTATCATTATAATTATGACTGTGTTCTGTAACCCACTCAGAATCATAGATGATGTGGACTAGAAATTTTATAAATAAATATATAGACACACTGCGCAGAACAACGTCTAGCAAATGGCCATTTTTGAAAAAAAAAAAAAAAGACGTTTTTTGGGTTCAAAAATGGCCATATTCAGTACTGGAGTTTTGGACATTTTGCAGAAGACGTCCAAAGTCGGTTTTAGACGTCATATCGAAAATGCCCCTCCATAAAATAGCATCAAATTAAGTGCCATCCTGCTCACTTAATCTAAGAGCTCGCTTATAAAATTACCCTCAGTAGATATCCAGCAATGAAAGTAGGGCTTATGCCCAGTACTTCCAGATGCCCAGAAGCACCGCCTCAGGGACGTCACTTAGCCTCACCAAGGGGGCCACGGTGATTGCCACCCCAGTCAGAGCCAGCTCTGGCCCATACCATTTGCTCTTCTTATTGGAGTGTCCCTGATAATGGTTCATTGGAGGTCTCAGCTGCAAGGCCTCCATGAGTTAAAGCCGGTAAACGTGAAGGGAGAGAGGCCAGATTCAGCGTGGCCTGCGTTGATTCATGCAAGAAGAGCTGCAGAAGTCACCAAGTTGCAGGTTCTTTTAAAGTCAGATTTATAAACAGGCTGAAGCCTTCTTTCTTTACAACATCCGTAAAATCTGCCCCTTCCTTGTCATCAAGCAGATGCAGCCATTACAGATGGGGTTGTGTCCATCAACCAGCAGAGGGAGATAGAGAGCACACTTTTTTCAGTGCCTCATACCAGCTTGCTCCACTGCCTCTCTTCAGTATTCTCTATCTCCCCTAGCAGAGTGGCTGCAGCTTCTTCGAGCTCCATCTAAAATCTGCCTGGAGGTTGCTCCTGTGCTTTTACCAGTTGTTCAGGGGTGTTGGAGGCTATAGCAGCTTCACTTTATGTTTCATCAATTTTTATTGATGAGGTCACATGGTATACAATTCCATCTCAGTCAATATAAATCGTATAACAGCGAAGTCTAGTACATATTACTAAACCTGAAATGTCCATCATCAATGTTTTCCAAACTTTTCTCCCCTATCCCTTCCTTCTTGTCTTCCTATATCTATAATGTGTACATGTATAATTACTGTGCAGTTGCATAACTATTAACAATAAACTTTTATATGAAACTCCAATATTTATAACTCGTGTTTTACTCAGTGTATTATCCCAACAATATTTACTGGTGGGTCCTCTTAATGTGCTCCTTCAAAGGATTGTTCTCCTATCTAATAATACACATGTCCCTCTATTATGCATTGAACATTACCCTTCCCACTCCTATACCCCCTCCCCCCCAACCTAGCAGCTTCACTTTAAAGGCACATAGGTTCGCCCTTTTCCTGCCTTACCCGTACCTCCGTGGATGTGGACACATTGCTTAGCTTTCCCTGTCCTTCCCCATCAACAGTGGATGCAGGCACATAGGTTCGCCCTTTCCCTGCCTTTCCCACTCACCTGAGCCTCCGGAGTTCTATTTACTTCTGCTTTCCTCACAGCTTTAAAAAAAAAAAAAGGAACAGAGGTTTTTCCTTGCCTTTTTTTGTGGGACCGGAGCTGTGATACTCGGTCCAGTGAGGTAAGAGGTGTTCTGACTCCTCCGGGGTGGGCATTTGAATTTTACCGCCGTTTTCGGCGATGGCTGCGGAGACAGTAAAGCGCTGTTCCAAGTGTGGCAAGCGCAGATCAGCAGCGGGGCTCTGTAAATCGTGCTGTACAGACGTTAGAGCCGGCCCGAGCATGGCGAGCGACGGTTGCTTTCGCGCTCTGAGCTGGCAGCGGGCGCCATTTTGAATTTACCACATGGCGCGACCTCCGCTGAGGACAGAGAGTCCTGAGCCCGGGGGGAGGCCTCGGAGTGAGGCTGATATGAGAGATACTAGCCCCGGCAGAGATCCGGGTGCCCAGGGTGAGTTTTTCTCCCCTGATTTTTGTCTTATTAATGCATAAAGCATACATGCTTAAAAGAGCTCTCCCACAAAGCCTGGCATGGGCCTCTTCTAATGCCCCCCCCCCCCCGGTGGATTCTAGCCTGGGTATGCCCTCTGAGGCGTTATTCCCTGATAATTGGCAGAATAGAAGTGCAGAAGGGCTCATTTCCTTCAGAGAGTGCTGCACCTCCATTTCCCCCCCGTGGTCGGGCTCGAGATTCGGAGGACTCTGGCAGGCCTTCATGGTCTGAGGAGCCAGAGTCTGGTGCAGAAGTGACTCAGGATCTGGAACGATCCTCCGCGGTGAGGATTTCCACCGTGATGAGCTGCCAGCGCTTATTTCTGATGCCCTTGCAGCTCTCTCTATTGAGGACCTGCCAGTGGCACAGCCTCCTCTGTGAATCCTAGGATGGCTATACCAATAAAGCCTGCTCGAGCCTTTCCTTTGCATGACTCCATCCAAGAGCTTATTTCGGCTCAATGGGACTGACCCCGAGGGACCTTTGAAGTTTTCCAGCTATGGGGCAATTATACCCTCTGATGAGGGAGCATATGGCTCACTTGCTATGCCTAAAGTGGATGCCCTAGTCACAGCTGTGACAAAGAGAACTACCCCTCCATGTTGAAGGAGGTGTTGCCCTGAAAGGATATTCAAGACGTAGACCTGGAATCAACACTTAAACGGTCATTGAAATTGCAGGGTCTCACTATTCGGGCGTTCTGCATGAGTTGTTATGCTGCTAGAGCCTGCCTGGCTGGTTGCAACAGGCAGTGGAACAGCCCGGTGATGGAGCGGAGCCCTTTTCAGATGTGGCTCCCGGATGGAGTCGGCCTTGTCCTTTCTTGTTGACGCCTTTAGGGATATTGTCAGAGGCTTCGGCTAAATACATGGCAGTAGCAGTGGCGGCTCGCCGTTCCTCTTTGGCTACGGCATTGGGCGGCGGACATGGCCTCTAAGCAAAGGTTGGTGAAGTTGCCCTTTCAAGCCTTCTCCTGTTTGGTGAGGAGTGGAGAAAATTGTGAAGGGCCTGGGTGAGGTTAAACCCCAGCGCTTGCCCGAAGATAGGCCTCGGCCTTCCTCTAAGGGTGCGGCGGTCCACATCCTCTTACAGACCTCGCTTCCGTGAAGCTCGAAGGTACTGCCGGGGCCTTCTGCTGGGTTCACTTATCATGCCCGTTTTCAGCAGAGGAACTCCTTTCGCTCGGACAAATGTTCCACATGCACACTGGCTCAAGGCCTGGAGTTCAGGGGCGACCCTCTCAATGATGCGGGGCCCTCTCCTCGAGTCCTGTCATCGGAGGACGTCTTTCCCTCTTTGCCAAGGAGTGGGCCAACATTTCCTCAGATCAGTGGGTTCTGGGACCTGATTAGAGACGGTTACAGAATAGAATTCGACGCCCCTGTTAGAGACGTGTTTGTGGAGTCCCGATGCGGTTCTGCCACCAAAACGGGCCGGCGGTATATGAGACTTTACAAGGTCTGATTCAGATAGGGGCCGTGTCCCTGGTACCTCCCACCGAACACGGCTGCGGCTGCTACTCCATCTACTTTGTGGTGGCCGCGAAAAAGGAGGGTCTTTTTCGCCCCTATTCTGGACTTAAACAAGTCCCTGAGAGTGCGGGCATTTTCACATGGAAACCCCTGCGGCTCCGTCATTGCGGCGGGTACAGCCAGGAGAGTTTCTCACGTCTCTGGACCTGAAAGAAGCTTACTTGCACATACCAATTTGGCCCCCGCACCAGAAGTTTCTGAGGTTTGCGGTGATGGGAAAGCATTTCCAGTTCTGGGCCTTGCTTTTTGGCCTGCGCACAGCTCCCCGCACCTTTTTGAATGTTATGGTGGTAGTAGCTGCCTTTCTAAGGCGAGAGGGTATTCGGGTTCACCTGTACCTGGACGACTGGCTCATTCTAGCAAACTCTGCTGCAGAGAGTCAGCATGTAACAGCCAGAGTGGTCTCAGTACTTCAATCTCTGGGCTGGGTTGTCAATTTGGCCAAAAGTCACCTGACCCCCTCGCAGTCTATAGAATATTTGGGGGCCAGGTTCGACACAGCCTCGGGGTATGAGTACCTACCCGAGCAAGGCGGTGCAAGCTTCAGAATCAGGTCCGTCTGCTCCTGAGGATGCCCCGCCCAGCGAGCTTGGGACATTGTCCAGCTGCTTGGATCGATGATGGCCACCATGGAACTGGTGCCCTGGGCGAGAGCGCACCGAGACCTCTACAGTATGCTCTACTCCAAAGATGGTCTCCAGTATCTCAGGATTACCAATGCAGACTCTCTTGGCTCCCTGCGGCCCGACTCAACATGGAGTGGTGGCTCTCAGACAGCATGCTGCGACGAGGAATGCCGCTGGCGCTCCTCGATTGGTGCCTAGTGGTGACAGATGCCAGTCTGGAAGGCTGGGGCGCACATTGCAAGGAGAAGCATGCCCAGGGTCTATGGACACCCGAGGAGTGGTCCATCAACCGCCTAGAGTTGAAGAGCGGTGTTTCAGGCACTTCTGGCCTTTCAAGTGACCCTGGAAGGATTGGCTGTCAGAGTGATGTCTGACAACACGACAGCAGTGGCCTACATAAATCGACAAGGCGGCACTCAGTGCAGAGCTCTAGCCGCGCAGGCCGAACAAATTTGCCACTGGGCCGAGCTGCATCTACAGTTTCTGTCGGCAGCTCACATTGCAGGTCAGAGCAACGTGCAAGCCGACTATCTAAGCAGGCATCAGATCGATGCAGCGGAGTGGGAACTTGCAGACGAAGTGTTCCTGCAGATATGTGCCAAGTGGGGCAAGCCTGTGATGGATCTTATGGCGACAAGCTCCAATGCCAAGTCCCGTGCTTCTTCAGCAGACGGAGAGATCCTTGCACGGCGGGGTTGGATGCCTTGGCTCAACCCTGGCCTCCGGGCCTACTGTATGTGTTCCCTCCGTGGCCCTTGATAGGGCGAGTGCTCCTGCGGATTCGGCTGCATCCAGGAGAAGTGGTTCTCGTCGCCCCGAATTGGCCCAGGAGGCCTTGGTATGCGGACCTCCGACAGATGCTCGTAGAGGATCCCCTTCAGTTACCTCTGGTTCCCGACCTGTTTTCAGAGGGTCCGGTGACCATGGAGGACGCCGGCCGATTTGGTCTTATGGCC
This sequence comes from Microcaecilia unicolor, assembly GCF_901765095.1. Lineage (NCBI taxonomy): Eukaryota > Metazoa > Chordata > Amphibia > Gymnophiona > Siphonopidae > Microcaecilia > Microcaecilia unicolor. The sequence goes on from NC_044032.1 coordinate 630,409,046, forward strand.
TGGCGATTAAGAGGGCGCAATTGAGAGGCAGAGGCTATTCCAATAAAGTAATTACCACTCTCCTGCAAGCCTGCAAGCGTTCCACTTCCGTGGCTTATGCAGGATTTGGCGCCAGTTTGAAGTCTGGTGTGCTTCCAGAGAGATCACACCCCATGCGGGCTCCTGTCTCACCGATTCTGGACTTTTTGCATGGATGGTGTACAAAAAGGCTTGGCCTATAATTCCCTGCGGGTGCAAGTGGCAGCATTGGCCTCCCTGCGTGGCAAGGTTGAAGGCGTGTCTTTAGCTGCTCATCTGGATGTGGCCACGGTTTCTTAGAGGGGTGCTTCGGCTCCGTCCTCCCGTGCATGCACCTTGTCTAGCTTGGAACCTGGGGCTAGTGCTGAAGGCCCTTCAGGGTGCTCCCTTTGAACCGCTTTGTCGTGCTTCAGAGAAAGATTTGACACTGAAGACCGTCTTTTTAGTGGCCATTACTTCAGCGAGACGGGTGTCAGAGCTCCAGGCGCTGGTCTGTAGAGACCCTTTTCTGCAGTTTTCAGAGTCCGGGGTCACGGTTCGGACCATGCCTTCCTTCTTGCCTAAGGTGGTTTCAGCGTTTCACCTAAACAACCTATTTTCTTGCCCTCCTTTGTCGAGGAGGAGTTTCCAGAATATTTTGGGCAATTGCACCTGTTGGACGTGCGCAGGACTCGTGCTGCAGTATCTGCGAGTTACTAACTGTTTCAGGACCTCTGATCATCTGTTGTTTTGCTATCAGGTCCTCGCAGAGGGTCTCCAGCGTCTAAAGCCACTATTGCCCACTGGCTTAAAGAATCTATCTTTTCAGCTTATTTGCTTGCCGGCCGGCCTCCGCCTGATGCCTTAAGGCGCATTCCACTAGAGGAATTTCCTCTTCTTGGGCTGAAACTGGAGCACTCTCTCTTCAAGACATTTGTAGTGCAGCAACATGGGCTTCTAAGCTCTCTTTTGCCCGACATTACAGGCTGGATGTGGCTGCCAGGAGGGACGCACATTTTGGAGTGCAAGTGCTGGCGCGTGGTGTGGCTTGTTCCCACCCTATCTAGGGATTGCTTTGATACTCCCATCTGTAATGGCTGCATCTGCTTGATGACAAGGAAGGGAAAATTAGTTCTTACCGTGATACTTTTCTTTACTTCGTCATAGCAGATGCAGCCATGATCCCTCCCTGTCTGATGCCTATCTGCTGTAAATCTATTTCAGGTTCTGTTCGTGTTTCCTGGAGATTCCGTCCTTGGGAGAAAGTCGGAAAACAGTCTTCAGGATTCTTGTTCAATTAAAGGAGGATGACTTAATTCCCTCCAGTTTCATGTTTTTGGAGGATGAGCTTATTCCCTCCGGGAGGATGAGTTTATTCCCTCCAGTTATGTCTCAGTGGAGGATGAGTTTATGCCTCCGGGAGGATGTTTCATTCCCTCCATTCTGAGTTAATGCCCTTTGTTGTAGGGCCATCGTTCGCCTGTGAGGAAAGCTTATGTTATTCCCATTGCGGTTTGCCATACTGCTTGGGAGCTTCAAATACTGAAGAGAGGCAGTGGAGCAAGCTGGTATGAGGCACTGAAAAAGTGTGCTCTCTATCTCCCTCTGCTGGTTGATGGACACAACACAATCTGTAATGGCTGCATCTGCTATGACTAAGGAAAGAAATTATCACGGTAAGAACCTAATTTTCCCTTCCTTGTCATCAAGCAGATGAAGCCATTACGTATGGGTTGTGTCCATCAACCAGCAGGGGGAGATAGAGAGCACTCAGCTTTTCACAGTGCCTCATGGCCAGCTAGCTCCACTGCCTCTTCAGTATTCTCTATCTCCCCACGCAGGGTGGCTGCAGCTTCTTCGAGCTTCCATCCAAAAATCTGCCTGGGGGTGGCTCCTGGTTTGCCAGTTGTTAGCCGGGGTGTTAGAGGCTATAGCAGCTTCACTTTGAAGGCACATAGGTCCAGCCCTTTCTCTGCCTTACCCATGCCCCCATGGATGTGGACATATTAGCTTGCTTTTCCCTGTCCTTTCCCACTCAAGTGGATGCAGGCACATTGGTTGCCATTCCCTGCCTTTCCCACTTATCTGAGCTTCCGGAGTGGTTTTTATTTACCTCTTTTGCCTCTGCTTCCTCACAGCGTTAAAAAAAAAAAAAAATTAAAGTCACGTCGCGCTTTAGCGCAGCGATCTTGGCAAAGAGGTTTTTTCTTGAGATTCTTCTGGAGGACCGGAGCTGTGTTACTCGGTCTAGTGAGGTAAGCAGTGTTTTCTGACTCCTCCGGGGTTGGGCCGTGATCGGGACGTTTTTGGCGCGAACCACCATTTTTGAATTTTACCGCCGTTTTGGCGATGGCTGCGGAGATTTGTAAGCGCTGTTCTAAAGTGGAAAGCGCAAATCAGCAGTGGGGCTCTGTAATTTGTGCTTTACAGATGGTAGAGCCGGCCCGAGCATGGCGAGCGGCGATCTTTTGCGCTCTGAGCTGGCAGCGGACGCCGTTTGGATTTTGCACGTGGCGTGGCCTCCATTGTGACGGAGAGCCCTGAATCCGGGGGGGGGGGGGGGGGGGGGGTCCTCTGAGTGAGGCTAATAATAGAGCTGATTAGCCCTGGGCAGGATCCGGGCGGTCAGGGAGCGGTTTGCTCCCCTGATTTGTTTTAATGCTGCATAGAGCATACATGCTTTAAAAGAAGCTCTTCCACAGGGTTCTTCGGACCCTCTTCCTGCCCCCCCGGTAGATTCTGGCCTTTTGGAGTTGGCTTTGCCTGTTTCTTATTCTCCTGATAACGCAGAAGGCTAATTCCCCTTCTGAGTGTGGCGCACCCCCTTCCCCCCCCTCCCCGTGGTCGGGCTATGAGGATTCTGAGGGGGTCTGGCAGAACTTCTTGGGCTGAGGGAGCCATAGTCGGGTGCAGAATTGCCACAGGAGCTTTGATGATCTGTCTGTGGTGAGGATTTTCCACTGCGAGGAGCTGCCAAGCGCTTATTTTAATGCCTTACAAGCCCTCTCGATTGAAGATCCTGGGAGTTGGCACAGCCTCCTCGGTGAATCCAAGGATGGCAAGTACCAGAAAGCCTGCTCGAGGCCTTTCCTTTGCATGACTCCATCCAAGAGCTTATTTCGGCTCAATGGGCTGACCCCGAGGGACTTTGAAGGTTGCCAGGGCTATGGGGCAATTATACCCTCTGAGTGAGGAACATTTGGCTCGCTTTGCATGCCTAAAGTGGGATGCCCTGGTCACGGCTGTGACAAGAGAACTACCCTCCCTGTTGAAGGAGGTGTTGCCTGAAGGATATTCAAGACCGCAGGCTTGATTCAGCTCTGAGCGGTCCTTTGATTTGGCAGGTCTCACTGTTCGAGCGTCTGCATGCAGTTGTTATGCTGCTAGTAGCCTGCCTGGCTTGGTTTACAGCAGGCAGTGGAACAGCCCGGTGATGGAGCGGAGACCTTATCTGAATTGGCTCCGCGGATGGAGTCGGCCTTGTCCTTTTTGGCTAACTCCCTTTATGATATGGTCAGAGCTTCGGCTAAACAAATGGCTGTAGCAGTGGCGGCTCGCCGCCACTCTTTGGCTACGACATTTGGGCGGCGGACAATGGCCTTTAAGCAAAGGTTGGTGAAGTTGCCCTTTCGAGGCCCTTCCCCTGTTTGGTGAGGAGCTGGAAAACATTGTTAAAGTCCTGGCAGGATTTCAAACCTCAACGCTTGCCTGAAGATAGGCCGAAGCCTTCCTCTAAGGGTCAGGTGGTCTGCTCCTCTTACAGACCCGTCGCTTCCGTGAAGCTAGAATGTACCGCCCGGGGTGTGCTGCTGGGTTCACTTCGCGTGCCCGCTTTTAGCAGAGAAACTCCTTTCGCTCAGACAAACGTTCCGCAGCTGTCGGTTCAATGCCTGGAGTTCAGAGGCGACCCTCTCAATGATGGTGCGCCAGCCCCCTCCTCGTTTCCTGTCATCGGAGGAAGACTTTCCCTCTTTTTCGAGGAGTGGGCCAAAATCTCCGCAGATCAGTGGGTCTTGGACCTGATCAGAGACGGATACCGAATAGAATTCGATGCCCCGGTGAGAGACGTGTTTGTGGAGTCCTGATGCGGTTTCTGCCACCAACACGGGCGGTGGTAGAGGAGACTTTGCACAGTCTGTGCTGGATAGGGGCTGTGACCCCGGTGCCTCCCGCCGAACAAGGTCTAGACCGCTTATCCATTTACTTGTGGTGCCACGAAAAGGCGGGTCTTTTCGCCCGATCCTGGACTTAAAAGAGCTAAACAGTCCTTAAGAGTGCGGCATTTTCACATGGAACCCTGCGCTCCATCATTGCGGCGGTACAGCCAGGAGAGTTTCTCACATCTCTGGACCTGAAAAGAAGCTTACTTGCACATACCAATTTTGGCCCCCGCACCAGAAGTTTCTGCGGTTTGCGGTGTTGGGAAAACATTTCCAATTTCGGGCCTTGCCTTTTGGCTTCGCCACAGCTCCCCGAACCTTCTTCAAGGTAATGGTGGTAGTAGCTGCCTTTCTCAGCCGAGAGGGTATCCAGGTTCACCCGTACCTAGAAGACTGGCTCATCAGAGCAGACTCAGAAAAAGAGAGTCATCTAGTTACAGCCATAGTGTTTTCAGTCCTTCAATCTCTGGGCTGGGTCGTCAATATGGCCAAAAGTTACCTTACCCCCTTGCAATCTCTAGAATATTTGGGGGCCAGGTTCGGACACAGCCTCGGGCTATGTGTTTCTTCCCGAGCAAAGGCGGTACAAGCTTCAGAATCAGGTCCGTCTGCTCCTGAGCATGCCCTGCCTGCGAGCTTGGGACATTGTCCAGCTGTTGGGTTCGATGACGGCCACCTTGGAAGTGGGTGCCACGGGCTAGAGCGCACCTGAGACCTCTACAGTATTCTCTACTTCAATGATGGTCTCCAGTATCTCATGGATTATCAGTGCAGACTTTCTTGGCTCCCTGCGGCCCGCCTCAGTATGGAGTGGTGGCTCTCGGACAGCATGTTGCGGCGGGGAATGCCGCTGGCGCTCCCCGATTGGTGCCTAGTGGTGACAGATGCCAGCCTGAAGGGCTGGGGCGCACATTGCCAGGGGAAGCATGCCCAGGGTCTGTGGACGCCCGACGAGTCGGAGTGGTCTATCAACGCAGAAAAAACCCAATGTCCTAGTTCTCACTTCCCAATACAACACAAACAAACTACCCCACTATAACCACACCTCACTGCACACTTCCTATCTCAGAAAACCTAAAAATTCTTGGAGTCACCATTGATCGAAACCTCACACTCGACACCCACGTGAAGAATACAACGAAAAAATGTTCCAATCGATGTGGAAACTCAAAAGAATAAAACCTTTTTTCCCAAGAAACATCTTCGCACCCTAGTACAATTATTAGTTATAAGCCACTTGGACTACTGTAACGCTCTATACGCAGGCTGTAAAGAACAGACCATTAAAAAACTCCAAACAGCCCAGAACACCGCAGCCAGACTCATCTTTGGAAAACCTAAATATGAAAGTGCGAAGCCCCTGAGAGAGAACTTCACTGGCTCCCGCTCAAGGAACGAATTGAGTTCAAGATCTGCACAACAGTACATAAAATCATTCACGCAGATGCCCCACTCTATATGCTAAACCTAGTGGACCTACCACCCAGAAACGCCAAAAGATTGGCCCGCAAATTCCTCAATCTGAATTTCCCCAGCTGTAAAGGAGTGAATACAAACAGGCTTATGCTACGACCTTTGTGTACAAAAGTACACAGCTCTGGAATGCGTTACCCAAGACCCTGAAAACCATGAACAATCTAACCAGCTTCCGCAAAGCTTTGAAAACACACCTCTTCAACAAAGCTTACAAAAGTCAACCTCAATGATACATATCATCCCTTAATCTACCAAGCACACCAAAAATCACCTCTCACACAACCTACCCAACATCTAAATCCAGCTTTTGATCAACTGTATTTAAATCATGTATTGACTTTATCATAACCTTACTCTGTAAGCCACATTAAGCCTGCAAAAAGGTGGGAAAATGTGGGGTACAAATGCAATAAATAATAACCGCCTGGAGTTGAAAACGGTGTTTCTGGCTCTTCTGGCCTTTCAAGTGTCCCTGGAAGGATTGGCTGTCCGAGTGATGTCGGACAACATGACAGCAGTGGCCTACATAAATCGACAAGTCGGCACTCAGTGCAGAGCTCTAGCCGCGCAGGCCGAACAAATTTGCCGCTGGGCCGAGCTGCATCTACAGTCCCCGTCAGCAGCTCACATTGCAGGTCAGAGCAACGTGCAAGCCGACTATCTAAGCAGGCATCAGATCGATCCAGCGGAGTGGGAACTAGCAGACGATGTATTCCTGCAGATATGTGCCAAATGGGGCAAGCCAGTAATTGATCTTATGGCGACCAGTTCCAATGCCAAAGTCCCGTGCTTCTTCAGCAGACGGAGGGATCCTCGCTCTGCCGGGTTGGATGCCTTGGCTCAACCCTGGCCCCTGGGCTTGCTGTATGTCTTTCCTCCGTGGCCCTTGATAGGGCGAGTGCTCCTGCGGATTCGGCTGCATCCAGGAGAAGTGGTGTTCATCGCCCCGGACTGGCCCAGGAGGCCTTGGTATGCGGACCTCCGACAGATGCTGTTGGAGGCTCCCTTTCCATTACCTCTGGTTCCGCACCTATTGTCACAGGGTCCGGTGGCCATGGAGGACGCCTGCCGCTTTGGTCTTATGGCATGGCGATTGAGAGGGCGCAATTGAGAGATAAAGGCTACTCAAATAAGGTAATTTCCACTCTCCTGCAGGCCCGTAAGCGCTCCACTTCCGTGGCTTATGCCAGGATTTGGCGCCAGTTTGAAGTCTGGTTGTTTCAAGAGCGCTTTCTCCGTTGCGGGCTCCTGTCTCGCTGATTCTGGACTTTTTGCAGGATGGTGTACACAAAGGCTTGGCCTATAATTCCCTGCGGGTGCAAGTGGCAGCATTGGCCTCCCTGCATGGCAAGGTTGAAGGCGTGTCCTTAGCTGCTCATCCAGATGTGGCACGATTTCTTAGAGGGGTGCTTCTGCTCCGTCCTCCCGTGCGGGCACCTTGTCCAGCTTGGAACCTGGGGTTAGTATTGAAGGCCCTTCAGGGGGCTCCCTTTGAACCGCTTCGGCGTGTTCAGAGAAAGATTTGACACTGAAGGCTGTCTTTTTAGTGGCCATTACCTCGGCGAGACGGATGTCAGAGCTCCAGGCGCTGTCCTGAAGAGACCCTTTTCTGCAATTCTCAGAGTCAGGGGTCACGGTTCGGACTGTGCCTTCCTTCATGCCTAAGGTGGTTTCAGCGTTTCACCTAAACCAGCCTGTTTTTCTTCCCTCCTTTGTTGAGGAAGAGTTTCCAGATTCATTTGGGCAGTTGCACCTTTTGGATGTGCGCAGGACTCTGTTGCAGTATCTGCGAATTACAAATTCTTTCAGGACCTCTGATCATCGTTTTGTGCTGTTTGCAGGTCCTTGCAGAGGGTCTTCAACGTCTAAAGCCACTATTGCCCGTTGGCTCAAAGATGCTCTCTTTTCAGCATATCTGCTGTCTGGCCGGGCTCCGCCTGAAGCCTTTAAGGCACATTCCACAAGAGCGATTTCCTCTTCCTGGGCGGAAACTGGAGCACTATCTCTTCATGAGATTTGCAGTGCTGCAACATGGGCTTCTATGCTCTCTTTCGCCCGACATTACAGGCTGGATGTGGCTGCCAGGAGGGATGCGCGTTTTGGAGCACAGGTGCTAGCGCGTGGTGTGGCTTGTTCCCACCCTATTTAGGGATTGCTTTGTTACATCCCATACGTAATGGCTTCATCTGCTTGATGACAAGGAAGGGAAAATTAGGTTCTTACCATGATAATTTTCTTTCGTTTAGTCATAGCAGTTGAAGCCATGAGCCCTCCCTGTATGATTGTCTGTATTGCAGTGATTCTGATTTTAGGTGCTGTTCTTGTTTCCTGAAGTTATATTCCTTCCTTGGGGAGTCGGAAAACAGTCTTCAGGATTCTTGTTACAGTTATAGGAGGATGAGTTCATTCCCTCCAGTTCATGTTTTGGGAGGATGAGTTTATTCCCTCCAGGAGGATGCATGTATTCCCTCCGTTTATACAAAGTGGAGGACCAGTTTATTCCCTCCAGGAGGATGAGTTCATTCCCTCCTTTTTGGGAGTTTATGCCCTTGTTAAGGGACCATCGTTCGTTGTGAGGAAAGTTCATGTTATTCCCATTGCGGTTTGCCATACTGCTTTGGAAGCTTCAAATACTGAAGAGGCAGTGGAGCTAGCTGGCCATGAGGCACTGTGAAAAATTGAGTGCTCTCTATCTCCCCCTGCTGGTTGATGGACACAACCCATATGTAATGGCTTCATCTGCTATGACTAAAGGAAAGAAAATTATCATGGTAAGAACCAAATTTTCCCATTCTTCAGGAAATATACAATACTGTATATAATAAGGAATATAACAAGCAAAAGAGTCTAAAACAAACATCAATTAAGAACCTGTAACAAATTTTCTAAAAAGGAAAGTTTTAAACAGCTTTCTGAACTGATCTCCCTTTTGTCTAAAGAGGCAAAGAATTCCAACACACTGCTGCTTGATAACCCCTCCGAGAAAAATTGCACTGGCTCCCAATCAAGAATGTATTGCTTTCAAGATCTGCACCTGGGTCCAAAAAATTATTTATGGTGAAGTCCCGGGATACATGACCGACCTCATAGACCTTCCAACCAGAAACACAGTCGCATCAACACGTTCATACTTAAATCTCCACTACCCAAGCTGCAAAGGACTCAAATACAAATCAACTTATGCATCCAGCTTCTCCTACATAAGCACACAACTGTGGAATGCATTACCAAAAGCTGTGAAAACAACGTACGACCATCTCAACTTCCAGAAACTACTAAAGACCAACCTGTTCGAAAAGGCTTACCCTACCGACCCAGCTTAAGTGCCTGAACCCTGCAACACAATGTAACTAAAGCTCATAATGAACACTATATAACTCTTCTCTATGATTCCCAATGTGTCTGTCACATATGAACCTTACTCGACTATAATATCACTTTGTATTTTTTTCTCTACCGGAGCTGGCGAACGCCTTCACGGTACTATGTAAGCCACATTGAGCCTGCAAATAGGTGGGAAAATGTGGGATACAAATGCAACAAATAATAATAATAAAGAGGCCTTAAAATAGCACAGAGCCTTCATATTTCGGACTGAGGGAAAACACAGGAAGTAAAGATTTCTATTGGTTCTGAATTGCCTTTCTTTCAGAAAAGAGAAATGGTCAACCAGATATATTGGAATATCCGTATAAAAAGTTTTAAAAGTCATAACAGCTACTTTAAATTGTAATCTAGCCTCTATTGATAACCAGTTCAATTATAATTTGTTCTTACAGCAGCATTTTGCACCTTCTGTAATTTGGTCTTTAAGACTTTAGAGCAATCGACATGTATTGAATTACAATAATCCAGTTAGGCAAGTATCAAAGATTGTACCAATAGATGGAATATTTCTATGTCAAAAAACTTACGGATGATGCGTAACTTCCTAAGAAGGAGAAACGAGTTTCTGACAGCTTTACCAATTTTGGATGTCAAGGACAACTGAGAGTCCACCTCAACACTCAGGATTTGGGAGACGGAATCTAATTTTATTTAAAAAAAAAAAACACCTATTTCTATGAGGATTATCTCGTATAAAAGCCAAATGGCTCTGGATGCAGTCTTGCCACCTAGAACTATTGACTCTGTGGCAGCTCCCCTGTGGTGGAAACCTAATTTGTGTATAGAAGAGAGACAACTGTATTGGGCTACTTGGGCACAATATAATATCTGGACTGTTCGGCAGCTGCTGCACGGACTGAGGCGTATGTCATTTCAGCATCTGAGGCCATCAACAGGTCTCCCTTTCTCATGATGTTATAAGTGGTTTCACATATGCACTGAAGGTATGGAAAGGGAATATGACAATGATTGCAGAAAAGTCTGGATTACAAGTTTATTTGATCATATGGCGGACTTCCAGACTTCGGTATTCAGTCTGTACAAGCTACTTCATCATTCTAGGCATTGTCCAAGAACTGCATCCCTGCGGCAGATTAGGGAACGGGGGATGCTGGTGGGACTATGGCACATACCCAGTGGAAAGCGTTCTGGACAAAAATGGTTTGATGTACTGCCTCAGCTTCTTTGACACAGTCCATGTTTTTCTTAGTACAGTATATAGGGCTCTGTGGACGCTAGTTTGTCTTCAGCGTGTGGGCCCTAATATTTCTAATCAGTGTTGGACCTGTGCATCATCTGTTGTGACCTTGGAGCATATACTGTTTTCCTGCCCGATGGTGAAGGTATTTTGGGAGCAGATGTGGTTGAGAATTTGTGATATTTTCTAGCTTGCAAGTTCACTAACGTATTTGGGCCTCCAGGAGAATTTGTGAGTAACTTTCCACACAATTTCAAACTATATAGGCTTATGGTAGCAGTTGCTTTTCAAGAAATTTTGAGGGATCGGAAGAATGCATCAGTACTGAACGTTACCTTCTGGTAGAACTCTGTATGTTTGATATACAAGTATGAGGCGATAGCAGTAGAATGAGCTGGTCGCTTTGACGCCTTCTATACCATTTGGGCTCCTCTTCGGTGTCATATGCAGTTACTGAACTAATTTGGGTGGGGTGTGGTGGGGGGTCACACCATCTGGCAATGTTGTGTTGAAGTTTCTGTGCTGATTTGTACTTAAATTGAAATTAATCAAATTGTGAACTTAAAAAAATGGGTGTTCTGTTATAAAATGACCTTCTTAGTGTGTGCTATTTGCTGTACAGATTCGTGTACTCTGGAAATAGAATGCAATATTTGCAAAACGTGTACATTTTAGACTCCTGCTGCAGCTGCTACCTAACCCTCCTGTTTACTAAACCGCACGGCAGTACCAACACAGCCCATTCAAAGTGAATGGGCTATGTTGGTATTGGCACACGGCAGCCGCTAGTGAGGCTTAGTAAACATTGGGGGGGGGGGGGAGTAAATGCTGTTTGTAAGTTGGAAGGCAGCAGAGGCCTACTCGGCTGCAAGGAGACACAGCCTGCAGTTCAGGAGAAAGCACAGCCACAAGATCGGGGAAGCAGCAGACTGAGTGGGCCTCATGAAGCCACCCGTGACCTGTTTTGTGCAAAGTGCCAAGTCAGCGGTAGAGCCTAGCGTCACTCGACACATCCGCACACATGGGGTTACAAAGCCACATTTGGAGCCACGTCTTGGGTCCATAGGGCATCATTAGGCCATGCTGCCCATTGGTTGTGTACGTTCTGTGGCTACACAAGTTGGGGTTGTGGTCTTAGAAAGATTGCTAAGTGCTGGTCTAGTGGTTAAAAAGTTTTCAGCCTGATACAACAGTAGAAAATGATGCAACCAGGATACGGTGAATCAGAAACAAGGATATTTAACCTCACACACACAGCTGCTGATCAATAATTCAGCCCTGCTCTGTTGTTGTAGAGGGTACAGCACACACATTGCTTTCAACAGGATCTTTTAAGGAAAAAACAGTGACTTGGCGTGTGAGCTATCTTTGTTTATCTAGCATGGAACAATCTCAGCCCAGTTGCAGTATGCCTGAGGGCGGTGGCATGATGTGCTCTCTGCAGCAAGGAGTGATTTATGGGTCCTTGTAGGGTTATCAATAGAAATCAAACAAAATAAAACATGGAAAAGAAAATAAGATGATACCTTTTTTATTGGACATAACTTAATACATTTCTTGATTAGCTTTCGAAGGTTGCCCTTCTTCCTCAGATCGGAACAACCTTCGAAAGCTAATCAAGAAATGTATTAAGTTATGTCCAATAAAAAAGGTATCATCTTATTTTCTTTTCCATGTTTTATTTTGTTTGATTTCTATTGATAACCTTAAGAGTGGACTAACACGGCTACCACACTCCTCTACTTAAGATGGGTCCTTGTAGAAACAAATGTTGGCACTAATACACCATCTCACTTGGGACACGTGGAGGGGCATAATCGAAAGGGGCGCCCAAGTTTTCCTGAGGATGTCCTCGCAGGACGTCTCGGCGAAGGGGCGGGGAAACCCGTATTATCGAAACAAGATGGGCGTCCATCTTTCGTTTCGACAATATGGTTGGGGATGCCCAAATCGTGAAATTTAGGTCGACCTTACAGGTGGTCATCCTTAGAAATGGTTGTCCCCGATTTTGGTCGAGGGAGGAGCCAGCATTCTTAGTGCACAGGTCCCCCTGACATGCCAGGACACCAGCCAGGCACCCTAGGGGGGCAATGCAGTGGACTTCAGAAATTGCTCCCAGATGCGTAGCTTCTTTACCTTGTGTGCTGAGCCCCACAACCCCCCCCCCCCCAAACCCAGTACCCACAACTGTACACCACTACCATAGCCCTTGTGGGTGAAGGGGGGCACCTACATGTGGATACAGTGGGTTTCTTGTGGGTTTTGAAGGGCTCACATTTACCACCACAAGTGTAACAGGTGGGGGGGGGGGGGGGGGGGGGATGGGCCTGGGTCCGCCTGCCTGAAGTGCTTGGTCGTAAGAAAAAAAGGACCAGGTAAAGTCGTCCAATTGTTTGTTAGGGACACCCTTCTTTTTTCCATTATGGGTTAAGGACGCCCATGTGTTAGGCATGCCCCAGTTCCGCCTTCGCTACACCTCCAACATGCCCCGTGAACTTTGGTTGTCCCCGCAACGGAAAGCAGTTGAGGACGCCCAAAATCAGCTTTTGATTATGCCGATTTGGGTGACCCTGTGAGAAGGGTGCCCATCTTGCAATTTGTGTCGAAAGATGGGCGCCCTTGAAAATAAGCCTGTAAGTGGTCGCCAGACCATCGAAAATTATTCTCCTTCTGGACTTCCTAGTATGGATGCTTGTGTCTAGTCCATATCTCTATGCTGAGATGAGAATTTGCAAGCAGAAAATTTGTGTCGGAAAATACTGTACAGGCATGCATGCACTTTCTCTTCTTTGGTAAGCCGCGTGGAGCATGACATACAAATCTTGGTTTCTTTTTGTTGTAGTGGTCGAGGTTGGGATGCTGGAATTATTCAGATTCTCTTTGTGTTATTCTAACTTTGTTACAAGATTTTTACTTGCTTGTAGGAACTTTGCAGCAGTGGGAGCAGCAGGCAAACGCACACCCAAGGCACTAGGCCTAGTGCTCAAGAAAGTGATCATTAGATAGTGCTCAAGAAAGTGATCATTAGATAGTAAATAAACAAGTGAGGGAAAGCATGCAGAGCCTAGCTCATGGAATTCTTTCCAACTTCTCTGCATGTGTGTGTTTGGTTGGGAGGGGGGGGGGGGGAGGGTTGTGTGCTTGCAATAAAGTGGCCCATGACTGAAGCAGCAGGTAAATAAATTCTGCTATGAGTCTACTAAAGGTAAACTTGTGCTTGAAGACCAAAATGAAGCCGCTTAGCTATGAAGATAACGGCACTGAATATTGCCCGCACCCGCATAACCTGGGGCTCCTCCCCCATGCTGCCCCAAGCGCTGCCCCTGACCTGGCCACTTTTTGTTTGGGTGGTCTCGGGATATTCAGCGTCATTGCCCGGTTAAGTGCCGCTGAATATCCCTGGTTAGGTGGCGGGAAGCTATTTGAGCGGGTAGGAGAGGCTACTGCCCACTTAAATCGCTTTGAATATCAGCTTCTGAGTTACTATCGCCAATGATGACTCCAAAAAGTCTGTAAGATTTATCACAGACTGCTCCTTTTTTCTCACCAAATCCGAATCAAAACTGGATACCAAATTCAAATACTGAGCATTATCCACTAGAGGCAGAGATTCCGCTGGTAACTTCAAAACCTCATGCATATATCTCCATAACATATCCACAGGTGTTATCAAAGGGGACTTAGGAAAATTAAAAAAAAAAACGATGAGAGTTCTTACAGTCTTGATTTTCCAAGTACTCCAGCTGTCTATGCATACAGACATTGTCCTTCATGAGAACATTGTTAACATCACTCAGCTCACCAACATTTTTTCCCTGAGGAGTTAATTCTTGAAGATTGCTGACTCAGTTCACAGGAATGGGCCTCAATCTCATCTTTTAGAGCTTGTCAGCTCACCAACAACTTTAACCATAGATGTTAAGGTAGTATTAAGAGTCTGCATAGCATCCCATAGAAGGTCCATCGTGACTTTAGCAGGCTTTTGCAACCATGGTGCAAACACTTCAGAGAGCTCCCCAAGCGCTCTAGACCCAGTTAAGGTACTTACTATTGGTTGCAAAGATTGTAGATCTTCCAGGCCAGTGGTATCCAAAAAGGAGGAGGATGCAAGGGGTTGAGCCTCCTTACCAATTCCATCCACAGTCTCTCTATTCTCCCCTCCAGGCTGCACCAAAGAATGCCCCTGCGGGGGACTTAGCGAAACCCTGCTCACACTGCCACTGGAAGATGACTCCAAGACCAGCATAGAGAAGCAACAGCCCCGACACCAACTGGCTCGTGGAACTGCTCCAAAGTCGTCTGTTTCATCAGGGGGGGGAGCAGCTCCGGTAGCTGGAGGAACTTGGCGAAGTATTCCTTTCCTCGTTTTCTCCATATTGGGTCCAGAGAAGAAACAACCTGAAGACAGCAACTCCAGAGAGCAGTGGCGCATCCGTTCATGTGGCCATCCTGAATCATGTGTTTTTAATGCAGCAGTAATTTGCCTGCTCTTTGCTTACTTCATCGCTGTGGCATATTTTGAGCTAATTTCATGGTAGAAGCCACACATTAAGCCATTGGTCTGCTGCTGTACCATGTAGCTTTCTGCATCGTCACCTAAGTAAGAACTGTGATACCCCAGGAGACAGATACAAATGGGCAGACTTGATAGGCTGCGCAATCCTTCCTTACATGCTATCATCTATTTTTCTAAGCCATGTTGTGACAGAAAGCTGCATGCTCAAGACCAGGCCTAAAGCAGGAGGAGAGAGAAAATGAGACTCAGTATGATCACTCAGCTGAGACACAATCATAGAACATTGTGCATAAAAAAAGTGGTTAACAAGAAAATTTTACATGAGCTTAACCCAGTTAAGCTGCAGTGACTAGCTGGGTTCCATCCAAGACTGCTAAAAGTTTGTAAACAGAAACCCATTCACTAAAATTCAATGAATCAGTAAAGGTAGGAAAAGCACTGAAAGACTGAACATTAGTGACAGGCCCTTTATTCCATATAAAGATGCACTGGTGCTGCATAAGCAGGGTTCACAGTTTTTTAATGGGGTGCAGGGAAGGAGCCAGGGACCCCAAGAAGGGCTACACCTGGTGGCTGGGTTTCCAGCCAATGATACATGGTTCCAAAAGCACCTTTGCCCAAGTGACCACACTAGGAACATTGTGGGAGTCTGTTAAAACAGGGGCGATATTAAAGCTAATGCTACCGGAATCCCAACGCTGGTTCCCCCCTGAGCCAGCAGGAGGAGGAGAAAGGAGGGAAACACCCTGCCAAAAATACAGTAATTCTGGGAGCTTGAGAAAGCCTTACTTGCATGAGAAGCAAAACAACAAGAAGGAACTTCCAGCTGTAGCAGTGCAGGTAAAACAGCCAGACTGCTAGAGCAAGACAACACGGCCTCAGGGAAGGGGCACTGTGCCAAAGCAATCGAAAGCTTCTTCTTCAAAACAAATTGAAAATCACTAGACAGCCAGAAAGCTATGGCCATTATCTAGGTTATGATAAAGCATTGAAACAGCACCCTATAGCAGTTCTGTATGGGTGAATTTCTTCATAAAAGACAGTTAATAAATCCCTATAACTAAGAAAATAAATAAACAAAGTGATACAGGAAATAGAAGAACATGCCAACTGGGTTATTGCTGCAGTATTCAGCTTCTAGGGGTGAATCCCAGAGAGCTGAGCAGCAGATAACGGCAGGGTATGAGACACTGGGAGGCTAATTCTATAAAGGGGCACGCATAAATAGAGGAGATCAGTGGTAGATGTACACAAACTTTAATAGTAGAGTTGCAAACAAGCATATTGCCTGACACAGGCCGTGTTTCGTCCAGGAGGGCTGCGTCAGGGCTACAAAATAATAAAATAAACAAGATTACAAATACAAAGGCATTAAAATTAATACAGCATAAGTACATAGGTATTGCCATACTGGCAAAGACCAAAGGTCCATCAAGCCCAGCATCCTGTTTCCAACAGTGGCGAATCCAGGTCACAAATACCTGGTAAGATCCCAAAAAAGTACAAAACATTCTATACTGCTTATCCCAGAAATAGT
The DNA here is from genome assembly GCF_901765095.1 of Microcaecilia unicolor. Classification (NCBI taxonomy): domain Eukaryota; kingdom Metazoa; phylum Chordata; class Amphibia; order Gymnophiona; family Siphonopidae; genus Microcaecilia; species Microcaecilia unicolor. The sequence goes on from NC_044032.1 coordinate 630,425,317, forward strand.
GGATTTTCCCCAAGTCCATTTAATAATGGTCTATGGACTTTTCCTTTAGGAACCCGTCCAAACCCTTTTTGAACTCTGCTAAACTAACCGCCTTTAACACATTCTCTGGCAATGAATTCCAGAGTTTAATTACATGCTGAGTGAAGAAACATTTTCTCCGATTCGCTTTAAATTTACTACATTGTAGCTTCATCGCATGCCCCCTAGTCCTAGTATTTTTGAAAGCGTAATCAGACGCTTCACATCTACCCATTCAACTCGACTCATTATTTTAGAGACCGCTATCATATCTCACCCCAGCTGCCTTTTCTCCAAGCTGAAGAGCCCTAGCTGCTTTAGCCTTTCCTCATAAGGAAGTTGTCCCACCCCCTTTATCATTTTCATCGCCCGTCTCTGTACCTTTTCTAATTTCACTATATCTTTTTTGAGATGCGGCGACCAGAATTGAACACAGTATTCAAGGTGCTGGTCGCACCATGGAGCGATACAAAGGCATTATAACATTCTCATTTTTGTTTTCCATTCCTTTCCTGATAATACTTAAATTCTATTTGCTTTCTTAGCCGCTGCAGCACACTGAGCAGAAGGTTTCAACGTATCTTCAACAACGACACCTAGATCCCTTTCTTGGTCCGTGACTCCTAACGTGGAACCTTGCATGACATAGCTATAATTATAATACTACTTAATTAATATAATAATACCATGACAAGACAAATTTATGATTTATATACATGTATTTTATATACACCTGCTGGTTTATTTATTTATTTATTTATTTATTTATTTATTGTTCACTTATATCCCACATTTTCCTACTCTTGCAGGCACAATGTGCCTTACAAACATTAAA